>NW_020622934.1:2843211-3170086 GCF_003573695.1 Papaver somniferum
GGGGGGGGAAGTATTTTACATGCTGTAAATAGTCTGTTGGAGTCCAAAGGTCATTCATATATGATGTCAATGTTTCTTATTGACTTCTCTAATGCGTTCAACATGGTTTGCAGATCACATCTCATTAAGGAAGTCCGACTTCATTTTTCGGTGGGTAGAATTCTGTTATGCCAGGCCTGCTAGACTTTACTATGACCAATACATTTTGTATTCTCCACTTGGTGTTCAGCAAGTTGATCATGTTGGTCCCCTTATTTTTTCTTTGACACTTCACCCTCTTGTGAAGTCTACTGATTCCCGTTGTAGGCTTGATTTGCATGGTTGGTACCTTGATTAAATTAACCACAAGAAGTCCTTATTGATTAATTTAATCGGAAACGCTCAACATAAGAAAACTTACGGATCCATACAGTACTTTCACATAAAAGTGGATCAGGGAAAGATCAATAATGCGGAATACTTTAAAAAGCCCATTTTATATTTCATCAATATTTGCATAATGACATGATATACTTAACTTTTGAACATATATGAGATAAGCATAGTTCACGAACGTACACACACACATATATATATATCATAAGCAATTGCAATATATGAAATCAAAAAAATTAAATACTGCAAAAATCATCTTTTAAATAACTTTAGAATTTAAATAAATAAATCTAAAAACATTGCAAGATGAAAATCGTTGAAATAGCTATGCGTAATCACAAATAATGCTATTCCAAACTCTAGTTATCCTTCTTAAACATAAGAATAAATTCTCATAAGAAGTTTCCTAGACATTAAGATTCTTGAAAAATTCTTTATCGTCCTCGAAATCCTTGTCACCAACAAACGTTGGAACATAAGGTTCATAAAGAAAGGAGTCAATTCCAGCGAACCTTCTTGAATGTTGTCAAACCAGGGCCTTCCGAGTTTCAAGAGTTCTTAGAACAATATCCTTTATTTGCTGAATATCCATCCTTGTTTCTTTCAACTCTTCAAGAACAACATAAAACTTCTGAAGATTTGAGGTGTTAGCCCTTGGTTTCTTCATATTTTTCCTTTTTCTCTTCAAAGTTGTAGAGCAATGAGATTTTTCTTTTTACTTCATGATTAATGGATTAACAATCATATTAACATCTTTTCCATCAGAAGATATGATGCTTTGAGTCTCCATTAAAATATGGGGTTTGTGAAAAAGCACACAAAAGCAATAGATCAACAAGCAACCTTTTGATGAAAAGAGTTTCAGAGAAGGAAAAGACTGTAGGGTTATGGAACCTATATACAGAGTAATAGGGTTCACGTAAGATCAACACACACAACCCTAAAAAGGCTAGGAATGTTGATTTTGACCATCCTTTTTTTATATTCAAATACTGAGAAATCTTTTCAATATCATTAGTTGTTGATATGAAAAGAATAATCAGAAAATTAGAAAACAAAATTCAAGAAAATAAAACAACCTAGAATAGCTTCCGATTCTATAGCCCAACTGTGCTCAACTCTTGTCTCTTTTTGAAAAGTAGGCACATGAGACAAGATGCACTTTCAACACAACTAGACTGTGTTGGAGTGAACTATAATCTGTCCACTACATGGTTCCTGCACCGGATTTTCTATACTCCTTTTCATAGGTCATTTGGACCTAGTTTTTTTTGTTGTAGAGATCTAACTTTATCCTTAGAAATCAACTTCTTAGGAGATGAACTAAAAAGACATACCTCGGATGAATTTGACTTTAGAACAAGTTTGAGCTTGTTTGCTAATCGATTAGATCTACGCTGCAGTTTATTAACATATCTTACTTTATGTTTGTACTTGAAACAATTAGAGAGTTCATGACCCTTAATAGTACAATAAGAACATGTCAAAGTGGAGGATGATTCAAGCACCATAGACGAACATGCTGCTAAATAAAGTGAAGTACCTGAAACATGTGAGGTAGAGTTTTCATTAGTCATAGAAAAATCCATTTCATCCTCCAATGTGGTCGAAGAGATTGCTCCAAGAAAAATATCAAGGTTGATGTGAGTAGCTACAATTATCAAAATTAATATTTTCTCCAAGGAGTGGTACATTTGATTTTTCATCTTCAGTTGAATCATAGTGACCAGATGTTTCATCAAGAGTTGCAGCAAGATCCTTGTTCCCAGCGTATTTTTTCTGAATTGGACATTCATTGGAAAAATGAACAAATCCCCCACACTTGAAGCACTGTGGCATATCCTCATCATCGGTATCGACAATATCCCTGCTTTTAGGAGGGGCACAATCATGGGGTTTAACAGATGATCTAGGTTTATCTCTGGTGAATCGTTTACTTCGCTTTAAAACAAGACCTCTAAACTGTCTTGAGAAAATCAAACTGAGTTATCAAGATCTTCATATGATGATTCAGTCTCAATAGGAATATTCACTAAGTTGCCAACACTTTTACTTTTATCGAGTAGTTTAGTGTTCTTTTTTGCTTTGAAAGCAACATCCTTTCTAGCTTTGGATGAATGCACATGATCAAAGATCTTTAACTTTCCAACAAGTGTATTTCTGGAAAGTGTTTCAAGGTTATTTCCCTCAACGATGGCACATTTCTTAGAATCGTATCTGGCTGGTAGCAATCTGAGAATTTTCATCACAATGTCCTTTTCAGGAATAGTCTTACCCAATGCAAAAGATGCATTAACAATTTCAGACACTTTGTGATTAAACTCATCAAATGTATCTCCATATGCCATACAAAGGTTTTCCCAATCGGAATTAAGTTTTTGAATCCTAGCTTCCTTTTCACTGGTATTACCTTCGAATAAGGTTTCTAAGATATCCCACGCATCTTTAGACCGAGT
Source organism: Papaver somniferum (assembly GCF_003573695.1). Taxonomy (NCBI): domain Eukaryota; kingdom Viridiplantae; phylum Streptophyta; class Magnoliopsida; order Ranunculales; family Papaveraceae; genus Papaver; species Papaver somniferum. The sequence goes on from NW_020622934.1 coordinate 2,846,043, forward strand.
GCACGTGGTCACATGGTGCTGAAGATCCGGGGTAATGGCATGGATGATAGCATTTAATCCGTCATAATTTTTCTTTGCAGCGAGAATCTCGACAGGATCATACACACAAACATCCTTTGCAACAGTTACACCATCTATTGTAACTAATGGAGGATTATAGCCATTAACAACACGAACCCATGATGGGAAATCACGCTCTTGATGAAACACACACATATAAATTTTGCACCATAATTAATTCGAGCCATCGAAGACTGGCGGTACATTTACAGAGATATCAATTCTGTCCATAGAGTCATATTGCTACAAACATAAACTTATGAGGTCTTAGCGTATTTGACTGCTCTGATACCAATTGAAAACGCGGAGGTATAACAACCACACCCAATAATTCGTTCGGCAATCTGTATGGACTAAACTCCACTATAATTCCGAGTGCACCAACTTAAAAGTGAGCTCAATCAAGAGATATATCAAAGAGCTTTATCTTTATTTCTCAATAAAATCAGAAAGCCAAACAGATGGAAATATGCGAGCCTGATTGATGTGAGAAATAACTTGGACGGTACCAAAGACCAATGCCCGAGTGTCAATCAAGTTCTATCCAACAAACAAGGTCGGATTTATTAACTTATTGAACTACGCACGACCCGTGATATTTTAATTATATAAAAAATATATCGCGGAAAAGAAATAACACAAACACCAGAAGTTTGTTAACAAGGAAACCGTAAATACAAAAAAACCCCGGGACCTAGTCCAGATTGAACACCACACTGTATTAAGCCGCTACAGACTCTAGCCTACTACAAGTTAACTTCGGACTGGAATGTAGTTGATATCTAACCAAGTCTCACACTGATTATGGTATAGTCGCGTTCTTTACGCCTCAAGAACCACGCCAGATTCTGTGCACTTGATTCCGTTAGCTGATCTCACCCACAACTAAGAGCTACGACCCAAAGTCGAAGACTTATAAACAAATATGTCTCCCGCATATATGCTTATTCTTTATTCGGTTTTTGTTCCTTCTTTTGATAAAATCAAGGTAAACAGGAACCAATTGATAATCAGGTCTTATACTCCCGAAGAGCAGCCTAGAAAAAGTTATTGTGGAATCACAAGAGTATAAGACGAAGAACTGTTGTGATTACTTCTTATATCTTACATATCGGAGATAAATCTCGAGTAAATCGTATAGAAGATAAAACTAAATACGATAAAACAAGTAAGATCAGAATATGCAACTACAGAGAAAATAGTTGGATCTGGCTTCACGAATCCCAATGAAGTCTTCAAGTCGTTAACCTATAATGGTTTTAGGAAAAACCTAGATTAAAGGAGAATTAACTCTAGTACGCAACTAGGAACACACATAAGTATGGGGATTAGGTTTTCATTGCTAGAGTTCTCCCTTATATAATCTTTTAAATTAGGGTTTCTTCAAAGGCGATACGTTCAATCTGTGAATATCCCCGAGTGACAAGTCTGGCTTTATTTCTGACAATGCTGCCATATTCATCAGACTTGTTCCTGAATATCCATTTCGTACCAACAATATTGATATTGGAGGGACAAGGTACAATCTCTCATACATCTTGTATTTGAAATTGATTTAACTCTTCATGCATTGCATTCACCCAAAAGGGATCACTAAGAGATTCATCAATATTTTTCGGTTCAACTTGCACTAGATAACATCCAAAATTGCAAATATTTTGAAGATGTCCTCTCGTCTTAGCTATAGAATCCTTTCCTCCAATAATACTGCTAATATCATGATTCCTTTGAACCCAGAAGTGTCAAGGAGGAGCAAGTTCTTGTTCAACAGGAATAGCCTGGTTAGGGATTTTCTCCTCGTCATTAAAAATGTTAGGATCAACAACTATTGGAACAACTTCTACTGATTCTGGAATTTCCTTGACTTTCTCAATTATCTCAGTTGGAGGAAATTCAGGAGGAAAGCTATCACGACGAAAATTGCTCAGATCATCGATGATGATGTTTGCAGATTCCATCATAACTTGGGTTCTGAGATTAAAAACTCGAAAATCGTGATTATCAAATATATAGCCAAGAAAGATACCTTCATCGCTTTTAAAATCAAAATTCCTTTTCTGTTCTCGATCTTTCGGAATGTTGCACTTACTTCCAAACACTCTGAGATAGTGTAGGTTGGGTTTCGTACTGTACCACAACTCATAAGGAGTATTTAGGGTTCTTGACCGTAGGTAGACACGGTTGATCAAATAGCATGCTGTGAAACAACTTCTCCCCAAAACTTCAATGGTAAGTTTTTGTTATGGAGCATGACCCTTGCCATTTCCTGGAAATTCATATTCTTCCTTTCTGCAACTCCATTTGCTTGTGGAGTAATGATTGGTGAGTATTTTAGAATACTCCCCAGTTTGTCACAAAATTCAAACACCTTAGTTTCTTTGAATTCAGTTCCATAGTCACTTCTAATTTTCTTTAACTTGCGACCTTGTTCGTTCTGAATTCTATTAACAATAATTTTGAATTCATCAGGGGTTTCATTCTTATGAGCTAAAAAAGCCACCTAGGTGAATCTGGTGTAATCATCCACCATAACTAAAGCATACTTCTTCCCAGCAATAGTAGGTTGTTGAATAGGGCCGAAGAGATCCATATGAATTAAATCAAGTGGATCTTTAGTGAGAATATCTCGAGATGATTTATGTGGAACTTTCGTTTGTGTACCCTTTTGAAAGGCACCACAGACACCCTCAACACCTCTAACAAGTTCTTTGTTGATGATCTTAGTTAGAAGGCGATAATTGATGTGACCAAAACGTTCATGCCAAAGATGAGTAGATTCCACCTTAGTTAAATTGCAACAATTGTTAAACTGAGTATCTAAAAGATAACGGTTATTTTTACCATGAGATCCTTGAAAAATTACTTTTCCAGTTTTATCTACAATGTCACATCCATTCGCAATTGAAGACAACTTGATGGCCTTTGTCACAAATTTGACTAACATAAAGAAGATTAGCAGGCATAACTTTAAGGTATACTACATCAAGAATTACTGCAACCCCAGGCAGTTTGATCGTCCCCTTCTTGTTTATGTAACAAAAACTCCCATCTCCGAATGTTACTGGTCCTCCTTCAAAGTCGTTTGAGTCCATAAACCACGAAAGATCTCCAGTCATATGTCGGCTACATCCACTATCAAGGAACCATTGAAAGGGTGAAGTTGATTTTAGAGAAAAAGCTCACATACTAACACTACTAACCCGATTGGGTTTTCTTGTTAGATTTGTACACCTTTTGAGAGAAGAAAACATTTTTTCAGCTTTCTTGTGAAGATTACTAGCAACCTTTAAACTTTTCTTGAAAGATATACACGTATGTTGAAAATGATTATGAGAACCACAAAACATACATAAACCAACATTTTTAAACTCATCTGAGAGGTTCTGAGTCGCATCAGGTTTCACAAAGCCTAAACCTCGCTTATCTCCTGACTTTCGACAATTCTTCATGGAAGAATTAAAGGAGTTATTCATATCCATAGAAGTAACTTTGACTGACTTCAAATCCTTATAATTTACAATATCTGCAACAAGATCAGAATTGATCCGGATTTGTTCATCCAACTTCTTCTGGAGATTAACTAGCTCTTCATAACGTTCTCAAAGAGATTTTACTATCCATAGAGTCATATTGCTACAAACACAGACATATGAGGTCTTAAATGTGTTTGCCTGCTCTGATCCCAATTGGAAAAGCGGGGTTGTAACAACCAAACCCAATATTTCGTTTCGGCAATCTATATGGACTAACTCCAATATAATTCTAAGAGAATCAACTAGACAGACTCAATCAAGGAAAATATATCCAAGAGTTATATCTCGGTTTCTCAGTGTAATCATCAAATCAAACAGATAGAAATCCGCGAGCCTGATTATTATGAGAAACAACTTGGATGGTACCAAATACTAATATCTTAGCGTCAATAATTTCAATCAACAACCAAAGGTTGGATATATCAATTGATTGAACTACGCACAACCTGTGATATTTCAGTTATATAAAAATATAATGCGGAAAAGAAATAACACAGATACCAGAAAATTTTGTTAACGAGGAAACCGCAAATGCAGAAAAACCCCGAGACCTAGTCCAGATTTGAACACCACACTGTATTAAGCCGCTACAGACTCTAGCCTACTACAAGTTAACTTCAAACTGGAATGTAGTTAAGCCCTAACCAATCTCACAGCAGGACTCTACGTACTTGATTCCCTTAGATGATCTCAGCCACAACTACAAGTTTCTACGACCCAAAGTCGAAGAATTGATAAACAAATCTGTCTCACACAGAAAAGTCTATTGAATAGATAAACCTGTCTCCCACAGAAATACCTACGAGTTTTTGTTCCGTCTTTTGATAAATCAAGGTGAACATGAACCAATTGATACACCGGACTTATATTCCCTAAGAATAACCTAATATATCAATCACCTCACAATAATCTTAACCGTATCATAACGGATCAAGATATTGTGGAATCACAATGAATGAGACGAAGAGCTTTCTGATTACTTTTTATCTTACCTATCGAAGATTAAATCTCGAGCAAATCTTAGAGAAGATAGTACTCAATAAGATAGAATAAAGTAAGATCAGAACACGCAACTACAGAGAAAATAGTTGGGTTTGTCTTCAGAATCCCAATGAAGTCTTTAAGTCCTTAACCTATAATGGTTTTTGGAAAAATCTAGGTTAAAGGAGAATCGAATCTAGTCGCAACTAGTATCACAAAGGAGGTGTAGGGATTAGTTTTCCCAATTGCTAGAGTTCTCCCTTATATAGTCTTCAAATCAGGGTTTGCAATCAATGCTACCTTGGTAACGAAGCATTCAATATTCACCATTAGATGAAAACCTGGTTAGATTCAAGCTAATATATTTCAACCGTTAGATTAAACTTAGCTTGTTATACACAAATGAAATCTGCCTTCATTTAGATATGGGTAACCGTACCTAAACGTGTACACTTGGTTGGATCAACAATAGTTAACCGAAACTAGCCACATGAACACTTTCATATCAACCTTGTTCAACTTTATCACATCTAGTTCAAATGACTCAAATGAAACTAGTTATAGAGTTGTTAAATTGTTTATATTCTCATAGAAGTATACAAGACACAATTGAAGCAAAATCGATTTTGGTTCACTCGAATCAATTCATGAACATTATAGCCACGGCTTGCAAAGATTGCATTCCTTAATATATAAATGTATTTGTTCATGAAAAAACCGATTTAGAACTTCACCCACTCAAGTATGCAAACGGGTACGCATAATTAGATTTTCGGACTTGGTATGTCCGTCAGTATGCGAACGGGTACGCATACTGTCGTTCACGACCGAACTCAGTTGATTTAGTATGTAAACATGTACGCATACTATATTCCCGGACTTGAACAATGCGTATATGGGTATGCATACTAAGTTCCCGGACTTCAACTGTTAAACCAGTACGCATACGGGTATGCATACTATGGTTCCCGGACTTGGAGTAACTTGCAACAGTTAGCATACAAGTATACATATTGTGCTATATCCAATCTATGGTTAATCGTTCTAAGCTCCATTTTAATCATTGAAACATTCTTGGAAGACGGGAATAGTTGTCTCACTTAAACTATTAGCTTCAAAGAAATTTTCAAGTGATCAATTACGAAACATTCCGAGTCTACATCAAATGACTGTCTCATACAAATCATGTAAGATGTTACCAGGCGATTTTCGCATGATCATCTTTTGACTCTCGTCAAGAATAAAAGATGAACTTCGTTAAAGCGAAAGCTTACCAACACATATTTCGAGAAATATGTAAGCGAGTTAAACTCAACTCAAAATATCAAATGTGTATAATGTAATGTCTATATAGCTATACGAATTTTGTCTCAATAGGAGATAGAATAGAAATATACTTCTGATGACAGATGAGTTCAAGTCTCCACATACCTTTTGTTGATGAAGTTCCACAAGATCCCCTTAGTAGTTATTTTTCTTCAATCGATGAACGTCGGGAAGTCTAAAGCTCAACTACACATTCTATCATAATCCGAGACATAACCATAAGTAGACTAGAAATCAAGACTTACAGGTTTGACAACTAAACTTGACAAACAAGTTTGAGATAGCAACGCTTGCGAGTTCGAACAAGCAGTGCTCTAACAATCTTCCGCTTTGTCAATTTTGGTGACAAAACTATTGTTGATGGTGGATTTTCAATAAAGGTCAAAACCGTAAAATCATGATACTGCATGTTTCTGATACGGCTTCAGGAATCCATGTGACGATTCGTGTTTTACAAAGTATGATTCATATGTCGCTCGAAAGGCCTCTCCGGAGCGTTCGACACCGGGCATTTCATCATAGCCTTTATGTAGAATAACGTAATTGGGCGGTTCTCCATAAGATTGAGAGCTTAACTCCTTCAGGATGTCAGTGACACTCACTGTTCCCTGACTACATAGAGGAATTCGCCTCTACATAGAAGAACGATTGGGAGGTTCTCCGTAAGATTGAGAGCACTAACGCCTTCAGGAGGCCGGTGACACTCACTGTTCCTGACTATGTAGAGTGTCCGTGTATAGACTCAGGCGGTCCTCCATACATGAAATGTTGAGAGGGCAAAACGTCTTCGGGAAATTGGCAGCACTCGCTGATTCACTGACTATATGCAAGAGATTAAATTCCACGTCATATTCACCATTGAATTCCTAGAAGATAATCTATCTTATCTTATTGCTCCTATTCCATGGTCAAACTCACGACTGGTTCTATGGAATGGTAATAGATAAATGTATTACTCCGATTTCATGACCGAATCCACGGGTGATCTCATGAAATGGTAATAGATATTACTCCGATTTCATAGTCGAATCCACGGCTGATCTCATGAAATGGTAATATCACTACCTATCTTATTACTCCGATTTCATGGTCAAATCTACGATTCCATGAGATGATAGTAAAATTATCATTTTATTATTCCGAATCCATGGTCAAATTCATAGCTGATTTTATGGACTGATAATAAATTACTACTCACTTTTATTGCTCAATTTCATGAATCATTCTCCACTGAATTTCATAAATTAGTAATAAATACTCAACAATCGGGCATATGGACCATCGCTGAGTAAGCCCCACAAAAATGGTGCAAGTGTACTCGACAATGATGCACGACTGAGCACCCGGATGCACAAACGAGCATCAAAAACATGAAAAGATGAGGAATCCTACGCAAAACTGGAGAAAAACAACAAATAATAATAAAATAATAAGGGGCACCCAGGGACCGGGCCCACCGGCCGGCCGACCATGCCCTAGCCGTGGCCGGTCCCATGCCTCCTTTATTATTTTTCCCTATTTTGTTATTTTCATGAACTCATGAAAACTCCTTGATTTTAGAAACTTTCCTTGTTTTTGTGCAAAACTCATAAATTTCCCATAACTTCATGGATTCATGATATAATATTATAAAATAGGGAAAGGTGTGCGGGACCGGGCAACCTAGCCGTCCGGCCATGCCTTAGCCGTGGCCGGTCTCATACCTCACAATCCCTAGCCTTTTATAATTATTACTCCCCAAATTCATGAAACTCCTCCGTTTCAACAAAACTCATGGATCCTCCATATATCCTAGTTTCATGAAAATAATAATATAAAATTAGAAAAAGGTGTGCGGGACCGGGCAACATAGCCGGCCGGCCATGCCCTAGCCGTGACCGGTCCCACACCTTGCAATCCCTAATCTTTTATAATTATTATTTTCGTCAATTCATGAAACTCCTGGGTTTGAGCAAAAATCATGATTTTGTCATAACTTCTCAAATTTTTCTCGAATCATGAAAAACCAAAAGCCAACATGGTCACACGACCGGCTAGCCTCCCATGGTAATTTTATATATTAAAATACACTTATCTAATATTTACAAAATATTGATGAATTGAGCATACATGCTCATTCCAACAAAAATCAAGAATTTTAGTCAAGATGAAACTCTTCTGAAAATTCACATTGCTCGAACTTACATCAGGAAATACTGAAACTCTCAGTATGGAGACACGGACACCACGGCAACGTGTGCATGCCTTCATGACCGACCAGGGTTATCCCTAGGGCTTGCACAAAGAAGGTCCCACACGTTTTCATAATTCTGACCTAATTTGCTCAATTGCTAGTATTGGGCCCAAACTTTCTTCAACCAACCTAGGGATTGCTCGAACGACCAACGACTGGTCACATGACCACCAAGAGCCGGTCCCATGCTCTCTTGGTCGGTCCCCAACTTTCATATCTAGGTTTATCACCTAATGCTGAACCAACAATATTTCAGTAAAATGATGAAACCAACATTTTATCATCATTCTTTCACCAACTCTCAAACTGAGAACCTGTGCGTGCTCACTCGAGCACCGGGCACCACATGGACGCCCATCATCCCATGTGGTCGGTCCCTCTATCGCTCATAAACTATTTTCAGCGATTCATCAACTATGATCTGAAATTAGGGTTCCAAATAAATGTTCTACGAATCATCATTCTGAGCAAGATTCAAGAACTAATGGATTTTTATTAATTCAACAACTAACATATGAATTAATCATATAATATTCGGTATTCTAACAATATTGTAGTATTTTATTGGGTCACGCCACCAATAAATATTTCGTCAAATCGATCCATACTTGCTCAGTTGCTAAAATATTGTTCAGTTTTCAATATTTAATAATTTATCAGTAATTTGTCGAATTGAGTAACACTTGCTCAATTGCACGTCAAATTATCAACATTCAGTATTTTGTCGAAATGAGCAATACTTGCTCAATTGCACGTCAAAATTATCAATTTGTCGAATTGAGCAATACTTGCTCAGTTGCTTGTCAAATTCCCAATATTCAACAATTCCTCGAATTGAGCAATACTTGCTCAGTCGGGTCAGTAATTCATCACTGAACTTAAAATTTTAATACCATTTCAGAGAACTACATGTTCGATCCTTGAATCGCTGAGCATTTATCACTTATGCTCAATTCAACAAAACCTAGACTCACTGTCTATTCAGTCAACGACTGACTAACTAAATACACGTCTGCCACTCAGACTCCACGATTCGTGAGACATCAATCACGTCACAAATGGGGGATATCACTCAGGGTTTTGGTCTGGCAGTCTACGGCGCGTGGATTCATCCATGACGAGTAATGTGCGTAAGTCGTGCAAACGGTTGAAGGAGTTAACAAAGTAGTGGGTGCACGATCAGTCAAGCCTCCACACGACATGGAACTGACTTTACCACGATCTCCCACTTTCCCGCTCTTTCACTCAAGAAACCGTCACACTTATAGGGATCAATGTATTCACTACTTTGAAAATATAAATAAGTCTCTGAATCCATGATTGAGAATAAAAGACAACGAATGATCATCATCTATCAGCAATTGTCTATACAGAATTTCTCGAGTAACTACTCTCAAGAATTCATCAATCCATCAGAACTTATTCGAACTTACCAGTTCATCAATGTTGCAGAAACCTTCAACACACTCACAATTCTTGATCATCATTGATCCCACACAATTCTCAGCTTCCCTTCTACAGATCAACCCATTTCCCTCTTTGCGACCGAATTGACTCTGGAACGGCCATTGTCTTGGTTTAGGCCGGAGTCATACAGATTGATCTCTCGAATCTAAGAACTCCCTTTGCAGTGCATCTGTGTGAGGATTAACATTTCGCCCGGCTGGGGAGTCTCGACAGCACGCTCGTCTCTTCGCTTCCCAAAAAACCGGCGACTCGTTTTTCCCCATCTACAGATTGGCGACCACAGTGGGAGATTAATCTCTCGGTTGCAATCTCATATTTTCACAAGATGGCTGGTCTTAGGTCCGGAACTGTTACAAATGCAAACAACGCCATCATTAGTAAAAATGGTGGTACTCCAGAAACTACTCTTGCTTCCAACATCGGTGTTGGTGATACCACCCCTTCTCAAACCAGAAAAGAAACCTGTAGGATTCATCACTAGCGAGGACCTGGAACGCTTCATGGAGGATCGAGGAAAAGACAAGACACCATCTGTTCACCGTCATCAACCTCCATATCATGTTGCTATGCAAAGAATTCCTCTCTCAAAGGGCTACACTTCCCTAACGTCCACAGTGTACAATGAAAAATGGAACGCTCGAGAACACGTCTCTCGATTCCTGGAGGCACTAGGAGAGCATGAACACAATGAAATGATCCCAGTCTACAGAGCCTTGCTGAAAATCTCCGATTCCAGACTTTATCATAATTCCATGAAGCAGTGATCAAAACTACTGCACCTGCTTTACTGGAAAGGGCAAAGTCTGCAAGGTCGAGGAATGTTGAAGCATCCGACGCCTATTCAACAATCAGTAAAATCTCCAACCTTCCATGAACGTTGTTGCTGAACGGAGCAAAAGGAAAGTTTATCCACCATAGCACAAGCATGCTTCTCAAATCTCTCAGGTTCCCCCGGAAGTGCAAAGAGAGGATAAACAATCCTGAAATGCACAAACATCAACCCTGCATCAACAAATGGGGAAATGATCATACAGACTCAAACTTCTATCTTCTCAATGAAGAAGTGATCGGGTTACTGGAAGTATAGATTCAAGATGGTGCGACCAAATTTCCATTCACCAGGAGAGAGTCGACCGAAGAAGAAATGGAGAATCATAGAAATTTAATCTCTACGAGCAGCCTTTCGACGAAGCAGTTCAGTCATTGATCGAGCACATCTGCAAATTTCTTAATCCGTCAAGAGATCAAAAGAAAGACATGCTCACAGCTCTAAATCACATCGCATCAGCAAATCCATTCCGAAAATACTTCCTGAGTCTCTATCCACAAACAAAGAGATGTACGACTGGGGACTGCTTGCCACGGTCAATCTCTAAAGAAATGAATTCGAGAGAACGTTGATCGATGATGTCACTTCCATCAACACTATTCCACTGAAAACTCTTAGAGCCGCAGGCATCACTCGACAAGAAGCTACTCGTCATTCCATCATCAGAGCACTTGGAGGAATTTCGAACTTTGACGAGATTAAAGCAAGAACCTGGAAAAGATGCATATACATTCATCAGGCAAGTCCCGCACTTAGGCAAGTCCCATTCCTCGAATCCTATGTCATTTATTTCCTCACATGCTATCTTAGCATGAGGACTCAATTCTGCTAGCATCTCTGCTATTGCAAGACGTTATGAGTGGGTAATCTCACTTTAGCAATACTTAACCAAGTGGTTGGACCTGACACCGCTTCGAATGGAGCATCTCACCGAGACATTCACTACTGAGAGATGACGGAAGCATGTAAAGAACACTTTAGGCAGTTCTCCACTTGTAGGAATGTCCACGAGTATCAGAAATCTCTGATGTCTGCACAAGTGTTGAATCCCACTATCACAGCCAAATGCTGAATCAACAGAAGATACACGGGCCGAGACGATCGAGCCTAAGACATTCAGCGCTTCAGCGCTCAAGCATATAAGAAGCCTTCGAATTGTACTCACAATCAAAGAGTACACCTTCGATAATAGCGCCTCTAGCTTCAACACAATATCTCGACAGTGACACACTGGTTCAACACCGACACGATCAAAATGCAGCTGAATTACAATCGATAAGTCTTCACTATCCAATGATAAGACTTCTGAAGAAGATGCAACATCATTCGTCAATGGATGCTACAAACTCCTTCAAATCTTCTAAGTGAATGAGGGATGCACTGGGGACTTGATTTTATTGGAAATATTAATTCAGTATATTTCAATAAATGTTATCCACATAACAAGTCATTGCAACCTAGTGTGATTCCATGAAACGTCATCAAACGAAACCTCTCTATATCACAAGCCCCTGCACGACTGAGAAACTTCATCTATTCACCAATAACATCCATAATGGAGACTTCTACTGTTATCTGCTACGACAACATCGATTTCCTGACGAAGCTACTTCACAGCTAAGTGGATGGAGGAGCAAAGACTATCCTTTTCGGTATCTGAAGAAACTCCAAACCATAGTATCGACATCGACAATGATATGTGGAGGAACCTCATTCATGGTCTCAGCATCAACAATAATTTTTGGAGAAAATTCAATTGTGATCTCAAGCATCAGTCTCAGACGCAACATCCGGCTTCATCAACTATCCACTCTCTGAAGCGTTACTCTATGGATCGTACTTCTTCAATCTCTAATGATTCATATCAAGATGTATAAACATGAAAACATTCTAACATGAACGTCTTCCCAAAGGAGAGGGGCACAAACCAAAATCTTCTACAAGATGTTCTCATCGCCTCTACAAGTGAGATTCGACATGCTCCATGCCATGGGTTTACCAAAACGTACCAATAGGTGAGGAATGGGACAATACTTCCTCAACAAAAGATGTTCGTATATGTCTCTTATACAACATACCAAAAGGGCACACCAATCGGACATACGAGCTGAAAGATATGGCCTTTACCGTCAGGTCTAGACATCTGAAAAATTCGTACGGGATTACAAATTACAAATGTGCACGCTTCGTTGGCTGACCTCTGCAACTCCAAATTGAGTGATTATTTGCTCATGTGATAACTCAGTCTCTTATCTTCAAAAGTTGGGGTCAAGCATCGAATTCTGTCGTCGTATGAGGTTCCTACAACTTCCAGAGCATACAACATGCAAGCAGCAATTCTTAGACGGGATTCATAACCTCCACAGTCGATCGATGTCCACCAGGTCCTTCCGCTAAATCCTTCATCAAGGTACCTCCAACTTCGACCACCTAGGTCTTTACATCAATTTTTCTACCTGAGTCCTCTATCTAGGTCTCACCAGAAGAAGGGAAAAAGAAAGGGAGAGATTTAACAAAATACTGGGGACTGACGGTCCACCGGTCAAGACGATCTATTTCACAATACAAAACCAATCAAGAAATCAATACCAAAATAAAACCTCACATCTCTCAGAAGTCCAAGGTTCAAGATATCATGGAAAGAAAAATAAAGAAAGTCAGCAAAATTTCTGCTTTTCTGCATCCTTCAAGTCTTGCAAAGCAGCTTTCTCCGCCTACAGCTTCTTGGTCAGCTCAGCAACTTCATCCATCTTCTTCAACACGGCATGACTGGTGGTGAAAGGATTGTCACCTTACACTGCTTTCCTGATAGCATCAATCTTTTGACGAAGCCACTTCAGATTGAAGCCAAGTTCTTCAGCTTTCTTTAAGTTGTACTCCCAATCAAAGAGTACATCCCGGGTGACAATATTTCTAGCTGTGATGCGGATATCATTTATAACACGCAAGGTGACTTCTACTTGCCTCGTCAAGAAATAGCTATGCTCCGGATCCTTGGTAACGACGATGCGCCCATACATCTTCCACAGTTTCTTGTACATAGCAGCATATCCAATGGGAACGCTAAATCCACCAACAAACCTGTGATATGGGAGTATCTCACCAAATGGAGGAGTAAAATAAATCCATGCGTTGGGATACTCATGCACTATTATCTGTTTATCAGTCGCTGGAGCAGCATCAACAATCATAGGAACAACTTCGCTTGGAGAAGCTTCTTCCATTCTCGATTCGGGTTCCACCATCTCACGCACAATTGGAGTTTCAGTCACCTCCACGGCATCAACAACAAGATTTCCATGACCTTGAGGTACCGGTATGGAGGTATCATTATCAACGGCTCCATGGTTACTCAAGTCATCATTGTTGGATCCATTATTCCCAACTTCAGCATTTGGCACCTAATGTGAAGATTACATGGGATTAGAATGATTCAAGCGTGGAAACCAAACACAGCCATAAAATCCAGCATTTAAGTGAACTAACATCATCTAAGTTCTTTACTATGCATCTAAAACATGAGCAAATAGTGTAGAAGCCATGAAACACGTTTTTCAAACAAGCTCATCTGAAGAGATTCTACACTTCCCTGTATTAAACGACGAACTGGGCGTAATTGGTAAGGAATTAGAGGTTGGGTCATATATAATTCTCTTCGTATGGATGTTATCTACAACATATCAAAATTTCATAGCAATCGGATGAACGAGCAAGGAGATGTGGTCAAAACATCATACAACATGCAATCTGAAAAAGTTCTGAAGGTCTTCTGGAAGTTCACTGTTTCGCCTTTTTCAGGCCCTAAACATGCTCAAAATTCCCAAAGATTCTTCTATAAAGCTTGGAAATTTTCTGGGCTCGAACATACATATGCAGACCGCGAAAATCCGACTTCAGACAAGGATTCTACAGCGTTTCTAGTAAAATCTGAAGTCTGAAAATTTCTGGTGACGTACTTCGGCAAATTTATTCATAAATTCACATGGATTCTCATTCATTTATTCACAAAGCAAAAATTTCATACTTTTATGAAGAAATTACAGGAGATATACTTACTAGGGGAGTCTCTAAACCACTTGAAGGCTCGGCAATTCGGTTCGGCATTTCGGGAACTCTCCATACTTCCATGTCCCAAAGAAGAGTGCGCCTCATCAACATGCTGCTTATCTATAATTATTTATTTCCGGATTCATCAACAACAATTATTATTATTTCATTCAAGGAGATGCCACAATCACCTGCACGAAAGAGATACCTACATCGACTTCTCCATCAGTGCTGGATTCCTGAATTGTTTCCCCGGGAACAAGTTGAAGACTGTCAATTAATGGAGCAAAAGTATGAAAAGAAATAACAAACCTTGGTCTCGTGATCCTAATTGCGGTCAAAGTCATGACACAAGGAGCGCTAATAACTCACCAAAGATACGGTCGGGGACTGCACGCCATTTGCTAACCTCCTGTAGTCCTTACTTCTGGGTTCTCCGCTCCCGTAGACTTTCTTCCATTTATGTGGAGTCTACATTGATCCGGGATTTCACTATACGATCATCCTGTGGTAAAGCTAATGAAATAACCAGAAGTACAACTTAGTATGAAGGATCTCTCACCATCACTCAGAGGTCCCGGGAGTACCATTCCTTAAAGTTGCATCCGTAGAGATGTCATCTCTGGAAACACCATCTTTGGAAGTATCATCATGGGAGTCAGTCATTCTTCCAAAGTGGATACTTCAGCGTATCGTTCGTACAAAGTGCAAGATTCAACAAAACAATAAATCATGGAATAAAGGTGCTCACAACAGCGTCTACAAAATGGTAACTTTCAACTCTTACCTGTTTACGATTCCACTAACAGTAGTGATTGTGATAGACGAGTTAATATTTCAAAATTTTCTCGTTCCATTGAACCTGTAAACACGAGAAAAACTTTTCAAAAATCATCAATTGATTTTCATGAAATCGTGAACAACCCACGCAAATTTTACTGGTTGAACATTCACTGGTTTTTCAAAAATTGGACAGACATCCATTCTACAAGTATAAAAACTCACATACAGACATTATTTTATGTATAATTGTCTACTTTCAACAGTTGTTCAAAATCAAAACATTGATTTTACAAAAAATATATATTAACGTGAAACTCACGTAAATTTGAAAATATATGTATTTATTTTTGCTCCCTCTCGCGAATATCTGTCTATGAAATGAGAGTCTTTCAATTTATGAAAATCCGCATATTCACGTATTAAAATTTTGTTTTCATGGAAGATCATACACAAAATTTTTATTACTAACAGACGCACGTCTATTAAAAAAAAATTTTCTCTCGTAACGAGCATCCACCTTTGGAACGAGAGTTTATTCCGTTTTTGTGAAATCTCACAAATAAAAAAAAATCCCTCTTATGCTAAGGATCATTGTTTGTTTCTCAAACTAATGAACGAATGCATGTTCATGAAACAATGATTTCTTTCTTGGTCCAGGACCCGTAAATCCTAAACCGACCAAAACTAGACCTTCGGTCGCTCAAATCAGCAGTGCCTCATCTCTCCGTGCTCACGGGATGATTCTCTATCACATTACCAGGGTCTCCACCCGAACATTTACTCGCATATGGCGTCATTGGAGTAAATTGGAGATTCTTAGAGTGGATTTGTAGACTGAGTTCAACCACTGATCTCTCGTCGACTGAAAATCACCATCTAGTGCTTACTACAGAACATGATTGTCCCTCACTAAGCAGGGGACTTAATGTTGATGGTGGATTTTCAACAAAGGTCAAAACCGTAAAATCATGATACTGCATGTTTCTGACACGGCTTCAGGAATCCATGTGACGATTCGTGTTTTACAAAGTATGATGCATATGTCGCTCGAAAGGCCTCTCCGGAGCGTTCGACACCGGGCATTTCATCATAGCATTTATGTAGAATAACGTAACTGGGCGGTTCTCCATAAGATTGAGAGCTTAACTCCTTAAGGATGTCGGTGACACTCACTGGTCCCTGACTACATAGAGGAATTCGCCTCTACATAGAGAACGATTGGGAGGTTCTCCGTAAGATTGAGAGCAATAACGCCTTCAGGAGGCCGGTGACACTCACTGTTCCGTGACTATGTAGAGTGTCCGTGTATAGACTCAGGAGGTCCTCCATACATGAAATGACGAGAGGGCAAAACGTCTTCAGGACATTGGTAACAATCGCTGATTCACTGACTATACGCAAGAGATTAAATTCTACGTCATATTCACCATTGAATTTCTAGAAGATAATCAATATTATCTTATTGCTCCTATTCCATGGTCAAACTCACGACTGGTTATATGGAATGGTAATAGATAAATGTATTACTCCGATTTCATGATCGAATCCACGGTTGATCTCATGAAATGGTAATAGATATTACTCCGATTTCATGGTCGAATCCACAGCTGATCTCATGAAATGGTAATATCACCACCTATCTTATTACTCTGATTTCATGGTCAAATCTATGATTCCATGAGATGGTAATAAAATTATCATTTTATTATTCTGAATCCATGGTCAAATTCACATTTGATTTTATGGACTGATAATAAATGACTACTCACTTTTATTGCTCAATTTCATGAATCATTCTCCACTGAATTTCATAAATTAGTAATAAATACTCAACAATCGGGCATATGGACCATCGCTGAGTAAGCCCCACAAAAATGGTGCAAGTGTACTCGATAATGATACATGACTGAGCACCCGGATGCACAAACGAGCATCAAAAAAGATGAAAAGATGAGGAATCCTACGCAAAACTGGAGAAAAACAACAAATAATAATAAAATAATAAAGGGCGCCCAGGGACCGAGACCACCGGCCAGCCGACCATGCCCTAGCCGTGGTCGGTCCCATGCCTCCTTTATTATTTTGCCCTATTTTGTAATCAATTTGTCGAATTGAGCAATACTTGCTCAGTTGCTTGTCAAATTCCCAATATTTAGCAATTCGTCGAATTGAGCAATACTTGCACAGTCGATTCAGTAATTCATCACTGAACTTGCAATATTGACACCATTTCAGAGAACTATATGTTCGATCCTTGAATCACTGAGCATTTACCACTTATGCTCGATTCAACAAAACCTAGACTCATTGTCTGATCAGTCAACAACTGACTAACTAAATACACGTCTGCCACTCAGACTCCACGATTCGTGAGACATCAACCACGTCACAAATGGGGGATATCACTCAGGGTTTTGATCTGTCGGTCTACGGCACGTGGATTCATCCACGACGAGAAATGTGCGTAGTCGTGCAAACGGTTTAAGGAGTTAGCAAAGTAGTGGGTGCACGATCAGTCAAGTCTCCACACGACATGGAACTGACTTTACCATGATCTCCCACTTTCCCACTCTTTCACTCAAGAAACTGTCACACTTACAGGGGTCAATATGTTCACTACTTTGACAATATAAATAAGTCTCTGAATCCATGATTGAGAACAACAAACAACGAATGATCATCAGCTATCAGCAATTGTTTACACGGAATTTCTCGAGTAACTACTCTCAAGAATTCATCAATCCATCAGAACTTATTCGAACTTACCAGTTCATCAATATTGCATAAACCTTCAACACACTCACAATCCTTGATTATCATTGATCCCACACAGCTCTCAGCTTCCCTTCTACAGATCAACCCATTCCTCTCTTTGCGACCGAATTGACTCTGGAACGGCCATTGTCTTGGTTTAGGCCAGAGTCATACAGATTGATCTCTCGAATCTAAGCACTCCCTTTGTAGTGCATCTAAGTGAGGATTAACATTTCTCCCGGCTGAGGAGTCTCGACAGCACGCTCGTCTCTTCGCTTCCCAAAAAATCGGCGACTCGTTTTTCCCCATCTACAACTATCAATACATATGGATTACAAAATAAATAAACTTTGTAGCTTCTCATCCAAATGCTTGATTTTCTTGGTTCGTCAACATTACTCAAAATCTTCGTCACTTCCAAGTACTCCAGTGATTCTGAACGTGTTCAACTCAGCATCATAGTTGCTGAAGATCCGTATCCATAACAATAAGAAAACCATCAATTATTGTTATACAATGTCATAGTATTATTACACAACATTAAAGTTCAATTGTATCACAACTTTGACAATGATACTACGGTAATATGTACCCCTCCCCCTTAGTCAATACTTCATCTCACAATGAAAACCACTCCCTCTTACATAATGATCCGTAAACCATATGTATTTGTAGTGTGAACTACACAATAATTCTCCCCTTTTTGTCAATATATATTTGCAAAGGTATGAAAACTAGCGGGATCATAATGAAATTCTCATTAAGATACTTCATGACTAAAAAGAGAACATATCAACTCTGTTTCGATGATTTCACATAGTCGAAACATAGTATATTCATTAAGGAGTTTATAATGTTACAATTAAACTCCTACAATATTCCACAATCGCACTCCCCACAAAGATTTGGCAATTAAGCACAAGTTCAATTAAGAACTCTCCCCCATAAAATGTCATTCTCGAAAGAACAAAAAGAGCGACCTTATTTTACAAGAAAAGAAGGATTTCATTGGACAGTTTGATACTAAATAGAAACCAACTACTACTACTAGAAACAAATGAGGAATTGAAACAACACTTCAATGAATCTTCAAGCTTTTATTTCCCAAAAGATACTGATAGTTCAAGGGGAAATACAACAACGAGAAATCTAATGAACCAAAACAACACCAATAGACTTCCCTAAGTGTTGAAATGTAGAAGTACCTAGAGGTTTGGTGAGAATATCAGCCAATTGTTGTTCGAAAGGCACAAATTCCATACTAATAATACCATTTTCATAGAGATCTATAATAAAATGATACCTGATGTCGATGTGCTTAGTTCTTGAGTGCTCAACAGGATTCTCAGTGATACGAATCGCGTTAGAGTTATCATAAAAGATTTTCATTATTCCAGTGTCCATTCCATAATCAGCAAGCATTTTTTTCATCCACAGAAGTCGAGTACAACATGATCCTGCAAAAATGTATTCTGCTTCACATGTTGAGAGAGATTGTTAATTTTGTTTCTTGCTATGCCAATCCACAAGATTCAATCCTACATAGTAAAAACCTCCAGATGTACCCTTTCTGTCTTCCATACATCTTGCCCAATCAACATCTGAATAGGCAGTAAGATCGGTGTTAGTATCAAGAGTATAAGAAAGACCATACCGGATAGTGTGTTGAATGTATTGCATGATCCTTTTTGCAACTGCAAGATGAGACTCCTTTGGATTATCCTGAAATCTAGCACAACAACCAACAGTAAAAGCAATATCAGGTCTAGTAGATGTGAAATATAAAAGGCTTCCAATGATAGATCGATAAAGTTTTTGATCCACACTTACTTCTTTATCATCTCGATGTAGTTTGCCAGTGGTGGGCATAGGAGACAGTTTTGGAGTTGACTTATCAAGACCGAACCTTGTCACAAGATCCTTAGCATATTTTTTCTGAGATAAGTAAATTCCATCCTTATGTTGTTGAATCTGTAATCCTAAAAAGAATTTTAATTCACCAACATTGCTCATTTAAAACTCCTTACCAAGAGAGACTTGAAAATATTTTGCAAGTTTCTCAGATGTTGATCCATAGATGATGTCATCTACATAAACTTGAGTAATAACAACATCTTTCCCACTTCATTTGGTAAACAATGTTTTCTCAGCTCCACCTCTCGAAAAACCTTTCCTAAGAAGAGAAGTAGTTAGTTTTTCGAACCAGGCACGAGGTGTTTGTTTTAACCCATATAATGCCTTTCTGAGCTTAAGGACATGATCTGGGAAATCGGGATTTTCAATCCCTTAGGTTGAGAGACATAAACCTCTTCCTTTAAATTTCCGTTTAGGAACGCAGATTTTATGTCCATTTGAAACAGCTTAATCTTAAGAAAACAAGTATGAGTTAATAACAAACGAATGGACTCAGTGCGTGACACATGAGAAAAGGTTTCTTCAAAGTCGATACCTTCAATCTGTCAATATCCCTGAGCGAAAAGTCTGGATTTGTTTCTGACAATGCTGCCATATTTATCAGACTTGTTCTCGAATATCCATTTGGTACCAACAATATTGATATTGGAGGAACAAGGTACAAGCTCCCATACATCTTGTCTTTGAAATTGATTTAACTCTTCATGCATTGCATTCACCTGAAAGGGATCACTAAGAGCTTCATCAATATTTTTCGGTCCTACTTGCGGTAGATAACATCCAAAATTGCAAATATTTTGAAGATGTCCTCTCGTCTTAGATGTAGAATCCTTTCCTCCAATAATACTGCTAATATCATGATTCCTTTGAACCCATAGGTGACGAGGAGGAGCACGTTCTTGTTCAACAGGAATAGCCTGGTTAGGGATTTTCTCCTCGTCACTAGAAATGTTAAGATCAAAAACTATTGGAACAACTTCTACTGATTCTGGAATTTCCTTGACTTTCTCAATTGTCTCAGTTGGAGGAAATTCAGCAGGAGATTTATCATGACCAAAATTTCTCAGATCATCGATGATGACGTTTGTAGATTCCATCATAACTTGGGTTCTGATATTATAAGCTCAAAAACCACGACTATCAGATGCATAGCCAAGAAAGATACCTTCATCGCTTTTGGAATCAAATTTCCATTTATATTCTCGATCTTTCAGAATGTAGCACTGACTTCCAAACACTTTGAGATAGTGTAGGTTGGGTTTCTTACCGTACCACAACTCATAAGGAGTATTTAGGGTTCTTGACCGTAGGAAGACACTGTTGATCAAATAGCATGTTGTGAAAACAGCTTCTCCCCAAAACTTCAACGGTAAGTTTTTGTTATGGAGCATTACCCTTGCCATTTCATGAATATTCATATTCTTCCTTTCTGCAACTCCATTTGCTTGCGGAGTAATGGGTGATGAGTATTGTAGAATAATCCCAGTTTGTCACAAAATTCAAACACCTTAGTTTCTTTGAATTCAGTTCCACGGTCACTTATAATTTTATTTAACTTGCGACCTTATTCGTTCTGAATTCTATTAACAATAATTTGGAATTCATCAGGGATTTCATTCTTATGAGCTAAAAAAGCTACCTAGGTGAATCTAGTGTAATCATCCACCATAACTAAAGCATACTTATTCCCAGCAATAGTAGGTTGTTGAATAGGGCCGAAGAGATCCATATGAATTAAATCAAGTGGAGCTTTAGTGAGAATATCTCGAGATGATTTATGTGGAACTTTCGTTTGTTTACCCTTTTGACAGGCACCACAAACACCCTCAATCTTGGCATTGATTTTGGGAACACCTCTAATAAGTCCTTTGTTGATGATCTTAGTTAGAAGGCGATAATTGATGTGACCAAAACGTTCATGCCAAAGATGAGTAGATTCCACCTTAGTCAAATTGCAACAATTGTTAAACTGAGTATCTAAAAGATAACAATTATTTTTACCACGAGTTCCTTGAAAAATTACTTTTCCAGTTTTGTCTACAATGTCACATCCATTCGCATTGAAGACAACTTTATGGACTTCGTCACAAATTTGACTAACAAAAATAAATTAGCAGTCATACCTTTAACGTGTACTATCATTTTTTTAGGAACCCCAGGCAGTTTGATCGTCCCCTTCTTGCTTATGTAGGCAACAACTCCCATCTCCGAATGTTACTGGTCCTTCTTCAAAGTCATTTTAGTTCACAAACCACGAAATATCTCCAGTCATATGTCGGCTACATCCACTATCAAGGAACCATTTAAAGGGTGACGTTGATTTTAGAGCAAAAGCTCTCATACTAACACTACTAACCTGATTGGGTTTTCTTGTTAGATTTGTACACCTTTTGAGAGAAGAAAACAATTGTTCAGTGTTGATACATGAAAATAATTAATCCTAAAATAGGTAACCCCTTAGCCTACTAAGGGTTCCGCTTAAGAGAAAGGAACTTGGGGACTAGGCCTAACCCATTAGGATGAGGTAGTTCTAGTCCATCCAAGACCATATTGGGTTGGATAGGCTTTAGCCCAAGAGGAATTCATTTTAGGGTTTAGTATTAACTTAAGTAAAGGGAAATGGTAGTTTAGTAATATACTAATCTTATGAGCACTTATTCATAAGAGAGTCATTTATAAAAGGAGAAAGAGGGCACACTTATTGAGACATCATTGATCCACCATTATCTCTCCTAAACCTCTCTACACCTTGAGAGCACTTTCTGTGATTAGGGCTAGTTCCTCCTTTCCACATTTTACCCTATCAACATTGCGACCACAGTGGGAGGTTCTTAGCCTCTTTTCCAGCATGATACTCCCAAGTGCGAGCCAAGAAGTACCAGAGGCGGAGTACCCCCAAACCCGGATCATGTTTCTGTAGAAGACGTGCATGAAAAAAGTGATGAGGAGATACACTTCCGAGCAGTAGTCGCTACTCCCATTGTGCAAGGAGCAGGAGCATCCCAGGGTACAGGAGCGTCTCAGAGGAAAAGGGAAATTCTTACAGAAAAGACCGTAGCAGAGACAAGCGAGCGAGAAATGTTTGAAATGCAGGAGGAGTTAGACACGTCTATCAAAAGGCAGCAGGAACTACGCGGGCTCCTAAAGCGAGCAATAGAGAAAAACGTAACAACCCCTAGAACGGTCAGTCCTAAGAATACTATCCCGGGCATGACATAAAATGCGATTGCAAAATATTTAGAGACTAATTATCAGGTGATAATGCATGACGCCTATGACTCGCTGGAATCACCATATTCCGCGGAGGTCGACGAGTATTTGTATCCGGAGGACTACACATCGCCTAAGTTTAAAACGTACGGAGGAAAAGCGAACGAGCGGGATCATAGGATTTGTTTCATTTCAGCTATGAATGCCTACACTCAAGATGAAAGCCTTTGCATGCGGGAATTCCTAAAGTCGTTGATAGACAATTCTTTTACCTGGTACGATAACTTAAAACCCAGAAGCATCAGCTCGTGGACCGCCATGGTACAACTTTTTTTGAAGAAATTTTACTCCGCTCAAAGAAGGGTCACGACAATAGATTTGGGAAGGTGGACCGAGCGGGTAGGAGAAGATATAGGCAAGTACATCACTCGATTCCGAGACTTTACGTTAGAATGCCACGAGGATATCTCAGAGGAGCGCTTAGTGGAAATTTGCATCAGAGGAATGGATATTGTTTTCCGTCTAAATCTGACGAACTTCAAACTTCAAACCTTTGTGGAGGTTGAAGAGGTTGTGGTCCGGATATCATATTGTGCGGACGGCCACACTTGGTAACAACATTCTGTCAACACCGCGTCTGCACTAGCTTTCAATGATCAAGGAAGTGAAAGAGGAAAAGGAGGAGCTGCTTTTGGCTCTTATCATGGAGGACAGTCCGGCAGAAGGGGAGGAAGAGCGGATGGAGGAAGATCTAACCCACCACCGCTTTTGTCGTGCAGTAAAGAACAGATAATAGGACTTTTGGAACAATGGGTGTCGACAAGGAAGAAACCCTTCCACCCGTGTCAGCGGAACCTACCGCGGCGGATAAGACACACGAGCGATATTTCCACTACCACAAAAAGTTCACCATCTGACCATAGAATGTTATTCCCTTCGGTACATTGTGCAAATAAAGCGAGCCAGGGGTGAGCTGGAGATATGAGAGCAAAGCATCAAAAATGATTTGTTTCCTGAACACCAAGTTATGATGATTTCACACAAACCTACTGAGGGAGAAGCCTGGAGGCCTTGGGAGGATACGAAAGATGAAGAAGTCTATGAAATCTCTAAAACAATAATCTTCCCTGATACGAATGGAATTGCTAGAAACTTTGCTCAGACTGTTTTGGCTCAACAGTTTTTCGATTCTCTGGGTTTTAGCGAAGACCAAGTCCGAGAAGCATCCAAAGATATCATTGTGATTGCATCCGGAAAGGCATACAACCCTATACCTAAAGAGGCTATCACCTTTATGGATGAAGATATATGTTATCGGGGAGAGCACCTTCGCCCCTTATACCTGACAGCTTTCATTAACAAACAATCCCTCAAGCGAGCTTTCATAGATGACGGAGCCTCCCTCAACCTGATTTCACTACATACACTGGAATCCTTAGGAGTGTCGAGAACAACAATTAAGATGCGTGCAACAACTGTGAGAGGATTTGGAGGGCAGAGTCAAACATCGATGGGGATTGTGCATCTGATGATGAAGATCAGACCCATCAGAGCCCCTATTCCCTTCTATGCGCTAGAGGATGACACCACGTTCCATGTATTCCTTGGGAGAGGATGGATCCTGAATCACAAGGTAGTAACATCGACGTATCATCAGTGTGTCAAGACTAATATTGGAGGAAAGCAGTTCCATATCCCAGCCACGAGCAATCCATTCGGACCGGAAGAAGCTTATATGGCTGATGCAGTTTTCTAC
The DNA here is from genome assembly GCF_003573695.1 of Papaver somniferum. Classification (NCBI taxonomy): domain Eukaryota; kingdom Viridiplantae; phylum Streptophyta; class Magnoliopsida; order Ranunculales; family Papaveraceae; genus Papaver; species Papaver somniferum. The sequence goes on from NW_020622934.1 coordinate 2,870,936, forward strand.
ATGCAACCTATCCTAGACCAAGGAGAGTAGTCGGAATATTTAACACCACTCTCAAAATGGGAAGAATTCCAGCCGGAAGACCAAGTAAAGGGGAAAGCTAATTCAGTAATCATCCCATCGCGGATGGGACCTACCAAAGGAAGTAAGAGAGCAACGACAGAAACAAAGAACATCCAGTTCAAACGTTTCTCGAGTCCGGAAGGCGGACATGTCTACCGCTTATAGCAATTAGCTGGGGAAGTCTCCCATCGTCAACACGACTGTGCTATGTCATCAGTGGATGAAGAAATGGCGGAGATGACCCCAGTGATTGAAGATTCACAGGAAGAGGAAGAAGTTCCTATCTTAGATGAAGAAATAATAGAGAGCTTACCTGAGGAAAAGAAAAAATCCGACCCAACACTTGATGGGCTAGAAGAGATAAATCTTGGCTCGGAAGACAAACCTCGTTCTGTACGCATAAGTAAACATTTGGAAGAAAAGGAAAGTGAAAATACGAGGGTACCCAAATATACCTCAATTTAAATATTTTCCACCTAAAGTCTTTTCTCCGAAAGTGATTGTCTATGGACCGAGTCGACACAATACAACTAATCGGTTCACACTTCATGTGATCGTCTACTGATACGAGATCGAGATAATGCAACAACGAAGTTGTTTACTTGATAAAAGGTTCAGACTTAACCAAACACAATAGGATTACTATCAAGTGAATAGGAATTAACGTTTGTGTATTTTACTTCTAATTATAACAAAAACAATTATAATTGCGGAAATAGAAAAGTAAAAGACACAACAAGATTTTGTTAACGAGGAAACCGCAAATGCAGAAAAACCCCGGCACCTTGTCTAGAATTGAATACTCTCAGGATTAAGCCGCTATACAAAATCAAACCAACTTCGTGTAGTTGAGACCAAGTTACTAAACCTATAGTTCACCTAGTTCCGTCTGTATTCCCACGCCTCTAACTTGTAATAAGTCACGTACTTGGAATAATTCCTTTGGTTTGTATTCCAAACATTAAAGGGACAACAAATCTGTTTGGTAACAACTCTTTTCAACCAAGTGATGTGAGTTCGACAAAAGGCTCTTCCGTTTATCCCAATAAAATCCTTTGTCAGGTTCTTAGATCTATCTAATAACAACTACCAAAGTAATTGTCAAGATTTTGCAATCAATACTTTGAATCACAAAGAATTGTATTGATGCCGATCTACTCAACTAATCAATCCAATCTACCACAAGGATAAACCGATTATAGTTGGATCCTCTTTAACCGAAACAAGTATTGTGCACACCAAAGATTATGAACCCAAATCATAAATCTTCAAAGTCTTCTTTGTCTTCAAATCTTCTTAGATCTTCAATAAACACCTGAACACAATCAACTTGAATATCTTGTGATCAATCACGCACAGAATGGAATCTGTTAACAATGGATTATCACAAGACGTCTTTAGATCTACAAACAGTCTAAAGATCCCCTTCGAAAATTCGATCTAGTTTGAGTGAATCTTATATCAGAAGAGAATATTCTCAAGCATAGAAAAACTAGGTGCAATAAAAGTTCAACAATCGTTAGTCAATCAAATCAACCGAAAACTAATAATAAACCGCAATTATCTAGTTTCCCACCAACGGTACTAAAAGAGCTTCTCAATCCAAAAGAAGTCTTTAAACCGAGCGGCCTTAATAAATTTCGCCTAATTAGGTTACTTTCCTCTCCGAATAGGCGGCTCCACCAGTAACAACATAACTAGGTAGTTTTGCTGGCTCTGAGGATTAGTTTTCTCGAAATGCAAACTTTGATATTTATAAACCAAGGAAGTTTGGACACCAAGGAATTTCCAAAACCGAAAATATTTTCAAGATATACAATATATTTCCAAATTCGGTTTCCATAATTCGTGGAAATTCTTTGTCCAAACATTAACCGAAAATCTCTTAGAAAATCTCCAACTAGTAAATGCACATTTCTAATTTTCCATTTTCCAAAAATAAAATTAAAAACCTTGATTAAAATATTCTCAACTTATTTTCTGATCCGGGATTTTTTCTTTTAGCTATTAAGGAATATCTTTGAAAAATAAAAGATAAACGTTACTACACATGTTCAAAGCATGTCGACATCTTTACTTTGTAAGTCCTCTTTCATACTTACAATCTTGAAACCGATTTGCCACACTTCCAAACAATTTTAGAATTGGTTCATCCGACTTTCTAAAACAATGTGATTGGTCAAGAACACTCAATCACCAAACATGGGTTTCACGGTTCTACCAAAACAAGTTTCGGTTCTACCTCCACGTAAGTACTGGATTTAGTCACACTAGATTTCCAAAAATTTGGTTGAATAGGTACTAGGATCGGTTCCCACATATATATGGTATCTTACTTGTATTTGTTGCACATGTCCATAGGATCGGTTCTCAATATCTAAAAATGTGTTTCACATGTTCATAGGACCGGTTCCCAATATATAGAAACTTGTTGCACCTCTTACAAGGATCGATTTCCCTTTGTGATCGGTTGCACCTATTACTAGTATCTGTTCCCCTTTGCCTAGAGTTGGTCATAAAAATAACATTAAATTGATCATACCATCTCAGGTGATTATTTAAGATCAGATTCACTAATAAAAGTCATACCAATACAAAAGTCAGGCCTTGTGAATAGTTTTACCAAGAACATAAACTAGTCATGAGCGGTTATACTAATCACACATATTGGTAGCTCAAAAGATATCCAATGAACAACAATACCAATAAGCCTAGCGATTTCCCTTTCGATTCACAAAAAAAGTTCATAAATTTACTTCCTTTAAACGAATGCAAAACATTGTTTCCTTGGATGAAATCTTCACCTTATACCCATACATAATTACAATAGCATTCAAATGATTATGTCGATGTCTTATATACAAAGTTTAATGGTCAAACAATAAACCTCGTATAATACTATGTCTAACTAGAGTATAATCATTCATGCTTCGCAGTTATGTTTTCAATATGCACGACTTGAAAGATACGTTAGGGAATGAAACAGTTCAAGTCAAATATCACTAACCTTAAGTGGAAGGATGATGTTCTCGTTGTAGCTCCTTACTTATTCACTTCTTCAAGTTTTCGTAATACTTGTAATGTCTCATATCCTAATACTTTCAAGCTAACCTATACGAAGTTGACTCTAGTACATAATCAAGCGACTCTTTAAATGAGCTTTGGCTCACTAAAATATGACAACCAAACTTGACATACCAACGCTTGGTGGGTTCAACCGAGCTATGCTCTAACAATATCCCCCTTTTTCAATTTTAATGACAAAATTCTTACATCATATAGATAAAAAAATTACAATAATTCATTACATATACGCTTGATTCCCGAATTCAACATCACAATAACATGTATACATTCAATCCATAAATGCCGCTGTTGACATTATAATAACAAAGCTAATACTCCTCCTAAAGGTAAGATAGGTAGATTTTATCAATCCACACGTCTTTGTTATTCCTTTGTAGTCCATATAACTACAAGTATCATATGATATGCTACTCCCCCTTAGTCTATGCTTTACTCTTTCGTTAGATAAACGTTTAAGCACCAATGTCCTTTCCCTCAGTGATATCAAACAATATAAATCAATACCAGTATCACTTGTTTACTCCATATATTTCTCCCCCTTTTTGTCACAAAATGACAAAGGTACGAGCAAATAAAGGTCAAACCAAAAGGATCTTACAAATCTCACAAGACTTGCAAACCTATAGAGTTAAGCACGAGGGTTCCACGCACCATTTTTGATAACCAATATCAAAACCGAAACTACAAAGTAATTTTGTTTTGATATGTTATCAAGGAAACAATTGCCCGAAGTACTTTTCCCTAATAGTTTAGCAAACCAAAAATCGACTAAACATCTTAGTTCCTTTGCTAAAACGATTGTACAAATACAATCGCTTGTTCGATAAGACCAAAATAAAGATAACTCTATTTTTCTCACCAGGTTATAATTATCCAGATAACTTAGACCTTTCACTTTTAAAGAAGTACTAGGTTAGTTAACTAACATTTCTTGTTAAGGCATTTGATTAGACTTGAATAACCGAAACCTCCGTTTTGATAAGTCTAACTAAGATCATAATTAACTTAGTTTCTCTTATCCGGAATCGAATTGGACTAAACAATTCATCATGAAACACTTTCGTTTCGTTAAGCCATAAACAATTCATACAAACTAATTAAATCAACTTGCATAATTATTTATCTCAACTGGAAGCAATTGAAACAACATAGACATTAAAGCACCGCAATTGCACCGAAATTTTTGTAATCCTAAACATTGATACCAAACAATAAAGCAAGATAACAATAGTTCTTCTTAACCGGAAACAATTGAATCACACACACATCCATACACAAACAATGGAATAATACATCAATTGTACCGAAATTTTATAAAGAAAAAACAATAAATAAACGCAATAAACTCAGGCTTTTCTAAACAGGAAAACGATTAACTAACAAAGTCGTTACCTCAAATTTCGTATCCTCTTCTCCTATATGTTTGCATCTTCTTCCGGGAAGAATATGTCGAAATATCATTATGTTGTCATCCTTATGCAAAACAAAAGAATAACAACAACCAACCTTTACCAGAGAAAGGTTGAAAATCGGTTTTTAACTATTTCAAGTAAAAGTTGAAAAATCCCGAAACACATATGCTTTTATGCTAAACCAAACGATTCAACATATTGTGACTTTTTCACATATTGTTTCAACCAGAACCCCTGATGATCCTTTGATAAAGCCTACCAACATGGGCTAGAACTTAATCCTGCTAAATCAAAAAGTCACCCAAATCATAAGGGTTCATAACATATGAGATCGAATATTAAGGTCAGAAAACCGAAATCAAACATCCCATAAACATACATAGCAATAAGATAAAGCATTCAAGCACACGCTATGTAATCATAAACTATCACAAGAAAAATTATAAAACAAATGATTTTATTCATAATACGATAGTTTTCTTCATAATAGACCTAATAAAATCATTGAAAGAAATCAAAAATTGATGTATATTTTCCTGGATTAAGTATTACAGCATATAACTTGATCTCTAGTGGTGGTCTTGTTGTTCACTGAGGTTTCTTCAGTGTTCAAACTTTTGAAGCATGTCTCAAGAGACTTGTCTACAACCACTTCCTTTTTTTCAAGTTCTTCAACTAGGATCTTGAGTTCAGCAAGAATACCTTTTGTTTGAAAAATTCTTTCTTTGAGCCAGTCTCGATGCTGAACAGTCATAATGAGATTGGTTCTCTGTTCTTCAGTTAATTCTTCCTTACTATCTTCATAAGAAGAAAGCATTGTATCACAGGATTGTGATATCGTAAGAGCATAATCTGACCTATTTATGGTCCCTTTTTTTTCCTTTTTCAAGGCAGCAACTTAATTAGGAAAGCTTTTCTACAAAAAAATCGAAATAAAAACTTACTCAAAACGTTCAAAGAAGATATCGCAAGTTTTGAGAAGTCATAGAATCTTGGTTAACTCTCTTTTTGTTTTTCTACAGTGTAGAAAATCGTTGAAAGATGCTTTCACATTGATATCGCTGGATATCTCTAGATCCTTTTTGAGCCTAAGTACTAGACATTCATAGTTATCTTTGTCTAAGATTACAACCAGATTGTTTTTCTTAGAATATGTTTTAGATAACTTCCTTTTGGATACCTTCTCGGATTTTGGTATCAACTTGTAGGTGGATTTTGAATGAAGATTCTTCATTTCTAGTGACATCACATCTTTCCATCTTGAAACATCATATCTCATATCCCCATTGATAAAGGTGTTACCCTTTCTATTATTCTTCCTTTTAGGATATGATTTTGAATTTTTGTAATAATTCATTTGTCTCACAGAACAGTGATGATCTGAGAGGTTTTTGGAGATGACACTGTTCAATTCTTTAGATACAATTGATAGAGCATTTTGCATCTTTCGAATTTTACAATCCCTTTGCATATGACCTTTATCTCTACAATAATAACAATGCTTATTGAAAGGAGTAAAGTTTTTAGTTTTACCTTTATGAGACGTTCGGTTACTATGTTGATCCTTAGTTAGAGTCTTCCTCTGATTGCTTTCGGAGATGTTTTTTTTCAGAATCTCATTTGAGCACTTGGGTGACTCAGGCGTACAATCTTGTTAAGGTGGATTTTCTGGAGTGGAAGAACCAACAACTTTTACAATCTTTACTTCCTTGTTGATTGACGAAGTATCAATTCCATCATATCCTAATCCACATTTGTCGCCATGACTTCTTCCTGCATCCAACAAGGAAGATAAATTGATTGTGCTATCATTGAGTCTTCTTAGCCTTACAGCTTCCTCTTCTAAGACCTTGATTCTTTCAAGAGCTTCAGCTAGTTGATCCTCAAGAGGATTTTTGTTGAAGAAATCAGACTCATATTGTTCCTTACTTGTTGATTGTTGAGAATTAATCCTTGCTTTTGTCTCAACAAGCTTTTTATTCAACAAGTAGTGTTTCCTGTTGAGATTCTCAAACTCAAGGGTTTTTGAGTGTAGACTATCTTTGTAGTTTTTAAGAAGATATCTGGAATTCTGACATCCATAGAAGAAACCAGAGAAAATCTTTCTTAGTTTCCTATTTTCTCTACTGAGAGGAGCAATGAGCTCAATCACATCTGCGGTAGAAAGTTTTCTTGTAGAGATAGCACTTAGTATAAAAGTGAATTCTAACATATCTTCTTCAACTTCTTGATCGATTTCTGAGTCACCATCTTCAGAAATTTCATCAAGTTGTTTTCAAGGAAAGTTTGCCAATCACCAGAGTCTACATTATAGGGGTCAGCCTGTTCAATAGATTCACAGAAGATGTTATCCTCAAGAGCTGATTTTTCATATTGACTTACGTTAACTGAATCACTCATAAGATTCATTTTCTTGTAGGTTGGATCGCACCAAACACAGATTGTTAGAGCTTTTCGTGTTTGCCTGCTCTGATACCAATTGAAAAGACGAGGGTACCCAAATATACCTCAATCTAAAACTTTTCCACCTATAAGTCCTTTCTCCGAAAGTGATTGTCTATGGACTAAGTCGAGACAATACAACTAATCGGTTCACACTTCGTGTGATCGTCTATGGATACGAGATCGAGATAATGCAACAACGAAGTTGTTTACTTGATAAAAGGTTCAGACTTAACCAAACACAATAGGATTACTATCAAGTGAATAGGAATTAACGTTTGTGTATTTTACTTCTAATTATAACAAAAACAATTATAATTGCGGAAATAGAAAAGTAAAAGACACAACAAGATTTTGTTAACGAGGAAACCGCAAATGCAGAAAAACCCCGGGACCTTGTCTAGAATTGAATACTCTCAGGATTAAGCCGCTATACAAAATCAAACCAACTTCGTGTAGTTGAGACCAAGTTACTAAACCTATAGTTCACCTAGTTCCGTCTGTATTCCCACGCCTCTAACTTGTAATAAGTCACGTACTTGGAATAATTCCTTTGGTTTGTATTCCAAACATTAAAGGGACAACAAATCTGTTTGGTAACAACTCTTTTCAACCAAGTGATGTGAGTTCGACAAAAGGCTCTTCCGTTTATCCCAATAAAATCCTTTGTCAGGTTCTTAGATCTATCTAATAACAACTACCAAAGTAATTGTCAAGATTTTGCAATCAATACTTTGAATATCAAAGAATTGTATTGATTCCGATCTAACACAAGGATAAACTGATTATAGTTGGATCCTATTTAACCGAAACAAGTATTGTGCACACCAAAGATTATGAACCCAAATCAGAAATCTTCAAAATCTTCGTTGTCTTCAAATATTCTTAGATCTTAAATAAACATCTGCACACAAACAACTTGAATCTCTTGTGATCAATCACGCACACAACAGAGTCTGTTAACAATGGATTATCACGAGACGTCTTTAGATCTACAAACAGTATGAAGATCCCCGTCGAAACTTCGATCTAGTTTGAGTGAATCTTATATCAGAAGAGAAGATTCTCAAGCATAAACAAACTAGGTGCAATAAAAGTTCAACAACTGTTAGTCAATCAAATCAATTGAAAACTAATAATAAACCGCAATTATCTAGTTTCCCACCAACGGTACTAATAGAGATTCTCAATCCCAAAGAAGTCTTTAAACCGAGCGGCCGTAAGAGATTTCTCCTAATTAGGTTACTTTCCTCTCCGAATAGGCAGCTCCACCAGTAACAACACAACAAGGTAGTTTAGCTGGCTCTGAGGATTAGTTTGCTCGAAGTGAAAACTTTGATATTTATAGACTAAGGAAGTTTTGACACTAAGGAATTTCCAAAACCGAAAATATTCTCAATATATGCAATATATTTCCAAATTCGGTTTCCATAATTCCTGGAAATGATTTGTCCAAACATTGATCGAAAATTTCTTAGAAAATCTCCAACTAGTAAATCCACATTACTAATTTTCCATTTTCCAAAAATAAAATTAAAAACCTTAATTAAAAGGTTCTCAACTTATTTTCCGATCCGTGATTTTTTTCTTTAGCTATTAAGGAATATCTTTGAACAATAAAAGATGAGCGTTACTACACATGTTCAAAGTATGTCGACATCTTTACTTTGTAAGTCCTCTTTCATACTTACAATCTTGAAACCGATTTGCCACACTTCCAAACAAGTTAGAATTGGTTCATCTGGCTTTCAAGAACTATGTGATTGATCAAGAACACTCAATCACCAAACATGGGTTTCACGGTTCTAGCAAAACAAGTTTCGGTTCTACCTCCATGTGAGTACTGGATTTAGTCACACTAGCTTTCCAAAAATTTGACTAGGTATTAGGATCGGTTCCCACATATATATGGTATCTAACTTGTATTTGTTGCACATGTCCATAGGATCGGTTCCCAATATCTAAAAATGTGTTGCACATGTTCATAGAATCGGTTCCCAATATCTAGAAACTTGCTGCACCTCTTACAAGGATCGATTCCCCTTTGTGATCGGTTGGACCTCTTGCTAGGATCGGTTCCCATTTTCCTAGAGTTGGTCATACCAATAACACTAAATCGATCATACCATCTCAGGTGATTACTTAAGATCGGTTTCACTAATAAAAGTCATACCAATACAAAACTCATGCCTTGTGAATAATTTTACCAAGAACATAAACTAGTCATGAGCGGTTATACTAATCACACATATTGGTATTCAAAAGATATGCAATGAATAACAATACCAATAAGCTTAGCAATTTCCATTTCGATTCACAAAACAAGTTCATGAATTTACTTCCTTTAAACGGATGTAGAATATTGTTTTCTAGGATGAAATCTTCACCTTATACCGATTTTTTATATAATCACAATAACATTCAAACGATTATGTCGATGTCTTATATACAAAGTTTAACAGTTAAGCAATAAACCTCGTATGGTATTCCTTAATACTATATCTTACTAGAGTATAATCATTCATGCTTCGCAGTTATGTTTTCAATATGCACGACTTGAAAGATTCATTAGGGAATGAAACAATTCAAGTCAAATATCACTAACCTCAAGTGGAAGGATGATGTCATCGTTGTACCTCCTTACTTCTTCAAGTATTCGTAATACTTGTAATGTCTGATATCCTAATAATTTAAAGCTAACCTATATGAAGTTGAATCTAGTACATAATCAAGCGACTCTTTAAATGAGTTTTGGCTCGCTAAAATATGACAACCAAACTTGACATACCAACGCTCGAGTTATGCTCTAACATAAAGGTTGCGGATGATCAAGCTGCTCCGTGAATACCAGGACGTGTTTCTATTTACATATGATGAGATGCCCGGTCTGGATAGCAGTCTGATCGCGCATAACCTCAATGTTTTGCCCGAGTACACGTGCAAATACGGTATGTTTTCTTTCATGGATGGGTTTAGCGGATACAACCAAGTAAGGATGGCCGTGGAGGACGCTCATAAGACAACTTTCCAGACGCCGTACAAAAATTTATACTATGTGCTGATGCCATTCGGATTGAAGAATGCAGGCGCGACTTATCATCGGGCGATGGTAGATATTTTCCATGATATGATGCATTAGATAATGGAAGTATACATAGATGATGTCGTGGTAAAATCAAAAGCGCGAGAAGATCATCTAGACCACTTAAGGCGCGTCTTTAACAGATGTAGAAAGTATCACCTGAAGATGAATCCTTTCAAATGCGCTTTCGGAGTGACTTCCGGAAAATTCTTGGGATTTGTTGTGACAGACAAAGGGATACAGATCGATCCGGACAAGGTAGAAGCAATAACCACCATGAGATCGCCTGCAAATGTGAAAGAATTACAAACTTTCATAGGAAGAGTGTCCTACGTCCGGAGATTCATCTCCGGATTGGAGCAATTGTTATCCGCATTTTCACCCTTATTAAAAAAGAATAAGTCGTACGAATGGGGAGATGATCAAGAGCGAGCCTTTCGAAAGATTAAAGAGTGCCTAATCAGTTCACGAGTCTTGCGACCGCCCGTCAAAGGCGAGCCCCTTTATCTATACACAACATTTACTAATGTGGAAATTATAGCACTATTGGCTCAAGACCTCGGCAACGATCAGCTGTGTCCGATCCATTATATTAGAAGAGGGTTTAGGATGCAGAATTCAGGTATTCGAAAGCGGAACAAGCATGCTTAGAACTCATATATGCTACAAAAAAATTGAGATCTTATATTCTCGCTCATGAAACCATAGTGGTAGCAACTGCTAATCCAATCGCCTATTTAGCTACAAAACCAGTCCTGTCCGGCAGAACAACCCGCTGGTTGCTACAATTATCTGAATTTGAGCTAAAGTATCAGAGGTCTAAAGGAGTACGCGGGAAAGCATTCACAGACTTGTTGGACGCATTCCAAGGTACGAACATGACATAAATAAGTGATGACATACCCGTAGAAGTTGCATAAGTCGCAGAAAAAGAACGTTGGTCCATGTTTTTTGACGGATCATCATATGGCTCTTACGGAGGAGCGGGGATAATGTTGAGACCCCCGAGAAGGAACTGTTATCATTCGCTTTCAAGCTAGACTTTGAATGCAACAATAATGTGGCTGAATATGAAGCGTTGATCTTAGGGTTGCGCATGGCAGAAGAGATCAACCTGGGAGTAATAAATATCAAAGGAGACCCGAAATTAGTCACAAATCAAGTGTCAGACAACTTCCAAGTGAAAGAAGCGCACTTAGCTCCTTACCGAGCGGAGGCCCAAGAACTGATAGCAAAAATATGAAGCACTGTTATTGAGCATACTGGAAGGTCTACTAATAAACACGCTGACGCATTAGCTACTTTAGCAGCAAAGATTTAATTAAGCGAAGCAGATGAAGGAACAATAGTGGTGAAAAGAAGGGCATTACCGAGCACATGGAAGGAAGACGCAGCGTTCGAACAAAAGGACGATTGGAGAACATCATATATTGAGGACCTAACCAAAGAAGCGGATGAACAACTATTACCCGTTAAAGTGTTAATAAATTTGTTATGATACGAGGAGCGCTGTATTATCGAACATCCGGAGGCGCCTTATCGCGACGTGTAAGGAGAATAGAAGCGCAAGAGATACTGAGCCGCGTCCATACGAAGTCTTGCGGACAGACAAGAGAGATTCCGTTATACCGCCGCCTACAGAGAATGGGAGTTTGTTGGCCGAGCATGGCTGCTCAAGCAGCAGTAGTACAGGATAAGTGCGAGAATTTTCAAGCACCACCGCAGCAAGCAGAGATATGCAGCATAGAGATAGAATATTGGAGGCAACAATATATAGATTTTATCCAGCACGAACGCCTGCCGCAAAATAGACAAGACGCGCTGAAAATTCAGAAGAAGGCGGGACTATTCTTTATGAGCGAAGGAATTCTTTATAGGAAAAGCTATGGGAACACAATACTGCGCTGCCTATCACAAGAAAAAGCAAAGGTAGTGATGACCAAAACTCACAATGCGCAGCACCAGGGCATGAGGAAACTCTTTTTACAACTATACGAAGGAGGATTCTACTGGCCTATGATGTAATTCGCCACAGCTGAACACGTAAAAAATTGTCAGTAATGCCAAAGCCACGGACCACTTATCCACGCCCCACACGCGCTGCTGCATAGTGTTGTTACCCTTGTCCCTTCCACAAATGGGGACTTGATATCATCAGACGGATCAGTCCAACCTCGTCCGGACGACACAAATACATTATCACTGCAACTGAATATTCTTCAAAATGGGTGGAAGCCATCCCGCTCCGTGATTACGTCGGAGCCACCATTGCCGCATTTATTAAAGAATATATCATATGTCGATTCGGCGCGCCAATGATTATCCACCCGGATAACGAGACTTCTTTTGTTAATAATACTGTCAAGGAGTTATTGGATCAATACGAAATTAAGTTTCATACTTCAACCGTCTACTATCCCCTGGGAAATGGGCAGGCGGAGGCCACTAATAAAACATTGCTGAGAATATTGAGCCGGACAGTATATGATCATCATAGAGGTTGGCATGAACAACTCCCACTTGCACTCTGGGCACACTGCATTTCCAAAAGAAGTTCCACCAGAGCTTCTCCCTATTCCCCGGTGTATGGAAAAGATGCGATACTACCAGCGAAGATTGCTATTCCTTCAGCACGAGTTGCTATGGCTAGTCTAACCACCCCTGATGAGGTAAGTCGATTCGCCCGTCTTGATACCTTAAAAGATCATAGAGCTAAGGACGAACGGTTTGCGGACAAGTACAGGCAACAAATGGCAAGATATTACAGTCAAAAGGTTAAGGAGCGTGTATTTGCAGTAGACGATGTGGTCATGAAGATTGCTCCACACGTCCAGCGTAATGCAACAGCAGAAAAGTTCACCGCAAAATGGGAAGGCCCGTACATGATCAGTGAAGCTGCGGAAAGCGGATACTATTACCTTAAGCGGATGAACGGATCTCGGATCAACACCCCTATTAATGGTAAATGGTTAAAAGCTTATTGTGCATGATAAACTAAGTGTATGCTGAGCGGCTGGTTAACAATAATAAATACTCTTTATCTTACATGATGTGTTAAATATATATATATATATATATATATATATATATATTTATAGCCCCGAGTCTGGTTAGGTTCTATGCATGACCAATGAAGTGCACCAATAGCCCTGAATCTGGATATGTTTTGTGCATGACCAATGAAGTGCACCAATAGCCACGAGTCTGGCTAGGTTCTGTGCATGACTAATGAAGTACACCAATAGCCCCGAGTCTGGATAGGTTCTGTGCATGACCAATGAAGTGCACCAATAGCCCCGAGTCTGGCTAGGTTATGTGTGTCAGAGAATTGCTCGGTCGAACTCGCATGCGTTGCTATCTCAAGCATGTTTGTCAATGTTAATAATCAAAACTATAAGTCTTGATTTCTAGTCTATAATAGCTAAGTCTCGGACTAGGATAGAAAGTGTAGTTGAGCTCAAGGACTTCATGGCGATTCATCATACAAGTAGAAAAACTACTCAAGGAACCGGTAGAACTTCTCGACAAAAAGGTATGTGAAGACTTGAACTTATCTATCACTCAAAAGTCTATCTACTCTATCTCCTAGTCTTTGAGACAAGAAGTCGTATGCTATCTATATAGACTTTGATTATAAACATTTGGTATTTCGAGCCGAGTGTACCTCGCCTATCTATATCTCGAAATATGAGTTGGTAAGATTTTCGCTTTAACCAAGTTTATCTTTACCATGTGACGAAAGTCATGATATGTTTCAATCATCTTGAAAATTGCTTTGACGAGAAATGGTGTAATAACTATATAACGTCCTCTAAGAATGTTTCAATGATTGAAATGAGAGTTTAGATTACATAACCAATAGTGTACATAAGAATTGTTGTGGAAACACATTTATGTATAAGTCCTATTCCTTGAACCAAAGTTTGCGAACTTTTTTGATCAAGAGAACCGGAAGAATGCCGTGATCCAAGTCCGCGAACTCAGTCCGTGAACTGCCGAAGTTCTCAAACCCGAGAATTTCTGCTGGAATTGACAAACTACTTGCGTGAAGCTAAGTCCACGAACTCAGTCCACGAACCGGCAAAGTTCTCATACCCGAGAATTTCTGCTGGAGTTTGTAAACTCTGCTCGGTAACTTAAGTCCGCGAACCTAGTCTGTGAACTTGAGAAGGTTATATATCTGAAGATGATTTCTGACTTAAACTTAAAAAAACTAAGGAATGCAGTTTGCAAACCGTGGCTATAAAAGTTCATGAACCGATTCGAGTGAATCAAATCATCTTTGCTTCAATTGTGTCTTGTGTAGTACATGAGATTTCCTTGCAATTTAACAACTCTCTAACTAGTTCATTTGAAATCATTTGAACTAGTTATGGTGAAGAAGAACGTGGTTGATATGAAATGCTCATATGGCTAACCATTTGGTTAACTATTATTGAACCAACAAGTGCATACGTTTGGGTACGGTTAACAAACCTAGAAGCGTGCATTGTCAAGTGTGTGTAACAAGCTAAGTTTTCGATCTAACGGTTGAGAAATATTATCTTGAATCTAAATCAGGTTTTCATCTAATGGTGGATATTGATTGCTTTGTTACCAAGGTAACTTAAGTGCAAACCCCGATTTGAAATACTATATAAGAGGAACTCTAGTATATGTGCAAAACTAATCCCCATACCTCACGTGTGATACTAGTTGGCATACTAGAGTCGGTTCTCCTTTAACCTTTGGTTTTCTTCTTCTAAAACCAGGTTAACAACTTAAAGACTTCATTGGGATTCTGAAGCCAGATCGATACTACTTTTATCGTAGTTGTGTGATCTGATCTTGCATCTTCTATCGTACGAGTACAATCAGATTGATTGGCTTGAGATTTTTATAATAAAAAGTAATCGCAAACATCTTCGTCTCATTGTTTGTGATTCCGCAACATCTTGTTTCGCTACCATACGATTAAGATTGTTGTGAGGTGATTGATAACTCTAGGATGTTCTTCGAGAATATAAGACCGGATTATCAATTAGTTCCTGTTCACCTTGATTATTATCAAAAGACGGAACAAAACCTTTTAGGGTTTATCTGTGGGAGACAGATTGATCCTTTGATAGACTTATCTGTGTGAGACATATTTTTTTATTGTTAAGTCTTCGAATTTGGGTCATAGCAACTCTTAGTTGTGGGTGAGATCTGCTAAGGGAATCAAGTGCGCAGTATCATGCTGGGATCAGAGGCGTAGGGAGTACAACTATACCTTGGATCACTGGGAGGCTGATTGGGGTTCAACTACAGTCCACTCTGAAGTTAGCTTGGAGTAGGCTAGTGTCTGTAGCAGCTTAATATAGTGTGTGTTCAATCTGGACTAGGTTCCGGGGTTTTTCTGCATTTGCAGTTTCCTCGTTAACAAAATCATGGTGTCTGTGTTATTTCTATTCCACATTATATTTTGTTATATAATTGAAATATCACAGGTTGTGCGTTGTTCAATCAATTAGAATATCCGACCTTTTGGGTTGTTGATTTAAATTGATTGACACTTGGATATTGGTTTTTGGTACCATCCAAGTTATCTCTCTTTGATAAAGACTCACAGATTTCTATTTGCTTGAGTATAGATCAAATCGAGAGATTGAGATATAAACTCTTTGATAAACTTTTATCTAGATTGAGTCTGACTGTTTAGTTGATTCTCTAGAAATTATATTGGAGTTTGTCTATATAGATTGCTAAGCGAAATATTGGGTGTGGTTGTTATACCCCCGCTTTTTCAATTGGTATCAGAGCAGGCAAACATATTTAAGACCTCATAAGTTTGTGTTTGTAGCAATCTGATTATGGACGAGTCTATCTCTAATAACGTACCTGTTCATAAATCACCAGATAATTTTCAAAGATTGGATTCACCGGAGAGGACTGTCACATCTAGGTCAGTATCTAAACATTCTCTTAATGTAAAAACTGTTGAAGTCTGGGAAACACGCCTAGAAGAACAGCTGGATGAACTTTATGATGAAGGTGATTCAGATATTGATGGAGATGTTAGTGAGGAAGTCTCTGAGTATGTGAAGGTTTTGAATTCGTTAGAAAAGAAGAAGATGACAACTTATCATGTCACTCCTCTTCTGACTCCTCTCTGTCGAGAAAACAAGAAATTGAGAAGATGATACGCAGGTGTTTATGTTTCGAATCGTTCTAACGAATCGAGCCTCGAGGATTCTGAGGAAAACCTACGTATAAAGTCACTTGAATATGATAATCTATATCAAAAATACTTTTTGTTGGAAGAGAAACTTGCAGAATCTGAAACAAGGTTTAACTCTCAACAAATTAGTTTTGATGACATAGAAAGTGCTTGTCTCGCTCGAGAAAAACGCCTGAGGCTGATTTACCTGCTGCTCTTGATAAAATCAAGATGTTGGAAGATGACCTCAAAAACTTCAATACTAGTTTAAGCAAATTAACACTATGCTAGGAGCAAGTAAAAATCATCGTGATACACGAGGATTGGGCTATAAGGGAATAGATGCTCCAAGTATTAACAAAGAGGTAAAATTTGTCAAGGCTAGTGATTCTTCTCAACAAAAGGTTTCCACTAATGGAAAAAGTGAAGTACCTTCACCGGTAATTAAGGTTCGAAAGAGCAAAGTATATCAACCTCCAAAGTTAGAACCTACGGATCGAGGTAAGAACATTCCTTATGTTTGCCACTATTGCGGAAATAAAGGTCACCTGGAAAGGAGATGTCGTTTCCGTATAAGGAATGAGAAACTTCATGATGTTCTTGTTTGGGCATCACAAGAAGTTGTGAAACCAAGATCATACATTAGGACTGATCCTTTTAACGTTACAGGTTGTAATTGTCCAACCTTTAGGCAATGGAATCAGTGCCATGATAAACCTAGATTTTCCTATAAACGTCGTACGAATCCTTTTCACAATTGTAATGGTTATCAAAAGGATAACTTCGTAAAGACGAAGACAGGATCCGATGCTCCCAATTGAAGAAAGACTAACTTGCAAAAGAATAGTCAATCCAATTCTCTTCCGAGAATTCTAGAAGAGAGTAATGAGAAGAAGGTTCCAATTGTTCCTAAACACACTCAGAAGTGGATGTCAAAGAAAGTCGATGATGTTTTGAGTGTGAAAAGGAATGATCTCCCAGAAAATTCCATGACTATGGAGAAGGCAATACCCATGATGTTGGAACTTAACAAGTTAAATGAAATTTGATGTGAAAGGTTCGAAAAGCGATCTCTTTCATGATAATTCAAATGTCACTTGTGGTGAGCAAGACATTTTTCACCCCAACACAACTTGATTGTGTTGTAAGTGCATCCTCACCAAGGAATTCCCTGTTATGTATACGGTGAGGAAAGCACGAGAATTGGGGCACAAACCCGTATGAAGATTGGTATTAGTCATGTCTCTTGTTTTTGAGTGTTTTGCTCCGTTTCGTCGCACTTGTTCCACTTCCCTTGGACTTGGGCACTTGGATTCTTGGAGAAATAATCATCTAAGCTCATTTGTAGCTTTTACAAGAATGTTGTTGGTGAATCACAAAGAAGGAAGTTCAAGAATGGGAAGTAGTACGCATTGCTATGGGATTCTTGAATGTTCAAAATCATCTTGTGAACTATGGTGCATGGTCGTTAATGACTTTTTATGTTCTTATTTGTTAAGAAAATCTTTTTATACGCCTTTGGTAGCTATTCTTGGTGTAAATCCGTGCGAAAAAGATTTATTCTACCCTCTAAGGACAAATCATCTTGTATGTGCATTACGAGTTTGTCTTGATACCTAGGAAACTTCTTATTTATTTATTCTTATTTTTGAGAAGGATTACTAGAGTTTGGAATAACAATTTTTGTGATTACACATAGCTATGTCCAACGTTGTCATCTTCAATTTGTAAAATGATGTTTGCAGTATTAATCTTTATGGTTTCATATATTGCAATTTGTTATGTGTTTGCGTCCGTGAACTATGATTATCCCATACCTTGTCAAAAGTAAAGTCTTTCGTATGTCGATATGCATGTATTGATAAAAGAATGAATGGACTTTTGACAAATACAAAAGTTAAGCCTATTATGTCAATATTTGATGGAAAATAAGTTAAAATCTTTTGTGTTCAAGGATTATGTCTATTGAATGTCGTTATGCAAATAGTGATGGAAAATAGAATGAGTCCTTGATTATTCCACGGTATTAGGTCGATCTTCGATCCACAATTTTTGTGTATATACTGTGTTGTTCCATAAAGTGTCTTATGTTGAGCTCTATCGACTGAGTTATTGTTTTATCTTAGTTGTTGTTCCGTGAGGCACTTTATGTCGAGCACTTTCAACTAAATTAATCATCTTGTTTGGTTATTTAGTTATGGATCCGTAAGTTTTCTTATGTTAAGCACTATTGATTGAGTTGATTATTTCTTATGATTAACTTAGTAATCGCTCCATAGATTCTCCTTTGTCGAGCCTTGCAATTGAATTAATTACTTTTTGTGGTTAATTTGGTTGTGTATTCCGATTAGATTATTTATGAGTTCTCTTGTGATTAATCGAATTGAGTAATTTTGAGTCTTCATAAGTTTTCTTATGTGGAGCATGATCAATTAAATTGATTATTTTTGCGATTAGTTTGATTGTGTATTCCGATTAAATAAACCATGGTTTCTCTTGTGGTTAATTTAATTGAGTATTTTGGATTCAAATTCATACTTGTATGTGATTTTTTATGTCCAAAGAAATTCTTCTTTTCTTTTGAAATTAAGGTCGCTCTTGTTGTTCTTTCGGGAATGACATTTTATGGGGGAGAGTTCTTTTGAATTTGTTCTTAATGGTCATATCTTAAGGGGTGTGCGGCTGTGGAATTTTAGAGGGGTTATCTTGTATCTTTAAACTCCTTGATGAATGCATTTAGCTCCGGCTTTATGATTGCATCTAAATTAGTTGGTATGTATTTTTCCTTTTGCCATGAAATGTCTCTCTCGGAAATTTCATTATGATCCCGTTCTTGTACCTTTGACAATTTTATTGACAAAAAAGGGGAGAATTAATATGTAGTTCACACTACAAATACATATGGTTTTCGGATCATTGTGTAAGGGGGAGTGGTTTCCATGTGAGATGGAGTATTGACTAAGGGGGATTGATACATATCACCATAGTATTATTTTTGAAGTTATTATACAATTGAACTTTGACGCTGTATAATAATACTAGGATACTGTATAAAAATGATCGAGAACTATGTTTGCTCATTATTATAGCTACGGATCTTCAACAACGGTGATGCTAAACTTACAACCTTTAGGATCATTGGAGTACTTGGAAGTGATGAAGATTCAGAGGAATGTTGAAGATTAGACACGTGGAATAGGAGCTACTAAAGTTTCGTAATCTTTTTTGTATTCCATACGTATTGATAGTTTTTCACTAAAATTGACAAAGGGGACATTGTTAGAGCATTTCTCGGTCGAACTCGCATACGTTTCTATCTCAAGCATGTTTGTTAATATTAGTGATCGAAACTATAAGTCTTTATTTCTAGTCTATTATAGCTAAGTCTCGGACTAGGATAGAAAGTGTAGTTGAGATCAAGGACTTCATGGTGATTCATCATACAAGTAGAAGAACTACTCAAGAAACTGGTGGAACTTCTCGACAAAAAGGTATGTGAAGACTTGAACTTAAATATCACTCAAAAGTCTATCTACTCTATCTCCTACTCTTTGAGACAAGAAGTCGTATGCTATATATATAAACTTTGATTATACACATTTGGTATTTCGAGCCGAGTATACCTAGCCTATCTATATCTCGAACTATGAGTTGGTAAGCTTTTCGTTATAGCCAAGTTTATCTTTACAATGTGACGAAAGTCATGATATGTTTCAATCATCTTGAAAATTGCTTTGAAGAGAAATGGTGTAACAACTATATAACATCCTCTAAGAATGTTTCAATGATTGAAATGAGAGTTTAGATTACATAACCAATGGTGGACATAAGCATTGTTGTGGAAACACATTTATGTATAAGTCCTATTCCTTTAACTAAAGTTTGCGAACTTTGTAGATCAAGAGAACCGGAAGAATGGCGTGAGCCAAGTCCGCGAACTACCAAAGTTCTCAAACCCGAGAATTTCTGCTGGAGTTGACAAACTAATTGCGTGAAGCTAAGTCCGCAAACCGGTGAATTTCTCATAACCGAGAATTTCTGCTGGAGTTTGTAAACTCTGCCCGGTAACTTAAGTCCGCGAACTTGAGAAGGTTATATATCTGAAGATGATTTCTGAACTTAAACTTAAAAATACTAAGGAATGCAGTTTACAAACCATGGATATAAAAGTTCATGAACCGATTCGAGTGAATCAAATCATCTTTGCTTCAATTGTGTCTTGTGTAGTACATGAGATTTCCTTGCAATTGAACAACTCTCTAACTAGTTCATTTGAAATAATTTGAACTAGTTATCGTGTGGTTGATATGAAATTCTCATATGGATAACCATTTGGTTAACTATTGTTGAACCAACAAGTGCATACGTTTGGGTACGGTTAACAAACCTAGAAGCGTGCATTTTCAAGTGTGTGTAAAAGGCTAAGTTTTCGATCTAACGGTTGAGAAATATTAGTTTGAATCCAAATCAGGTTTTCATCTAACGGTGGATATTGATTGCTTTGTTACCAAGGTAACTTAAGTGAAAACCGCGATTTGAAAGACTATATAAGGGTAACTCTAACATCTGTGCAAAACTAATCCCCACACCTCACGTGTGATACTAGTTGGCATACTAGAGTCGCTTTTCCTTTAACCTTTGGTTTTCTTCTTCTGAATCCAGGTTAACGACTTAAAGACTTCATTGGGATTCTGAAGCCAGACCGATACTACTTTCATCGTAGTTGTGTGATCTGATCTTGCATCTTCTATCGTACGAGTACAATCAGATTGATTGGATTGAGATTGTTTTCTCCGATAGGCAAGATATAAAAAGTAATCACAAACATCTTCGTCTCATTGTTTATGATTCCGCAACATCTTGTTTCGCTACCATACAATTAAGATTGTTGTTAGGTGATTGATAAATCTAGGCTGTTCTTCGGGAATATAAGACCGGATTATCAATTGGTTCCTGTTCACCTTGATTATTATCAAAAGACGGAAGAAAACCTTTTAGGGTTTATCTGTGGGAGAAAGATTGATCCATTGATAGACTTGTCTGTATGAGACAGATATGTTTATTGTTAAATCTTCGACTTTGGGTAGTAGCAACTCTTAGTTGTGGGTGAGATCAGCTAAGGGAATCAAATACGCAGTATCCTGCTGGGATCAGAGGCGTAGGTAGTACAACAATACCTTGTATCACTGGGAGGCTGATTTGGGTTCAACTACAGTCCAGTCCGAAGTTAGCTTGGAGTAGGCTAGTGTCTGTAGCGGCTTAATACAATGTGTGTTCAATCTGGACTAGGTACCGGGGTTTTTCTGCATTTGCGGTTTCCTCGTTAACAAAATCCTGGTGTCTGTGTTATTTCTATTCCGCATTATATTTTGTTATATAATTGAAATATCACAGGTTGTGCGTTGTTCAATCAATTAGAATATCCGACCTTTTGGGTTGTTGATTTAAATTGATTGACACTTGGATATTGGTTTTTGGTACCATCCAAGTATCTCTCTTTGATAAATACTTGCAGATTTCTATTTGCTTGAGTATAGATCAAATCGAGAGATTGAGATATAAACTCTTTGATATTTATTTTATCTAGATTGAGTCTGACTATCTAGTTGAATCCCTAGAAAGTATATTGGAGTTTGTCCATACAGATTTCTAAGCGAAATATTGGGTGTGGTTGTTATACCCTCGCATTTTCAATTGGTATCAGAGAAGGCAAACGCATTTAAGACCTCATAAGTCTGTGTTTGTAGCAATCTGATTATGGACGAGTCTATCTCTAATAACGTACCTATTCATAAATCACCAGATGGTTTTCGAAGCTTGGATTCACCGGAGAGGACCGTCACATCTAGGTCAGTATCTAAACATTCTCTTAATGTAAAACCTGTTGAAATCTGGGAAACACGCCTAGAAGAACAGCTGGATGAACTTTCTGATGAAGGTGATTCAGATATTGATGGAGATGTTGATGAGGAAGTCTCTGAGTATGTGAAGGTTTTGAATTCGTTAGAAAAGAAGAAGATGACAACTTCTCATGTCACTCCTCTTCTGACTCCTCTCTGTCGAGAAAACAAGAAATTGAGAAGATGTTACGCAGGTGTTTATGTTTCGAATCGTTCTAAGGAATCGATCCTCAAGGATTCTGAGGAAAACCTACGTATGAAGTCACTTGAATGTGATAATATTTATCAAAATTACTTTTTGTTGGAAGAGAAACTTGCAGAATCTGAAGCAAGGTTTAACTCTCAACAAATTTTTTTTGATGACAGAGAAAGTGCTTGTCTCGCTCGAGAAAAACGCCTGAGGCTGATTTAGCTGCTGCTCTTGATAAAATCAAGATGTTGGAAGATGACTTGAAAAACTTCAATACTAGTTTAAGCAAATTAACCACTATGCTAGTAGCAAGTAAAAATCATCGTGATACACGAGGATTGGGCTATAAGGGAATAGATGCTCCAAGTATTAACAAAGAGGTAAAATTTGTCAAGGCTAGTGATTCTTCTCAACAAAAGGTTTCCAATGATGGAAAAAGTGAAGTACCTTCACCAGTAATTAAGGTTCGAAAGAGCAAAGTATATCAACCTCCAAAGTTAGAACCTACGGATCGAGGTAAGAACATTCCTTATGTTTGCCACTATTGCGGAAATAAAGGTCACCTGTAAAGGAGATGTCGTTTCCGTATAAGGAATGAGAAACTTCATGATGTTCTTGTTTGGGCATCACAAGAAGTTGTGAAACCAAGATCATACATTAGGACTGATCCTTTTAACGTTACAGGTTGTAATTGTCCAACCTTTAGGCAATGGAATCAGTGCCATGATAAACCTAGATTTGCCTATAAACGTCGTACGAATCCTTTTCACAATCGTAATGGTTATCAAAAGGATAACTTCGTAAAGACGAAGACAAGGTCTGATGCTCCCAATTGGAGAAAGACTAACTTGCAAAAGAATAGTCAATCCAATTCTCTTCCGAGAATTTTAGAAGAGAGTAATGGGAAGAAGGTTCCAGTTATTCCTAAACACACTCATAAGTGGATACCAAAGAAATTAGATGATGTTTTGAGTGTGAAAAGGAATTATCTCCCAGAAAATTCCATGACTATGGAGAAGGCAATATCCATGATGTTGGAACTTAACAAGTTTTTTGGAAAAACGGAATTGGATGTGAAAGGTTCTAAATGCGATCTCTTTCATGATAATCCAAAGGTCACTTGTGGTGAGCAAGACATCGTTCAACCCAACACAACTTGATTGTGTTGTAAGTGCATCCTAACCAAGGAATGCTTTGTTATGTATACGGTGAGGGAAGCACGAGAATTGGGGCACACAAATTATGTTAGGTAAGGCTGTAGAATTCGACTGGATCCTTCTAAAAAGGTATGTCTATAAAACTGAGCAAGATTTGTGTTTTTATGATCCATGTACCTTGATTATTGTTCATCTCTACCTAACTTGATCCGTGTTTAAGGTTCTTAAACGTTTAGGTTTGAAAATATTAGCTCGGGATGTTTGGACTTCATGGTACACAAACCCGTATGAAGATTGGTATTTGTCATGTCTTTTGTTTTTGAGTGTTTTGCTCCGTTTCCGTCGTACTTGTTCCACTTCCCTTGGACTTGGGCACTTGGATTCTTGGAGAAATTCTCATCTAAGCTCATTTGTAGCTTTTACAAGAATGTTGTTGGTGAATCACAAAGAAGGAAGTTCAAGAATGGGCAGTAGTACGCATTGGTATGGGATTCTTGAATGTTCACAATAATCTTGTGAACTATGGTGCATGGTCGTTAATTACTTTGTATGTTCTTATTGTTAAGAAAATCTTTTTATACGCCTTTGGTAGCTATTCTTGGTGTAAATCCATGCGAAAAATGATTGATTCTACCCTCTAAGGACAAATCATCTTGTATGTGCATTACGAATTTGTCTGGATACCTAAAAAACTTCTTATAAGAATTTATTCTTATTTTTGAGAAGGATTACTAGAGTTTGGAATAACAATTTTTGTGATTACACATAGCTATGTCCAACGTTGTCATCTTCAA
This sequence comes from Papaver somniferum, assembly GCF_003573695.1. Lineage (NCBI taxonomy): Eukaryota > Viridiplantae > Streptophyta > Magnoliopsida > Ranunculales > Papaveraceae > Papaver > Papaver somniferum. The sequence continues at coordinate 2,895,238 of NW_020622934.1, forward strand.
TTTGGAAAATGATGTTTGGAGCATTAATCTTTATGGTTTCATATATTGCAATTTGTTATAGGATATGTGTGTTTGCGCCCGTGAACTATGATTATCCCATACCTTGTCAAAAGTAAAGTCTTTCGTTTGTCGATATGCATGTATTGATAAAAGAATGAATGGACTTTTGAAAAATACAAAAGTTAAGCCTATTATGTCAATCTTTGATGGAAAATAGGTTAAAATCTTTTGTGTTTAAGGATTATGTCTATTGAATGTCGTTATGCAAATAGTGATGGAAAATAGAATGAGTCTTTGATTATTCCACGGTATTAGGTCGATCTCCGATCCAAAATTTTCGTGTATATACCGTGTTGTTCCATAAAGTGTCTTATGTTGAGCTTTATCGACTGAGTTATTGTTTTAGCATAGTTGTTGTTCCGTGAGGTACTTTATGTCGAGCAGTTTCAACTAAATTAATCATCTTGTTTGGTTATTTAGTTATGGCCCCGTAAGTTTTCTTATGCTAAGCACTATTGACTGAGTTGATTATTTCTTATGATTAACTTAGTAATCGCTCCATAGATTCTCTTATGTCGAGCCTTGTAATTGAATTGAATACTTTTTGTGGTTAATTTGGTTATGTATTCCGATTAGATTATTTATGAGTTCTCCTGTGATTAATATAATTGAGTAATTTTGAGTCTCCATAAGTTTTCTTATGTCGAGCATGATCAATTAAATTGATTACTTTTGTGATTAGTTTGATTGTGTATTCCGATTAAATAAACCATGGGTTCTCTTGTGGTTAATTTAATTGAGTATTTTGGATTCAAATTCATACTTGTATGTGATTTGTTATGTCCTAAGAAATCCTTCTTTTCTTTTGAAATTAAGATCGCTCTTGTTGTTCTTTCGGGAATGACATTTTATGAGGGAGAGTTCTTTTGAACTTGTGCTTAATGGTCATATCTTGAGGGGTGTGCGGCTGTGGAATTTTAGAGGGGTATCTTGTATCTTTAAACTCCTTGATGAATGCATTTAACTTCGGGTTTATGACTGCATCTAAATTAGTTGGAATTTATTTTTCCTTTTGTCATGAAATGTCTCTCTCGGAAATTTCATTATGATCCCGTTCTTGTACCTTTGCAAATTTTATTGACAAAAAGGGGGAGAATTAATATGTAGTTCAAACTGCAAATACATATAGTTTTCGGATCATTGTGTAAGGGGAAGTGGTTTCCATGTAAGATGGAGTATTGACTAAGGGGGAGTGGTACATATCACCATAATATTATTGTTGAAGTTATGATACAATTGAACTTTGACGATGTATAATAATACTATGACACTGTATAACAATGATCGAGAACTATGTTTTCTCATTGTTATAGCTACGGATCTTCAATAACGGAGATGCTAAACTTACAACCTTTGGGATCATTGGAGTACTTGGAAGTGACGAAGATTTCGAGGAATGTTGAAGATTAGACATGTGGAATAGGAGCTACTAAAGTTTTGTTATCTTTTTTTCGTATTCCATATGTATTGATAGTTTTGTCACTAAAATTGACAAAGGGGGAGATTGTTAGAGCATTGACCGGTCGAACACGCATGATTTGCTATCTCAAGCATGTTTGTCAATGTTAGTGATCAAAACTATAAGTCTTGATTTCTAGGCTATTATAGCTAAGTCTCGGACTTCATGGCGATTCATCATACAAGTAGAAGAACTACTCAAAGAAACGGTTGAACTTCTCGACAAAAAGGTATGTGAAGACTTGAACTTATATATCACTCAAAAGTCTATCTACTCTATCTCCTACTCTTTGAGACAAGAAGTCGTATGCTATATATATAGACTTTGATTATACACATTTGGTATTTCGAGCCGAGTATACCTCTCCTATCTATATCTCTAAATATGAGTTGGTAAGCTTTTCGCTTTAACCAAGTTTATCTTTACCATGTGACGAAAGTCATGATGTGTTTCATTCATCTTGAAAATTGCTTTGACGAGAAATGGTGTAACAACTATATAACGTCCTCTAAGAATGTTTCAATGATTGAAATGAGAGTTTAAATTACATAACCAATGGTGGACATAAGCATTGTTGTGGAAACACATTTACGTATAAGTCATATTCCTTGAACCAAAGTTTGCGAACTTTGTTGATCAAGAGAACCGGAAGAATGGCGTGAGCCAAGTCCGCGAACTGCTGAAGTTTTCAAACCCGAGAATTTCTACTGGAGTTGAAAAAATACTTGCGTGAAGCTAAGTCCACGAACTCAGTACGCGAATCTAGTCCGCTAACAGGCGAAGTTCTCATACCCTTAGAATTTCTGCTGGAGTTTGTAAACTCTGCCCGGTAACTTAAGTCCGCGAACCTAGTCTGCGAACTTGAGAAGGTTATATATCTGAAGATGATTTCTGAACTTAAACTTAAAAAGACCAGGGAATGCAGTTTGCAAACCGTGGCTATAAAAGTTCATGAAACGATTCGAGTGAATCAAATCATCTTTTCTTCAATTGTGTCTTGTGTAGTACATGATATTTCCTTGCAATTGAACAACTCTCTAACTAGTTCATTTGAAATCATTTGAACTAGTTATAGTGAAGAAGAATTTGGTTGATATGAAATGCTCATATGGCTAACCATTTGGTTAACTATTGTTGAACCAACAAGTGCATACGTTTGGGTACGGTTAACAAATCTAGAAGTGTGCATTGTCAAGTGTGTGTAAAAAGCTAAGTTTTCGATCTGACGGTTGAGAAATATTAGATTGAATGTAAATCAGGTTTTCATCTAACGGTGGATATTGATTGCTTTGTTACCAAGGTAACTTAAGTGCAAACCCTGATTTGAAAGACTATATAAGGGGAACTCTAGTATCTGTGAAAAATTAATCCCCACACCTCACGTGTGATACTAGTTTGCGTACTAGAGTCGGTTCTCCTTTAACCCTTGGTTTTCTTCTTCTAATACCAGGTTAACGACTTAAAGACTTCATTGGGATTGTGAAGCCAGACCGATACTACTTTTATCGTAGTTGTGTGATCTGATCTTGCATCTTTTATCGTACGAGTACAATCAAATTGATTGTCTTGAGATTTATATCTCCGGTAGGCAAGATATAAAAAGTAATCACAAACATCTTCGTCTCATTGTTTGTGATTCCGCAACATATTATTTCGCTACCATACGATTAAGATTGTTGTGAGGTGATTGATAACTCTAGGATGTTCTTCGAGAATATAAGGCCGGATTATAAATTGGTTCCTGTCCACCTTGATTATTATCAAAAGACGAAACAAAACGTTTTAGGGTTTATCTGTGGGAGACAGATTGATCCTTTGATAGACTTGTATGTGTGAGACAAATTTGTTTATTGTTAAGTCTTCGACTTTGGGTCGTAGAAACTCTTAGTTGTGGGTGAGATCATCTAAAGAAATCAAGTGCGCAGTATCCTGCTGGGATCAGAGGCGTAGGGAGTACAACTGTACCTTGGATCAGTGCGAGGCTGATTGGGGTTCAACTACTCTCCAGTCCGAAGTTATCTTGGAGTAGGATAGTGTCTGTAGCGGCTTAATACAACGTTTATTCAATATGGACTAGGTCCCGGGGTTTTTCTGCATTTGTGGTTTCCTCGTTAACAAAATCCTGGTGTCTGTGTTATTTCTATTCCGCATTATATTTTGTTATATAATTGAAATATCACAGGTTGTGTGTTTTTCAATCAATTAGAATATCCGACCTTTTGGGTTGTCGATTTAAATTGATTGACACTTGGATATTGGTTTTTGGTACCGTCCAAGTTATCTCTCTTTGATAAAGACTCGCAGATTTCTATTTGATTCAGTATAGATCAAATCGAGAGATTGAGATAGAAACTCTTTGATATACTTTTATCTAGATTGAGTCTGACTGTCTAGTTGATTCTCTAGAAAGTAAATTGGAGTTTGTCCATACAGATTGCTAAGCGAAATATTTGGTGTGGTTGTTATACCCCCGTTTTTTCAATGTGCATGACCAATGAAGTGCACCAATAACCCCGGGTCTGGTTAGGTTCTTTGCATGACCAATATAGTGCACCAATAGCCCCGAGTCTGGCTAGGTTCCGTGCATGACTGATTAAGTGCACCAATTATCCCAGATCCAGACAAGCTCCGCGCGTGATTAGAAAACATGCTAAGATTCCCAAAGGGAACCATAGACATAATATACTGGATAAGTATCAATCCTGACTAGTCTGAATGACGATACAGTTCAAAAATGGAACAAAGGAAATGCACTGACGATGCGTAAAGTACACTAGAATAGTCAAAGGTAACATAATAGATATTTTCAGTCACAAACATCTAGAGTAATACATAAAGGGAAAGAAATAACAAAACATTTTATGGATAAAGATTCCTTAGGTCAAAAGAACAGAAGATAGAGCCAAGTTCGCGCGCCTCGGTCTGCCGCGCTCAATAGCCAAGTCATTCTCTTTGTGATCCATCCGGACACGAGCATCAGAAAATACTTCAAGCGCCTTGTCCGAAGCCATGACGTTCTTCACTGAAGGATTGATCTGACAAGCACTCAAATGATCCACGTACAAATCCATTGTATTAAAGTACTACGTTTGGCTAACTTCAAATAAACCTTCACACTCACGAACAAGTCGAGCATTTCCAATAACAGTGGCTTGTAACAGTTCAAGTTTTTGTTTTTTAAGAGACAAACATAAAGTATTGATTGATTCTCTCATAGTTCCTAACCACTTTTATGAGAACCTCTAGCCTAAAAAAATTTCAGGGTAGCACCTGAAGTGCCTTGTAAACTTCAGCAAGAGCCATTTCAATAGATCTCACACTACGGTCCGCATCTACGTGTCGGAAGTGAGTAACCAGATGCTTTTCGCGGCAATAACCGCGATATGCAAGAAGAGTTATATTGGGCAACCCGCCTTCACTGAACCTTCATCACCAAATGGTCCGCAGCTGCCAACTGCTCATGCCAACACGAATTCTCGATCTCAAATGTATCACGTGCAAGACACATTACCGTCAAAAGGCGATTCAAATACACTACTTCCAAAATTAATCTCACACAATTAGCCATGACACAAAAGATAAAGAACTTAAGAACCATTTACTATGATAAGTTAAAGATAATCTTGACATATATATAACCAAACAACACAACACCCAAGACAACATTTATGAATCCCTAAAAAAAATGAGGATGATAATGGTAATAATCCCCTCACGAACGATCAGTTATAAGCGAACGACAATATGCAATGTCCTGATCCAAGTCTTGCATCATCAGAAGCACTTCACCATATTGAATAGTAGAGTCAGTATAAGTCAGGCGCACTTCCTCAAGCACTTGATGGATCTTATGCATAACGTCAATAGAAGAACGGGATCCTCGAGCCATGTCTAGTGTTTCCTTATATTCCTCATAAGCCTTGAGCGCTTTATCCAAAGCAATTAGTCGATGAGTTTGTAACACCCCCACTTCATCTTTTAACACCAATAAACGAGCAAATTCCGCATTTTTATCGGTAGGATGAACAAGAGCGGATACAATACATAAAGTAAAAACACACCCGCGAAGATTGGGACCTGCTTGTTGATTAATGAGTGCGTGACAGTCAGCCATTTCCTGCTCAATAGCAATCGTCATAATTATCGACTCTTGAAATAACCGCTCGGACCTATTCCGAGCAGAAATAGTGTCATCCAGCGCGCGCTGCACCGCTAGAGTCAATCGCCCGGACGCCTGCATCCTCTAAGCCATTGAATATTTCTCATGATCCTCATCAAACTGTGCATGCGCAGCCACTCTACTCGCCATCCGGACTTCTCGAAGCATTTCTACTTCAGCCTTTACTAGCAGCAGGCGAGCTAGCTCGTGATTCTTCTCACAAGGAATGACTAGCGTTGACACAGGAGCTAAGGAAAAAACATAACCATGTTTTTTTTTTTGCTCAATAATAAATTTTATTAATAACCAAAAAAATCCAAAGGTTACAAGGAAAAGATAGCAAAAGAAAACAAGAAAAGACTAAAAGCTGAAGTTTTGTATCTAACTGTTTTTAGCTGAACCTATAGTAAGCCTGATTTTCATTTTCAATTTGGGATAGGAAAGCAGGTCTAAAGTTGTAAATAATTTGGATCCACTTTCCCAGTCTGGATCCTCTCTTAGCAAGAGTGCTAGAAGAGAAATTTATCTCTCTGTAACTGTGACATAGCTCCAGGTCTTCCACACTTTCACAAATTTTATTCCATCTGTTTATAGCGAACCAAGGAATAATTTTAGTTTTGAAAGCCTCAATCGCTGCTTTTGAATATCAAATAAGAATATCTTCTGTGGAAAGCCCATTCACCTGCACATATGATTGCAAGAACCTCAGCAAAATAGTTAGTGGCTACACCCAATCCTCCTTCTATTGCTGCAATGCATTCTCCCTCACTATTTCTAGCAATGAAACCATATCCAGCTGCACCTGGGTTTCCTTGGGAAGCACCATCACAACATAATAGTATTTGTCCCATTTGAGGTAGTCTGAAGAATATTTCCTGGATGTTACTTGTTCTAGTTTGTCTGCACTTCAACCCAAATTTTTTTAACACTTGTAAATCATAAGTTGTATTCCACATATGAGCTTTCATTCTGACTTCACATTCTGTGGTGAGTTGCACTATTCTATCTTGGATGAGCTTTATATTAATTTTATCATCTTCAAACACACATTTTTTCCTTTGAAACAAGATTTCCTTCATGGTTATAAAAGCTGCTATCATCCATAGTTCTTTGATTGCAGGACTTCTGTTTTTTGCTCTTGACAGCATCTCTTCAAAAGATTTTGGATTTAAGAAACAAAATATTCTACCTAACCATGTCCACATGATTTCACTAAAGTCACAGAACCATAAGATATGGCTAAGGTTTTCTTCAGATTTTTTACACAAACTGCATCTTGAGGCTAACTTGAATTTTCTGGTTCTCATTTTTTCATCAGTAGGTGTAATTCCTCTAAACAGTTTCCATACATTACTTGAAATTCTAGGATGTATAGATGTGGACCATACCTGTTTTGTCCAAGATAATTTTGGAAATTTTCTTCTTATGCATTCCACAACTGATGCCACGGTGAAATCACCAGTGATTGTTCCACACCAAATTTTTTTATCTTCATTTTCACATACCACAGGGAGGTCATACTTATGAATCATTTCCATCATTTCAGTTGGAATCACCCATTCTCCATCTATAAGCAGATCTGATACTCTCATCTCAGGGAAGCTGAGCATGAATGCATTCACCGGGAATAATTCATTTAAGGATCTTTCTTTCACCCATGTATCATTCCACACTGAAATTTTGGAACCATCCCCAACAAGCCATCTTGAGTGTTCTTGAATATCTTATGTTACCCATTTCATACCTGGTAAAATTGAGGATTTTTTATAATACTTGATCCAACCTCCAGATTTTGTCATAAACTTAGCTTGGAAGTATTTTTCCCATTCATCTGTTCCATTCTGCATTTTCCAGAGGAGCTTCATAAGCAAGGCTTTATTTATTGTTTCTAATCTTCTCAGCCCTAAGCCACCTTCACCCATTGGAGCACATACATAATCCCATTTCAGCGAAACATAACCATGTAAATGCTGAGCCATCTGCAACAAATCACAATTCACAAAAAAACGAAAGAAACCTGAAATTACTAACTGGAACAACCCTACTTTCCTCTATTTATAGAGAGAAAATGATAACATCACATTAATTATTGTTCAACCATAATAATAAATGCAAATAACCAAATACGTCTTAAAACCATCAAAATATTCTGACTGATCCAAGCAAAGAAGAAATTATTGTTCAAACCACACTCATAAAAAGCAAAGAAGAAATTAATTGATATTCAACGCGGCCAGCTCAGATCTCTTCTTGACAAGGCGTGCATTAACCTCTTCAGCAGCGGCTCGGGCGGTCCTCAGCTCACCAGTAACTAATCCAACTTCAACTATTAGTCGGTCATAGGCCTCCTTCTTGATATTAGCGACATTAAGCAAGCACATGCATGTACTCCTGGTCTAGCTTCTCAATCTCACGAGGCAAATTACTCCACGCATTGTGACTCGCCTTTGCCAGATCCAATAAATTCTTGAGCCAGTGAACGGGAAATTGAAGAACTAAATAAGTTTGAATAGAGGTATCCCACTTCCTCAATGTAGCCGGATCAATGGGAATCTCCTCCGCTTGAGAAAGTCCATCCGCTATATCCAATAAGTCCTTATTAGTCACAATCAAGGAGTTGCGGGCATCTCTTCATGAACATACATATGACCAAATTTCTCCACTGTGTGCCGGTAATTGGCCACTTTAGATGAGGGGACCCAGAACCCGTGCACTAGTTCGAAGCGATTATCAACACCAGTCTCCGCCGCTGGTATAACGCGGGGATATCGAAACTGAGGATCCTCCGAAGTAGCCATTAACTCAGCGTTGGCGTCCACGCTATGAGAAACCTTAGGAGCGAGCATTGGAAGGCTTTTTCCGTTCATCACTAGCACTCCCGGACTCGCTGCCTTTAACCTGCTGGCTGGAGCCGCTCCCTTTACCATGGGTGCTGTGTCGTTTTCCCATATCCTGAAGAGAGAAAAGGAAATATAAATAAGTACTCCAACACAACAAGTAAGTAATGATAATGACCAAAAACGCATCATATATACCAGATCGGAAGGAGGAGGAGGATTGTTAGGAGAATGAACCGATCGACGTGAAGAGGAAGAAGAGCTCTATGCAGCTGGATTCGAGTGATCTGATAAGAGATGCAAACAAGAGAAAATGAGGAAGTAAAATAATTTTTATCAGAAGGGTATAAAGAATGAAGATGTATATATAGATCACTAAACGCATTTAATAATAACAACAAAATATCTCGACCTCCTGATGCGTGTCGTGGGTGCAACAAATTAGTGGTCTTAATTTCACTCAATTAACAAGTAATATAATGAAAGTCAAGTTCGTTCCCACGAAGAGCAGTGATATTTAGTTGTTCAAAAGGTCACAATGGGGGTTTTGTTTTAGATTTAAAAGTAAATAAACAAAGTAATTAAAGGATTAAGTTGTAAACAATATGGAGAGAGATGATCGAGGAATCCTTCTTCATTACTAAACCGTCAATGAGTTAATATATTCATCAATTCATTATTAATCATAGATTATTATAAACCGTGGAATAACAACTAGCGCAGTGTTATCCCCTAAAGTCATTTGGTCACTATATACCGAAGAGCTCGAAAATTAGAGTCTATTCGTCCAAGCCACCAAGTAGTAGCGCACTCAAGGTGTAACTTGGTCGAATGATTTATATTTTATGACTTAGGTTTATCTTAGTAGTTAGACTCTTAGCGCAAGGTCCACTTTCTAATGTTGTTCTACACGCGATTTCTCCACAGAATCCCTCTGCAAGGTCTCACGTTTTCTACTTATGTATGGGTTATTGATCGCTGTCGTATGCGTCAAAAATAATTTCACTTTCTTACTTAACTAAAATAAATGAAGTATGTGATAAGAAAGAGTTCGTTTCCACACAGAGGCAATTGTTGTTATGCAATTTTCAGATTCTTAACTAACAAAGGGGGATTTTTGTTTTAGCAAAGCATAAAAATAATTGAAAGCAATAAAATATGAAAGTAGTCAATAAGAGGAAGATATTGGTCACGGGATAGTATCATTCACAAACATGTATTTTCATCAATGACTAGAATTGATATTTTAATCTATCATTTACTAAAAGTCCTAGGATACCTTGATCGCAAGTATATCCCGCTAATTCCCTGATTTCATCACAACCACATTAAAAGATGCATATGTGACTTCTTCCTAGAAAGTAACCTAAAGTGTAAAAGCACAATTAAGTTTTACTCCCTAAAAGCACTAAATTCTATGGAATAAGACTAATCAAGGAAATCAAACGTGTAAAAGCACTAATTCGATTTAACCAAGGTTATGATTCATATGTGACTAGTAGGATATATCACTACAAGCACTACCCACAATTATGCTACTTAGAATCAGGGATAAACAACTTTTTCGTATTGAAAACCCTAATATAGCATTGGAAATGAATGCAAATCGGATTGATTCCGGACTCAACCAAACAAACAATAAAATCATATTACAATATAAACCAAGAATCATAAACAATAAATTATTGAGACAAAACTAATGCATTGAATCAAATATCATGTTGAGAAATGAACTTTATCACATAACCAATAATTGTATTTAGCTACTCATATTAATGGAGTTCATCATAATCATTTTCACAAAATAAAGAAATGAAAAATATACGAAAGCAAAGCCTAGTAGAATCGCCGCTCTCCTCCAAAACTCCAAGTAGTAATGTACGTGACAATCCCAAAAGAAGTAGAAACTTTCTCCTTTTGTAGCTTTTCCTCCACTAGGTCAAGTCCACCAAAAGTCCAATAGATAGAAGTCCATCAAGCCCATATGTAGAAAGACCCATGTATATGTAGAAAGACCCATGTATAAACTCTGTCAAAAATCATCGCCTAGAGTCCCAAAAGTTGACCGGAAATTGGCCAGGAAATAACTCAGGAGAAGTTAAACCCCACCATCATGCTCTACTGGCCATAACTCAACATCCCACTGCAAAACAGCCAGACTACATCCACTGCCGTACCCATCTCTTCTTCTCTTGTTCTCTTGACTGCAGTTGTCACAACCACTCCCAACTGCAACACCATTTCATCACCATTTCAGCCTTGGCACAAATTCTATCTGCATCTTCAACCATTGCAGACATCTTTAACTCATTCTCAATAGCAGCAACACCAACTTCACCACTTGCAATTCCTACTGCAACTTCAGTTCCTTCGTGACTTGTTCATTTGCAATTGCAGCTGCAAAACTCATCCTGCAACCTCCCATTATCCACAGCTAAAAAACTATACTGCCAGTACCATATCCGCAGCATACTCGAACTGCATAACCATCCCCAACAACAATATATTAGTCTTCCCGGTTTCTCCACCTTATTTCTAGGCTAAACAATAAAGTTCAACCCATTTTTCCATGTCTGCAGCAGCGTTAAGACCTGCAACAACATTTGCACCACCAGGACCTCCACTGCATCTCCATCTACACATACTAATTCAGTTAACCTATACCAGGGTGCGTTTCACCTGAGTCCCCACCATCAATACCAACTGCAACTCTATGTAGCTCCATAACTCTTCCATTCTCTATAACTGCATTTCAGTACCACCATCAACTGCTCATTGCAGTCATCCATCAGCTTCAGTTGCTTCTTAACAAAAGCCAACAAATCCCAAATCTTCACTGATTTCTTCCCTGGCTCTCACAATCCACAGAAATCATTGCAGTAGCTCTGGCTCATACTAACAAACCATTACTGCAACATTTCTTGTAATCTGACCACTTGAGCATCACCTCCAAGCTATCTCTTTATTCCCTGTCTCAAGCCATCACAACAGCAGCACCAGCTGAACTCAGCCTGTCACATCCATTCTGCACAAGCAAATCTAATCAGTTCTTCACTGCCACCACCATCTCACTGTGTACAGGACCCAATACTAGTAACCCCTTCATCACAAAATAAACTTCAAACCCCATCTGGTACCTACAATCAATAACAGTTCTTCAACATTAATGAAAATCACATCATCTCAGGTTCTTGCTCTTGATAGAATCCCTAAATTCTCCACCATCTCCTTGTTTAACTTAGCATAAAGTCAACTATCTCACTGTAACCTTTAATCTGAGACATACCCATGTTTCTAATTCATCTCACAACCCTAAATCATCCACCATTCTCGACCAAATCCAAATATCAGAGATTCAATATCAGATTTGAACTCTTCTTCTCATCTTCACCAAACCCTAGTTTGAATTTCTGCTTCAATCATTAACCCATCTTCTCTGTATTATTCTCTCAATTGAACTCTCTTACAACAGTCTCTCGATCCCTAATCTCTCTGAATTTCTCCCCGTCGTTGAACAATGAAGCCGCCATCGCTTCTCGATTTCAGACAGAGGGTGATAGAGAAGAAATAATTTGTGCTCTGATTTTCAGGTTTTGTGTAGGAATGAAAATAAATCCAGGCACTCATAAATAGGATAAGGGCCACGCAGTCCGAATATGGTTTGTCGATACCGAATAACCGACAGTTCATTCTTCATCTCCTCCGTGCGCAACATAGCTCGCCTGTGAATTGACATGTTTTCCTTTACGCTTCTATTTGAGGGTGAAAACGGTTTCTGCTGATTTCGGTAATTTCGGGTGTGTGGGTGAGAAACGAGTCTAAACCCTAAACAATGTACTGCAAGGGAGTACTTTAGATTCAAAAGATCAATCTGTACAAATCCGGCCTAAACCAAAAAATGTCCGTTCCAGACTTGCTTCGGTAACAAAGAGGAGGAGAAGGGTTGGTTTTGGGGAGGGAAGCGAAGAGAGTGTTGAGACCAGAATAGTTTATCCTGGAAGAGTAGTTGTTTTGTGACTTGCATCATAAAGTGGGAAGCTAACAGATGGGAAAGCTAGCAAACGTTTTCCGAGTGTTGTATGCTCCTGACCAGAACTTGTTGTTCGATGGAAATAGGTAAGACCTATTTATAGAAGTCGAAGTGAAACGTACTCTGGTCTCGTAAGAAATGGAAAACGGATGAGTAAATGGGAGGAGGTGGTAACCGGTAACGCCTGTAATTGATGTTCCATAAAAGAAAGTGTTTTACCATTACTCCCTGTATTTACTAACCTCCTCATCCTTATGACACTATCTTGTAACGGGCGTAGTGTACTCCCCACGCTATAAACCGCCAAACCAATACCCAATGAGAATCCCCCAGTTTGTGACGTGTGTTGATGTCTCGAGTGTTTTCGTGGAAAACATGTAGCATGTTGCTGTTGTTTGGAAAGTTGAGCTTGGGAGACTTGCCGGCTCGGTGGTGACCTTCGACGATCAAGATTTTGCATCTTGAGAGGAAGGGTAGCCGTTGATTATTGCAACCTTTCGTTTGGTATCCATTGGCATGAAAGCATGTTCGACATGGCTTTTAATATGGCCTAGTTTAGGCGTGGCCAAAACCTAGGGTTTTTGCATTGTTTGGGCGCGACCAAAACTAGGGCTTGGCGTCGAGCCAAAAGGTTGTCCTGCGTTAGCTGGTAACCTTGGACGGCTAAGATCTGCGTCTTAGATGGAAATGTGGCCGTCGATTGTTGCAAGCCTTCGTTTTGGAATCCGTGAAGGGAAGGCCGGCATGGTATGGCATAGGCGCATAAAGGTGGCTGGCACGACATGCCATTGGTACATGTGGCATGGTCGGCATGCCTTGGCACGGTTTAGGCGTGGCCAAAACAAGGGTTTTGGCGTTGGGCCAAAGGTTACCATGCGTTGGTTGGTGACCTTGGACGGCTAAGATTTGCATCTAAGTTGGAAGGGTGGCCTTTGATTGTCGCTCACCTTCGTTTTTGCAGCCGTGAGGGGAAGGCCGACATGGTATGGTTTAGGCGCGGCAAGGTGGCTGGCACGACATGCCATTAGCACATGTGGTATGGTCGGAATGCCTTGTCGAGGTTTAAGCGTGGCCAAAACTAGTGTTTTGGCATTGGGCCAAAGGTTCCCATGCGTTGGTTGGTGACCTTGGACGGTTAAGATTTGCATCTAAGATGGAAGGGTGTCCATTGATTGTCGCACGCCTTCGTTTTGGCAGCCGTGAGGGGAAGGCCTGCATGGTATGGTTTAGGTGCGGCAAGGTGGCTGGTACGGCATGCCATTGGCACATGTGGTATAGTCGGCATGCCTTGGCGCGGTTTAGGAGTGGCCAAAACTAGGGTTTTGGAGTTGGGCCAAAGGTTACCATGGGTTGGTTGGTGACCTTGGACGGCTAATATTTGCATCTAAAATGGAAGGGTGGCCGTTGATTGTCGCATGCCTTCGTTTTGGCAGCCGTGAGGGGAAGGCCGGCATGGTATGGTTTAGGCGCGGCAAGATGGATGGCACGACATGCCATTGGCACATGTGGCATGGTCGGCATGCCTTGGCGCGGTTTTGGCGTTGGGCCAAAGGTTACCATGCGTTGGTTGGTGACCTTAGACGGTTAAAATTTGCATCTAAGATGGAAGGGTGGCCGTTGATTTTCACACGCCTTCATTTTGGCAGCCGTTAAGGGAAGACCGGCATGGTATGGTTTAGGCGTGGCAAGGTGGCTGGCACGTCATGCCATTGGCACATGTGGCATGGTCGGCATTCCTTGGCGCGATTTAGGCGTGGCCAAAACTAGGATTTTGGCGTCGGGCCAAAGGTTACCATGCGCTGGCTGGCGATCGTGGACGGCTAAGATTTTCATCTAAGATGGAAGGGTATCCGTTGATTATTGCAACCCTTCGTTTTGGCATGTAGCGGGGCCGACATGGCTTTGGCATGGAATCGTGGCTGGCATGGTTTGCCATTGGCACGGTGGCGCGGTTGGCATGCCTTGGCGTGGATACGTGGCTGGCATGGTTGGCATGCTTTAGCGCGGACACGTGGCTGGCATGGTTTGCCATTGGAACGGTGGTGCGACTGGCATGCCTTGGCGCGGAGACATGGATGACATGGTTTGCCATTGGAACGATGATGCGGCTGGCATGGTTGACATGCCTTGGCACGGATATGTGGCAGGCACGGCTGGCATGGTTGACATGCTTTGGTGCGGAGACGTGGCTGGCATGGTTTGCCATTGGTATGGTGGTGCGGCCGGCATGGTTGGAATGCTTTGGTGCGGAGACGTGGCTGACATGGTTTGCCATTGGCACGGTGGTGCGGAAAGCATGGTTGACATGCCTTGGCGCGGAGATGTGGCCAACATGGATTTCCATTGGCACGGTGGCGAAGCTGGCATGGTTGACATGCTTTGGCGCGGAGACGTGGCTGGCATGGTTTGCCATTGGCACGGTGGTGCGGCTGGTATGGTTGGCATGATTTGGCGCGGAGACGTGGCTGGCATGGTTGGCATGCCTTGGCGCGGAGATGTGGCTGGCACGACGGCGCGGCTGGCATGGTTGGCATGCTTTGGCGTGGAGACATGGCTGGCATGGTTTGCCATTGGCACGGTGGTGCGGCTGGCATGGTTGGCATGCCTTTGCGCGGAGATGTGGCTGGCACGGCATGCCATTGGCACATGCGGCTGACATGGTTGGCATGCCTTGGCGCGGAGACGTGGCTGGCATGGTTTTCCATTGGCACGATGGTGCGTCTGGCATGGTTGGCATGCCTTGGCGCGGAGACGTGGCTGCCATAGTTTTCCATTGGCACGGTGGTGTAAGAATTTAGGGTTTGGTGTACGAAGGTGATGTCGATCAATACTAAGGGTTCTACCGTGGAACATGGCACATATATATGTAGAAAAAAAAGGTACCCTGGTAATTCTTACGTAGGCGTGTTGAACGATTCAATAAATGCGCTAGGGTCCCAGTGACGTCATGTCAGATGTAAGGTTTTACGATTTTAACCCTAAGCTAAAAACCACCATCAACATTAAGTCCCCTGCTTAATTCAGAATAGGAGGATTGTTGCGAGGTAAGCATAAGATGGTGACAGGAGAGGACAAAATCGAAATGACAATTCGTGAAAAGATGGTCAAGAAGACCCGGCTAACCTTTTTCGAGAGGTAAGGAGAGTTCGTGATTCTCGTGTTGGCGGCCTTGCATAGATTCTACTTGTGGTGTTGCTGGCTAGATCGTGAAGTGGTGAGATGTGCATTGTCGGCTTGGAATTGGAGCCGCAGGCATTGGTCGACTTGGAATGGGATCCGCAGGCGTTGGTCGGCTTGGAATGGAGGAAACTGGCTTCAGTCAGCGGAATGGTGGAAACTGTCTTCAATTCGCAGAATGGTGTAAACTGGTTTCAGAACTTCGGCTACCAAACGATAGTGACGACGCTGGAACTTCGGTTATCAAATGGTAGTGATGGCGCCTGACAACTTTGTCGAAATCAGGGTTTGGGATGCTGAAACCCTAATTAGCGCTCCTTACTAAAATCGTTGTAGAATTCTCGTACGAACTCGGATTTTGACGGTCCGCCCGTCCATCTGACCGGAAAAGAATAACATATCTTCTAACGAGGGAATATTTAGGTTTTGAGATCGTTTAGAAGGTGAAAACGGCCCGACAGTGAAACTCAGGAAGAATTCAGGAGGGATGTTGCGGGCCCGGGGTAGCATAGTCGTGCCGATCATGGAGCAAGAAGGGAACTTTATTCTATGCAAAACTCTAGAAACTCCGTCCATATGAAAAGAGGTATTGACCTTCTTCTGTTTTATGTTGCTCGTTTGTATCCGCACTTTCGTCTGCAGTGTCTCTCCAGTGGATTCCAAAATTTACCAAACTCCATTGCAATCTTGGGACGGATGGATGGAATATATGCTCGGCAACGATCATGTCAGGGTTAATATTGGAGATTGTGGTTGCGGTGTCGGTCCATCCTCGGCTTTAGGTTGTTCAGTGCCTGGACCTTCTGATCGTGATGATGATGTGCTGTGAATGCTTGTATGGTCTAAAACTTCTGGCGCCCTCGGATTATTTAGGGAGACGTTCCGTTGCCGATGTGCTGCTATCAAGTCTTTCAGGACTTTGTTCCAAGCGACATCCTTCGAACCATCTTCTGAATCTTGAACTATCGTATGGAATGAGATGTGGTAAGAAGTCCCCAGTTATACTTTGGTTTGATCCGATGGCATGGATGAATATGTGAATGTCTCTTTGTGGCGTGCTCTTGAAGTCTTCGGTGTACATGTACGGCTTCGTGTTGAGAAATTCCCGCGACTCGTGAAACTTCGACAGTGATGATGTTGAAATCAGAAATAACCTGGTTGAGGGGAGTGAAAGCGTCTCATGCTGGTAGTCCCCATGTGTATCATATTTTCATTGCATCACCTTGAATCCACGTCCACGTGATTTGATACAAGCTTATCGTACTCTTCTGGATGTGACGCTGGGATGCTCAGGATATCGCATGGACGAAATATTCTGGATAGCGAAGATGTAGGAATGAGAGAGTTATGTTGTTTATCATGGCTCCCTCTGTTTCTTCAAGAAAATGTTTCAGCCGCGTCTTTGGAGTTATCTCATGAGTCTTTGATGGTCGTCGATGGATTGCGAAGAGAAGTCCCCAGTCGCTTTTTTCTTCAGTTTCTGAAGTTGTTTTCCTCTGAGCAGGCTTGGGATCCTCCACGGCCTCGTAAAGTGTTGAAGGCGTCTTCTAGACAGAGAGGTGATGATATTCTTCCGTTGCACCCTTGAAGAGTGGATAACCTTGTTGCGGCTATGGACTTTTGGTTGACTGTGTCTTCTGAGCTTTGATAGTGAAGGGATTCTGTGTATATCCCCAGTCCTCAAGTATGGTTTACATGTTTCCATCTTTGTAGTGATTGTTGGTGTGGTGAAGCTCTGGCTGGTATCAACAAATGAGCGTCAACAATTCTTGGTAGCAGATGTAATCAGAAGAGACTACATTGTCGTGGTAACAAATTAGGTTGGATGGAATTGTATGGGAATCCGTGGAAGTAAAAGGATTGGCTGGAGTTATACGGGAATCCGTGGAAGTAAAAGAATTGGCTGGATGTGTAAGCGAGTAAACAGTCTATGACTACGAAGATTGGTTGGCTGTGATCATGATCCTTGACATGGGGAGCATGGTGGTACGACCCTTTGCAGGAAGAAGCATCGTTAAAGCAGCTTCGGCTCTTGGAGAAGATGTTGAAACTTAAGAAGCCGAACGATGAAGCCTCGTCTTCGGATCCTGGAGAAGATTATGGAGAGAACGCTGAAACAGAGCGGCTGCTAGAGCGAGCGTTGAAGCAGAGCGGCTGTCGGAGTGATCGTTGAAGCAGTCGCTGCTGGAGGATGTTGAAGCGGAGTGGCTGCGTTAATCAGTGTGCTGTCAAAATGGACACCCTTCAAGTGAACAATGGTTAGGAGTCCCCAGTTCCATCTATCAATAGTGCTTTCCAGGAGAGGTTGGGGTTTGGGAACGGCTTCTCTGGTTGGAAACAACTTCTTTCCTGATGCAGTGCGGTTGAGGGATGCAAATATGTGACATTGCGCCTTGGGGAAATATAGAATCTCACATAAATGTTTCATCATAGACTGCACGATTTTGCGGACGAAGTCCCTAGAAATCATGCATCTCCTGGCAGGGAAAAGAGTCTTTGTGAACTCAGGGGGGTTGCTTATTTTTCGTTGCTTCGATTTTGTAGAAGTCGTTCCTGATCTTTTTGTTTATTGAAATTATACTGATGATTCCCTTCTACTAGGCGTTCAAGAGCAACGCTGGAAGGATGCAAGCTGCTGGCGCAGGGAAGATGCAAGCTGTTAGCGCTGGAAAGGATGCAAGCTGCTGGCGCTGGAAAGATGCAAGCTGTTAGCACTGGAAAGGATGCAAGCTGCTGGCGCTGGAAAGATGCAAGCTTCTGTAAAGATGCAAGTTGTTAGAGATGGAAGGATGCAAGATGCTGGCGCTGGCGCTGGAAAGATGCAAGTTATTAGCGCTGGATCGACTTGGAACGGGCGCTGGCTTGGCGTGGACGCTGGCTTGGCATGGACGTTGGCTTGGATTTGGTATGGCGCGGACTGTCGGCTGCGCATGGCGCGGACTGTTGGCTTGGCACGACGCTGGCTTGGCATGGTGCGGACTTGTTCTTGCGAGCCCAGTTGCCTCTTTCCATACGTAGCTCAAATAGTAAATCATTTCCTTATTCAAATTCCAAAAGTGTTATGCGTATGAAAGGGTTTGGATCTCCTTTTTATCTCGTATCTTTGTTCTCATGTCCCGGTGTTAGCGGTAGCGCAGTAGTTATAAAGTGGGAAAGCATATTCCAGCTATGTACTCCAGCGTTTCACTTTCAATTTGTTTTCTTGTTTTCTTGTGTTGGTGCAAACCCTAGACATAGGTATGCCTTCCATAAATCTGTAGAAATATTGTTCTTCTGAACTGGTGTAAACCCTAGCCGTGGGTATGCCTTTCATAAACTTGTAGAAACACTTCGTCATAAACAATTCCTCTTCGAATATCACCGTAGTAACGTCGGCTACCTCATGAATAGTGACGTGTAATCATTATTATGCAAAGTAAGCACGCAAGGGTAGGTGACTGTTTTTTTTTTGAAAGGCAAACAAAGCGCTTGGTTTATGGTTTTGATTTTCTGGATTTTTGGGTTGATAGACAAGTATTACCCCTGAGAGTTTCAGATTATTATTTGGAATGAACTGTTTTAGAATATTGATGTTTTTGGTTATGAATATAAGTGGCATGAGTACCCCATGGAATTCATGGAATTGTGAATGTTGTGCGATAGTAGAAAGCATAAAACATGGGAAAAATATGGCTATCGGTTTTTTACCCCCCTGTGAAGATTTGAAGTAGTAGACCATGTATTTTTTCTAGCAAGACTTACTCGGTTTTTCGGATCTCCTGATGTTAAGGAATCTCCCGGTTGTATAACCGAGTTTTGTGGGAAGCACCGCCGTGACTGTGGAAAGTCCCCAGTCATCCCTTGTCGTGTCATGACTGGTAACCGGGCCGTCTGGTAACTGAGTCGTTGATCCCTGGGCGGGTCATTTGGATTCTACCGTCCTGACGTCTGGGTCGAAATATGAGATCGAGGATTGAAGGTTGACATTGTAACCGAAAGATTAATCTCTCACTGTGGTCGCCAATTGTTTGAGGGTGAAAACGGTTTCTGCTGATTTCGGTAATTTCGGGTGTGTGGCTGAGAAACGAGTCTAAACCCTAAACAATGTACTGCAAGGGAGTAATTTAGATTCAAGAGATCAATCTGTACAAATCCGGCCTAAACCAATAAATGGTCGTTCCAGACTTGCTTCGGTCACAAAGAGGAGGAGAAGGGTTGGTTTTGGGGAGGGAAGCGAAGAGAGTGTTGAGAACAGAATAGTTGATCCTGGAAGAGTAGTTGTTTTGTGATTTGCATCAAAAAGTGGAAAGCTAACAGATGGGAAAGCTAGCAAACGTTTTCTGAGTGTTGTATACTCCTGACCAGAACTTGTTGTTCGGTGGAAATAGGTAAGACCTATTTATAGAAATCGAAGTGAAACGTACTCTGGTCTTGTAAGAAATGGAAAAAAGATGAGTAAATGAAAGTAGGTGGTAACCGGTAACGCCTGGAACTGATGTTTCATAAAAGAAAGCGTTTTACCATTACTCCCTGTATTTACTAACCGCCTCATCCTTATGACATTTTCTTGAAACTGGTGTAATGTACGCCGCACGCTGTAAACCACCAAACCAATACCCAATGAGCATCCCCCAGTTTGTGACATGTGTTGATGTCTCGAGTGTAGACTTGCCGGCTCGGTGGTGACTTTCGACAGTCGAGATTTTGCATCTTGAGAGGAAGGGTAGCCGTTGATTATTGTAACCCTTCGTTTAGTAGCCAGTAGCATGAAAGCATGGCCGACATGGCTTTAAAATGGCCTAGTTTAGGCGTGGACAAAAGCTAGGGTTTTGGAATTGTTTGGGCGCGATCAAAACTAGGGCTTGGCGTCGAGCCAAAAGGTTTCCCTGCATTAGCTGGTAACCTTGTACGGCTAAGATCTGCGTCTTAGATGGAAATTTTGTCGTCGATTGTTGCAAGCCTTCGTTTTGGAAACCGTGAAGGGAAGTTCGGCATGGTATGGTTTAGGCGCAGCAAGGTGGCTGGCACGGCATGCCATTGGCACATGTGGCATGGTCGGCATGCCTTGGCGCGGTTTAGGCGTGGCCAAAACTAGGGTTTTGGCATTGGGCCAAAGGTTACCATGCGTTGGTTGGTGACCTTGGACGGCTAAGATTTGCATCTAAGATGGAAGGGTGGTCGTTGATTGTCGCACGGTTTCGTTTTGGCAGCCGTGAGGGGAAGGCCGTCATGGTATGGTTTAGGCGCGGCAAGGTGGCTGGCACGGCATGCCATTGGCACATGTGGTATGGTCAGCATGCCTTGGCGCGGTTTAGGCGTGGCTAAAACTAGGGTTTTGGCGTTGGTCCAAAAGTTACCATGCGTTGGTTGGTGACCTTGGACGGTTAATATTTGCATCTAAGATTGAAGGGTGGCCATTAATTATGGCACGCCTTCGTTTTGGCAGCCGTGAGGGGAAGGCCCGCATGGCATCGTTTAGGCGCGACAAGGTGGCTGGCACGGCATGACATTGGCACATGTGGCATGGTCGGCATGCCTTGGCGCGGTTTAGGCGTGGACAAAACTAGGGTTTGGCGTTGGGCCAAAGGTTACCATGCGTTTGTTGGTGACCTTGGACGGCTAAGATTTGCATCTAAGATGGACGGGTGGTCGTTGATTGTCGCACTCCTTCGTTTTGGCAGCCGTGAGGGTAAGGCCGACATGGTATGGTTTAGGCGCGGCAAGGTGGCTGGCACGGCATGCCATTGGAACATGTGGCATGGTCGGCATGACTTGGCGCGGTTTAGGCATGGCCAAAACTAGGGTTTTGGCGTTGGGACAAAGGTTACCATGCGTTGGTTGGTGACCTTGGACGGTTAAGATTTGCATATAATATGGAAGGGTGGTCGTTGATTGTCGCACGCCTTCGTTTTGGCAGCTGTAAAGGGAAGGCCGGCATGGTATGGTTTAGGCGCGGCAAGGTGGCTGGCACGGCATTCCATTGGCACATGTGGCATGGTCTGCATGCCTTGGCGCGGTTTAGGCGTGGCCAAAACTAGGGTTTTGGCTATGGGCCAAAGGATACCATGCGTTGGATGGCGACCTTGGACGGCTAAGGTTTGCATCTAAGATGGAAGGGTGGTCGTTGATTGTTGCAACCCTTCGTTTTGGCAGCCAGCGGCATATAGCGGGGCCGGCATGGCTTTGGCATGGAATCGTGGATGGCATGGTTTGCCATTGGCACAGTGGCACGGATAGCATTTTTGGCATGCCTTGGCGCGGAGGTGTGGATGGCACGACATGCCATTTGCAAATGTGGTACGGCTGGCATGGTTGGCATGCCTTGGCGCGGAGACGTGGCTGGAATGGTTTTCCATTGGCACGGTGGCGCGGCTGGCATGGTTGGCATGCTTTGGCGCGGAGACGTGGATGACATGGTTTGCCATTGGCACGGTGATGCGGCTGGCATGGTAGGCATGCCTTGGCGCGGAGACGTGGCTGGCATGGTTGACATTCCTTGGCGCGGAGATATGGCTGGCATGGATTTCCATTGTCACAGTGGCGTGGCTGGCATGGTTGACATGATTTGGCGCGGAGACGTGGCTGGCATGGTTTTGCATTGGCACGGTGGTGCGGCTGGCATGGTTGGCATGCTTTGGCGCGGAGACGTGGCTGGCATGGTTTTCCATTGGCACAGTGGTGCGGCTGGCATGGTTGGCATGCCTTGGCGCGGAGATGTGGATGACATGGTTTTCCATTGGCACGGTGGTGCGGCTGGTATGGTTGACATGCCTTGGCGCAGAGATGTGGCTGGCACGGCTTTCCATTGGCACGGTGGCCCGGCTGGCATGGTTGACATGCCTTGGCGGGAGACGTGGCTGGCTTAGTTTGCCATTGGCACAGTGGTGCGGCTGGCATGGTTGGCATGCTTTGGCGCAGAGACGTGGCTGGCATGGTTTTCCATTGGCACGGTGGTGCGGCTGGCATGGTTGGCATGCCTTGGCGCGAAAATGTGGCTGGCACGGTGGTGGGCCCGGAGATGCGTGAAAATTAAGCGAAATGAAACGCGGGCCTACAGTAATACCGCAAGTGCACGGTCGTCGGTTGTAGCTCGTGCAAGTACGGGTCGATCCACAGAGACTGGGTGTGTTTGGAGTATTTAGCTACTTTGGGATCTAAATTGCTATTGGGCTATGAATAATCAATGGGCTTTTGAGTGCTAATGGGTTATGAATACCCTTGGAATGAGTTGGGCTTTCAGTGGTTTTGATGGGCTGAACTTGGGTTCAGTTGGTTTCTGATGTGAATTGAACTGGGCTTGATCTTTGGATTGAACTGGGTCTTTGCCTCAGTGAACTGGGCTTCAGTTTGTACAAACAATGGACAGTGGGCTTAGAGAGTTTTTGGTCAAGAAGAAAATAAGTGACCAGGAGAGACAGGTAACAGTGAGCAACAATGGCTCTAGGCCAAAACAGCAAAGATAGAGGAAGAAGGCAGTGAGGCAATAATACAAAGGCAGTTAGCCTAAGGCAAAGACAATGAAGAAAATTAAACAAGACAATGACTAAATAGCAAAGAACTAAACAACAATGCACTAAACAAAGCAGTGACAAAAGATTGTGAAAGTGATGAAGATAATAGTGAAATAATGAGGCAATGGATGATAAAACAATAAACACAAGGTAATAGTGAAGTAAATGTGACAGTACAATGAAACTACAAGCAGAGAACAATGGAACCAAGGCCTAAGCCAAGGTCAGGGGAGATGGTGAAGGTGAAATGGTGAAGGTGAAATGGTGAAGGTGAGCCTAGGCATACTACTAGAGTGGGAAGAGAACCAGCTTGCTCACAGTCACTAGTGAGCAGTAGTTTCTCCCCACTGCTCAATCAATGCAATGCTTCACAGGCTTTAGCCTAACATTCACACAAAACAGTAAACAAGAGTGATGAAAGAACACTAGGATGTTGAATCCACCATTAACCTAAGGGATATTCTACTCACAGCTAAGAAAATTACCAAAGTGCTAATTGTCTGATTAAAGCACAACTAGTCTAAAGGCTTAGCAACACTGAACATGAGCTGCACATGATGAAGACTATCTTATTGATTCATGGTTTCATCTAGTCCTAGCATTTGAGGTTTAGAACATACATAACAAGAACATTAGAGAACAGGAAAACATAAATAATGAACAAAAGATGAACAATGAAGGAACAAACATCACAAACATCACATTAACAGCAGCTTAACATGAACAACAAATTGAACAGAACACATACATGATTAAACAGGAACAGTGCATGAAACAGCACAAATTGAAGAGACTCAAAAAAAACATTAACAGAACATACCAGTTCTGGACACTGGCTATTCCAGCATAAGTTTTGCAACACACAACACCCAGCTCTATTTATAGCTTACAGACAATCCCCAAATTCCCCAAAAATTAGGGTTTTCCAAAATCACACAAATTCCCAAATTAAACAGTAATTGGGTTTAATTACCTACCCTATTTCACCCACTCTCTCTTCTCTATACTCTTCTCAACAATAATCATGGTTTTTATGATTTTCCCCAAATTGACTGTGAACTAGGTTTTAGGATTTTTACCTCACCAACTGTGATGAGACAATTCCATCTTCGACCCATACTTCTTCTGCTTCCCTTGCGTAATTCCCATGCTTCAATTTCATCTCTAGGTCACCTACTTCATCAACCTCTCACGCTTAGGGTTTCAGGGAAGAAACGTGAGAGATTGAGGGAATAGGGGGCTAGATAGTTAGGGGGTGATGATGGGTTGGTAGTTTAGGGATGATGTGAGACGGGTAGAGGTGGTGATGGAGTCAGAGCAGGTGGAGAAGGTGGTGGTGGTTCTGCAACTGTCGGGGTAGGGGAGAAAGAGGGAGAAGAAGAAAGAGAAGAGAACAGAAGAATGGTCGATGTTTTTAGGTTAATAGGTATAGGTTGCTAGTGTGTGAGGCGGGATATCAAAGTTCGATGTTGGCGAATCTGAGTCACTGGATGCGAAGCTGCTAGGTGAATCGGATGGCTACCCCTGAAGAGGCTGGTAGCGACCGTCGGATGTCTTGATACAACGAAGTTAACGGCGAAGATCGAGGTTAGGTGCTGTAGTGTTTAGCGGAAGTATCGATATTTGATGCACATGCATATGAGCGACCGTAGGATTCAAATGCAATCTAATCTGAAGGCTTGGAATTTAAGCACTATGGTGTTTGACAAGAACCTCGGATTTTGATGCACTCTACTGAAGCGACCATTGGATTTCGATGTAATCCCATCTAACGGCTGAGAATGGAAGCGGGTATGGATATAGAAAATGGGTTTGGGTAAGGGTTTTGGGCCTTGGGTATGCCAAGCCCATATCTTCTTTAAGAACAATTCTTCCTTCTTGAGCCCATTCCTAGCTTTTTGGTCTTGTGCGCACCATTCTTTGCGGCTTCCTTGCGTAATTTCTTCCGGCTTTTCACCACTCTTCAGCTCTTTTCCGCTCCGCAAGTCATCCAGACTTTATTTATTACCTAAAAATGCAAAATTAAGTAAGAAAAATATTTATTCTTGAAAACAATGAAAATACAGAATATGAGATAAAATGTAGAATTACTGCACAAAAGATGAGTTAAATGCCAACAAAAAGGGATAAAATTATACAATATTTGGCACTCATCACACGGCGGCGCGGCTGGCATGGTTGGCATGCTTTGACGCGAAGACGTGGCTGGCATGGTTTTCCATTGGCACGGTGGTGAGGCTGGCATGGTTGTCATGCCTTGGCGCGGAGATGTGTCTGGCACGGCATGCCATTGGCACATGCGACTGGCATGGTTGGCATGCCTTGGTGCGGAGACGTGGCTGGCATGGTTTGCCATTGGCACGGTGGTGTAAGAATTTAGGGTTTGGTGTACGAAGGTGATGTCGGTCAATACTAAGGGTACTAGCGTGGAACATGACACATATATATGTAAAAAAAAAGGTACCCTGATAATTCTTACGTAGGCGTGTTGAAAGATTCAATAAATGCGCTAGTGGTCATAGTGACATCATGTTAGATGTAAGGTTTTACGATTTTAACCCTAAGATAAAAACAACCATCAACAACTTTAACTGGATATTTTCTCCTTCTTTTGCTCCCAAGGACTCCATTGCACCTAATAACTCAAAACTAAATATAAGAGATGCAATTCACAAGGATAATATCAAAGAAAACATAAATACTAGATATAAAATTAGGTGTTTTAGACACTTATCAAATTCCCCCACACTTAGACTTTGCTAGTCCTCGAGAAAATCAAACAAAACGTATTCTAAAATACATACAACTCCGTGTCGTCGAGGCTACAGTCACACTTAGCATGTATAACAATACTTTGAACCCCTAGGTGTCCCTAGTGGACGATTTATAGTCTCGTGAGGGATTACTAGAGATATACCGACAAAACTTACTTTTCCAACTTACTAGTTTTCCGAAATGATAGCATCCAACGTGCTAAGAAGACATAAAAATTCTACACACTATTCATAATAAGTTAGACACATATATGAACACAATCTCATCCTTAAAAGTTTAGAGATAAATAACCATCCCTTCTCGAAAGAAATTCAGTTTCAGAGTGATCAAAAGTCTCGACTCTGCCTCACAAGAAAAGGTTTTATGAAGTTGCTCTCAGTAATAAATAGCTTTTTATGGGTCACACATGTGTCCAGGTAGGAATAAAGAGAGAATCCTGGGACACGTTGAGTAGTAGAAAAGCCAAACCCTCCGAGTTGTTTTGAAAACCCACATCTTTTTATTCAATTTGAAAACCCTTTTTTTTTTCTGATGATCTCTTAGAAAGGAAATCAATCACTTAACGAAGGTGGGAATATACTTACTTACCTCGTTATCCGTTTGACGTAAGATGCAAGATAAATAAAGTAAATACAAAATGAAGGTGAAAACCCTTTTTTTTCTACCTTTTTTTGTAAGATGCAAGATAAATAAAGTAAATATAAAATGAAAACAAACAAAATATTTAAACTAATGATGAACCTAATAAAATTTTCTCTTGCTTTTTTTTTTTTTTTTGAGACAAGGGACTTAGCATAATGATGACCATATCCCAATTTTTTTTGTTTTTCTTTTGAGACAAGAGAAAATAAAATAAAAACTAACAAATAAGAATAAAATAAAAATGCAAGTACAAAGGCCATGGTGTAAGTACTTTACCGCTCAATTCTTCACAACTTGTATGTCTCGATATCATAAACTTCTTGAATACTCATCTTGATAATCTTCACTCTTGTACAATAGTCTGCAACTTGTAAAAGTTCTGCTCCTTGTCTTGTTGCTATACTTGAATATGAAATCTTCTCATTTCTGTACCATTGCTTGTAAACCTTGAACGTCTTCAACTTTCCTTCGAATTTTTGATGCTCCTCTTGTTGATGATGATGGTATTTCTATGGACCTGTTGGTGTAGAGAGAGATAAAGTGGATGGTGTTAACTGCGAACAAGATTACAAGTGGTATGTAAGTTAGCAATTCGATGTCACCATCATGATTGATAAAATAACACTCAAGAGACCAAAATAGTGCTTCTATTGGTGGTAGGTTGGGTAGCTCACCATTCTACTCGGAGCTTACTACGGTGACACACACTCTAAAAGAACATATTTAGACACGTACAAAGAAGTGAAGGTCGGTGCCTCTCATGATGTAACAATAGGTAGTCTCCATTATAGGGGATCACAACTCTAATACCAAATTCAGTCTGCACCTCATTTTCCACTGGCATGGTTAAATCCATCTTTAACTCTCATATAAGCAAGAAACTTGATCATGTTCTCTGTCATCTCTAAGTTCAGTCACTCTTATGAGAATCTCGATGTAATCTTAGCGACATGTATACTATGTGACTCTAAACTAACTACAAATTGGAGTTTTTTATTCACTAATTTACACAAAAGTTGAAAAATATTCAATGCAAATGCTTAACCACTCCCCCACACTTAAACTTTACATTGTCCTCAATGTAAATTGAGTCATCCAAAGTAAGTCAAGGTGGGAAATCCTACATGATAATATGACAAGAAATTAGAAAAAATAGATACAAGACAAGAAAAAAAACTAAAAACAAGACAAGAATAAAAAAAAATAAGACAAGAAATACCCATCCTATGGGTTGCCTCCCATTTAGCGCTTGGTTTAAAGTCGTCAGCCCGACTATCTCCTTGATTTTTGCGTCTTATCCAGATTCCAACACATTATGGAAATCTGATTGAATGATACTTGGGTGTTTCCTCGCCTCAAAGATGTTGAAGTGTATGACTTCTTCATCAAACTCCATAGTCAAGGTGCCATTGTGGACATCAATCTTCATTCTAGCGGTACTCAAAAATGGTCTACCCAACAGTAAAGGTGTAGAAGAGGATGAATTCACATCACTCATGTCTAAAACATAGAAATCCACTGTAAATATTAGTCTTTTTACCTGCACCAAAACATCCTCAACAATCCCTTTCGGGTAAACATTAGATCTATCGGCAAGTTGAATAATTATGCCGGTTTTCTTAAGAGGACCAAGGTTTAAAGCATTATAAATAGAAGTAGGCATAACATTAATAGAAGCTCCTAAATCTAACGTATCTTTTGTAAACCTCGTTTTACCAATTGTGCATGGAATTGTGAAACTACCGTGATCCTTCAATTTAGGTGGGAGTTTCTTTCGAAGATATGCCGAAGCATTCTCCCCAAAACTCATTACCTCGTTACCGGTTAGCTTGTGCTTGTTAGTGCACAACTTCTTTACACACTTTGCATAGCGAGGAGATTTCCTAGTTACTTCAATGAAAGGAATATTCACTCGGACCTACTTAAAAACATCCCAAATATCCCTATCTTGCTCCATCTTTCAATTAGCTTTAACGAACCTTCCAGGAAAAGGTAGAGGAGGAAAATAAGTATGAATATTATTTTTAGAGTTGGAAATAGATACCTCGGAAGTTTGGGGGAAATCAACATCCTTTTCCTCCAAAACTGGTTCCTTTGGGGCTTCTTCTTTACCCGAATCATCAATTTCAGGTTGCACAAGTCGTGTACCACTTCCAAACGTAATAGCATTTACACCATCTCTTGGGTTAAGAGGTTGAGAAGGGATTTTCTCACTATTTTGTGCATGCAACTGATTAATCTCCCCGGCCATTGAACCAACTTGTGGTTGCAAGTCCTTGACCGCACCCTCCGTTCTTTGCATAAAAGATTTCAGCAACTCTTCCATATTGGACCCTTGATTTTGAGGTTGTTGTTGTTGTGGTTGACCAACTTGTGATCGCAACTCCTTAATTGTATTATCCGTTTTCTGCTGATTTAAGTTCGCTAGTTGTTGAGTTTGTTGTACCATGAACATTAGAGCCTCCACCAAAGTAACCATCTTTGCCAATTCTGAATTTTGGGCTTGTTGCGGTTGTTGCACTTGTTGTTGGAACTCACTCGGATGGTTGTAAACAGAACTTGTACTTGCAACTTGCTCGTAAGTGTTGGAGTAAATACCATACGACTGAGTTGAGAATATAGCATTGACATGCTCTGCGTTCTCATAAGTTGGGCGTGATGGATTTACAACCACTGCTGCACTTGTTGTTGGAACTCACTCGGATGGTTGTAAACAGAACTTGTACTTGCAACTTGCTCGTAAGTGTTGGAGTAAATACCATACGACTGAGTTGAGAATATAGCATTGACATGCTCTACGTTCTCATAAGTTGGGCGTGATGGGTTTACAACCACTGCTGCAATTTGTTGCATCATTTCCATCATATTGCTCATTTGTTGACGTAATTCAATAATATCGTCAACTTGATTAACTCCCTTGATAGGTGGTTTTGATCCACGACTTGAAAATTGTTGAGAATTTGCTGCCATACTCTCAATCAACTCTCTAGCATGTGTCACCGTCTTGTTCATTGATAGGTGTCTAAAACACCTTAATATTTATCTATTGTTTATGATTTCTTTGCTTAATTTTCTTGTAAATTATGTATCTTATGTTTGCTTTTGAGTTTTAGGTACTTTGGAGTCATTTGGAACAAAAGAAGAAGAAACGTCGCTTAAAAGGACAAAAGTGTTGGAGGCGGATTATTTCTCATTACTTGGTTTTGTTTCTCCATCTCTATCTGAAAATCATGTCGTCTTTAGTAATGCTAATACATTGTCTGAAAAGCATGACAACTTTAGTGATGAAAAGAAATTGAAGAGAAGAAGTGGATTTTAGTAGTAAAAGACGGCTGTTGTTGGTGGAAGAATTCGAAGAATAGTAAAAGCGTCAACGCAAGCAAATGTTGTTGGGAGCTAGGCCAAGGATAACAGGCTACCATGGAGTCACTAAATGCTATCATTTGGTGGCATGAATCTGATTACTGGGTGCCTCAGTCTGGGGTTCCTAGAGCTGGGGTGGCTATATCTAACCTCAATTCCTACGGAAGACCTAAACTTCAGAGAAAAATCATTTTTCTCATCATTGCATTTTCTTTCTTTCACTCTACCTGAAATCAATGGCGGCACCTAAAAGTCAGAAGAAAATGGAGAGATTGAGAGAGGAATTCAAAGATAAGAGAAGGAGATGTTGTTGTTGAAGCGGAAAAGGGAGAAGAAGTTGAATCTGCTGTGAATTCTCTCCCATGGGTTTGATTGTGAACCAGATCCAGAAGAAATCAAGTTGAACCGAGAATCATAGTAATTTGTTGATGCCATGGTTTATTTTCAAAGGTTTGATGCTGTTATAATCTCAGAGAAGAATTAAGAGAAGAAATTGGAGTTGTAGCTGTTAAATAGAGAAGACAAGAAGAAGATCGAAGAACTGAATCTGAGAAAAAGGAATTGATGGCAGAATTGATATGGGTTTGTTAGAAATGATCGAGATAAGGGTTGTGAAAACTGAGAGAAGAAATGAAGTTAGGGTTTGAGATGAATTAAGGTTTAATTTGGAATGGGTATTTGCAATAATGATTGTAGGCAGTGGTTGATTTGTTGGTGGTGGTACCAGAATTGGTGTTGAAACTGTTGTTGTATGATGAATGTTAGGACAGGTTTTTGAGCTACAATGGAAGAATATGTTGTAGCAGGAGGTGAGCTGGTGCTGACTAATGGAAGGTTTTGTGTGGGCTGAACTTAATTGAAGCTGATGGTTTCAAATGGTGTAGTGGTTGCTGTCATGGTGGCAGTGTGGCCTTGTTGCAGCTGCTGTATTGTGTTCAATAGATGGAAGTATGTTGTTGTCGTGTTTGGATGAGTTGCAGAATGCAGTGATAATGGCTTGAGACAATTGCTGGTGTTGCCATGGACTTGGTAGCGTTTCAGTCGCTTAAAGGAGAGAAGTCAAGAAGGATTTATGAGTATTGAGATGAGATTGCATTGCTATTGGGTCAACTGCCGGAGCTGTTAGAATTGGAGGAACTGGTATTGCAGCTGGTAAGGAACTGCATGGATCTGATAATGCCATGACTTGGAGTTGGTGGCCATTACAGGCTGAAATAGAGTCTCGGTTGTGCTGGTCACAGTTAAGGCATTGATTGTGATTTCGTTGAAGCTGCAGTAAGGTGGAAATATTGGTGATTACTGTGTGATGAGGTGCACAAGGATTGAGGCGTTGTGTGTGGAGTTGTTTAGTTGTTCGATGCAGTTGATGCAGCTGTTTCAATGGGTTATGGTGGTTGAGATGGGAGATTGAAACTACATGATATGGCATGTGATGGTTGCAGGGAGCAGGTGGTAGTAGTGATGTTGGCTTGAGGTTCTAGTGATGTTGCAAACAATGAGCAGCTGAGTTGGATGATAGCAGGTGGAATCTGGTAGTGATGCTGAGAAGAATGGGGCTTGCTATGGTGAATGAATGCATTGCAGTTAGGATATGCTGAAGTTAGTAGAGATGATATTGCAGGTGATAAACTAAAATTGCAGTTCAGAAAACAAGAAATGATACAGATGGTGTTGTGTAACAGGTGGCAGCTGAATTAGTTGGTTGGTGGTACTGTTGTGATGAGCTGAGAAGATTCAGAAAATGGGTATGAGTCGAAGAACAAGATGCTGCGGTTGACTTGCATCTAACTGAAGCAAGATTGAAGTGACTGAGATGGAGATTGCAATGATTCATGGTGCTGGTATCTGAGATGGAGAAGGAGGTTGTATGCTTGCGAGTGTTATGGACTGATGTAGTGAAGTGATGTATGGCTGCAAGACAAGGCAGTGTCATTGCAGGTGAATGTAGCTGCTATGGATTGAATTGGCGAAGCTGCAACAGAAGGTGGATTACAATGGAGTTGTGCTGCTACGGCTACAAATGAGCAGTTTAACTGAATCAATGAGTGGTGGTGACTGCAGTTAACCGGTAAAGGAATAAATGCTACAGATATGAAGAGGGGTTGCTGGTAGTTGCTAGAATGGCAGGATACTGCCTGGTGAAGTGCCATTGGGGATGAAGTTGAGCTTGTGATGCACCGA
This sequence comes from Papaver somniferum, assembly GCF_003573695.1. Lineage (NCBI taxonomy): Eukaryota > Viridiplantae > Streptophyta > Magnoliopsida > Ranunculales > Papaveraceae > Papaver > Papaver somniferum. The sequence goes on from NW_020622934.1 coordinate 2,927,411, forward strand.
ACAACATACTAGGTGGGGGAAAACAATGTTACAGGTTGCTTTGATTAGTCTTATTCCATAAAACTTAACGCTTTTAGGGAGTTAAACTTAATTGTGCTGTTACACTTTAGGTTGCTTTCTAGAAAGAATTCACATATGCATAATTTAATGTGGTTGTGATGAAATCAGGGAATTAGCGGGATAGACTTGCGATCAAGATATTCTAGGAATTTTAATAAATGAGAGATTAAATTATCAATTCTAGTAATTGATGAAAATACATGTTTGTGAATGATACTACCCCGTGACCAATATCTTCTCCTTATTGATTATTCCAATTATTTTATTTGCTTTGTTCTATTTTATTGCTTAGATAAAATTCAAAATCCCCCCTGTTTACTAAGAAACTAAGATTGTTTAACAACAAAAGCCTTCATGTGGAAACAAACTCTTTCTTACCATATATTTAATCCATATTATTTGTAAGTGAGAAAGTGAAATTATATTTGACGCATACGACAACGATCAAATTTTGGCGCCGCTGCCGCGGAGGCAGCGGTTGTTATATAGTTTTGGTTTCTTATTTTTATTTTATTTTTAATTTCGTTTGAGAATTGTGTTTCAGGTACCTTATTGAAATACACACAGAGGGAAGCAATGGGTGATGCAAATCGCACACTCAAGGAACTAGCTTCTCAAAAGTTGGACCAACAACAATGGTGCGTTGAAGCAACTTCCACTTTTGATATTAAACCAGGGTTGCTTCTTCAAATACCCAAGTTCCATGGATTTTCATGGGAAGATCCAAACAAGCATCTTATGGAGTTCCAAATGTTAATCAAAGCATGATACCTAATGGTGATGATGCGGATGAAGGAATGTTGCGTGCTTTGCGTTTCTCTTTACTTGATGTAGCTAAAGATTAGTTATATTACTTGCCACCTGGTAGTGTTACGACATGGGAAATTTTGAAGAAACTTTTCTTAGAGAGGTATTTTCCTGCATCCAAAGCGACGCAAATTCGTAAAGAGATAAGTGGAATTATGCAGATGGAATGTGAAACATTGTATGAATGCTGGGAAGTTTACAAGAGATTGATGACAAGTGATAGGGTGTAGAATACATCCTATTTATTATCTATTGTTTATGCATTCTCTGCTATTTTTCTTGTAAATTATGTATTTTACGCATGTTTTTGAGTTATTAGGTACTCTGGAGTCGCACGGAGAAAAAGAAGAAGAAATCACCCAATTTGAGCGAAAAGGGAGAAAATTGTTATTTCATGGGAGAACACTATCTGGAGCCTAGTTAATGTTAAGGGGAAGCTCTATTTGGAAGAGCACTAAAGACTGGCCAGCTGAGAATTAAGGGGATGGCAATTTGGGTAGCCCTTAGCCAGAAAATGTGTGTACTGTTAGCACCCAAAATAGGGTGGTCCCTATCTCTGGGGTGTAGTCGTCCAACCCTAATGCCTATACCCTAAAATCGAGAGGAAACTGCCTCTCATTCATCCATTCACCTGAAAATAAAAGCAGCGGCTGCTGCTGTTGAAACCAAGAGAAGAAAAGCAACTGCTGCTGAGTGAGACCGAGAGATTGAGAGACGGATTGAAGGCGTCATTGAAGAATTAAAAGAGAAGAAGATCAGAACTGGAATAAGGGGTTTGATTGTGCTGCTGAGAACAAGGTTTTGAAGAAGAAGGTGTTGTTGAAGTCAGAGAGGATGAGGCTGAGATGGGTCGAATCAATTGCTGATGGTGTTCAAATCAAAAGAAGGAATCAGGGTTTCTATATCTCGATAGATGGTGAAATTGAAGATATGTAATGGGTTCGGTGGTGCTGAGCTTATGGTGATATCACAGTAGCAGGAATGAATGGGGTTTTGAGATTCAGATGGGAAAATGAATTGGTTCGATCTGTGAAAGATGCAGATGGTGGTGGCAGCTGTAACTGAGTAAGGGAATGAAGAAAAGATGAAGAACAAGACCTCGTTGCTGCTGTTGAGGTTGAGGAGGTGGATTTGTGTGAGATAAATAACTCGGTGAGAAGAAGGAAGTGAATCGGAGATGGGCTCTAACAGAGAAGACAAGTTCTAAAGACTTTGGTAATATCTAAGACTCGAATTAAAAGATGAGATTGAATCTGTTTGAAGAATTTGTTGTTGCCCTTGAATTGAAGTTAGATGAATGGATCCAGTTGTTGTTGCTACTGTTCAATTGGAGCTGAGATGGATGAATTTGGAAATTGGAGTGTGTTGCTGTTGAATGATGAGATAGGAGATGGGTTCGATCTGATTTACAGTATCGAGGTTTTGCTAAAATGGGTATGGATTCTGGTGAGATGAAATTGCAGGGAAGAGTATGAGGTAGAGCTAAAGGACAAGGTGTTGTGGAATGGATTTGCATATGCTTGAATGAATGTTTGACAGTTTAGACGAATGTTAAGATACAGGTTGTGCAGGAACTGAAGAAAAGTGAGGCCTGAATTCAGCCGGGAATAGCCAGAAAATAAACGGAACTCTGTCGGATTTTTCTACCGACGAGTTAACTCAGCGAGTCCGTTAACCGATCCATACCTGTAATTCAGACCAGTAAGCTCAGTAAGACTGACTGAGAAGCTGATTCAAGATGGCTGACTCCCCCTCCCCTTGACTTGTTGACTGACGGTTAACCAGTCTGACTGTTAACTTTAACTGCACTGTAACGGAATATTCCGTTATCAGAGATGAATATATTAGCGAGCGGCGGTGACTTTTCCGGCCGAATTCCGGTGATTCCAGGATTTTCCCGGCGACCAAAATAACATATTTTTGTATGATTTTCTCTCATGGGGTGTGAAGACCTAGAATTGGAATGGGTTTGAGGAATTGGGCTTGAATTTGGAAGGAGAAGGTGGAAGAGTTTTACAAAGACAAGGATTTGGAAGTTGAGCTACAAAAGGAAAGGGATTATATTCCTAAGAGGATTGCAAGAGCATTGAAGCCTATAAATAGAGAAGTTCTCTACACAACTTACACACACAACACTTGTGTTTTCGCTTGCTTTCAAAATTCTTCTTTTAATTATTTGTGTGAACTTTCAAAATTCTCCCTTTAATTATTTGTGTGAATTTCAAAAACATGAGTAGCTAATTTTATTATTGATTGAGGATGAATTCCTAGTTCTTAACATGTTTTGAGTTTTGTTTTTAAATCTACTTTGAAGTTTTTCACATGATTATCGTTTGTTTTTACTAATAGGAATGTTTATACATTCATGGTTGATTGATAGATTGTTTAGGAGGCCAACTAAATTGATTTGTTAATTGATCTAAATCTAGTGAAAATTAGGGGATAAGTAATCGTTGCTTGACTATTTACATAAGTAGCAAACACGAGACCTTGCCGAGGGATTCCGTGGAGCAATTGTGTGTGGGAACAACGTTAGCAAGTAGACCTTGAGCTAAGAGCCGAACTACTAATATCAACTTAATAAATTCAGAAATCTTAATGCGTTTAACTAAATTACATCTTGAGTGAGATACTACTAGGTGGTTTGGTGAATATAATCCGGTAGTCGAGAACTTCTGTATCCGGTGATACTAGGGATTTAGGGGGTTTAGCACTGAGCTAGCTGCTTTACCTACGGTCGGTGATAATCTGTGACTAATAAAAAGTGGAAAAGAACATAACTTGAATCATTGTTTTGCAACGAAGAAGGATTCCTTGATCTAATCTCTCTTATTGATTTCAACTTAAACTTTTAATTACTTTATTTACTTTCCTTCGTTTTTAAAATCTAAAACCAATCCCCCCTTTTTGTGACAACTAAACAACTAAAACCTCTTGCTCCTCGTGGAAACGAACTTGACTACACTATATTACTTGTTAATTAGGTGGAAAAATATTAATTAATTTGTTGTGGTTATGAAAATCATCAAATTTAGGCGGCCCTGCCGGGGAGCAGCGGACGATTTTAGTTGTTTTATTTTCCTTTTTGCTTTGTTAGATTCTATATCGTATCTAACTTAGTTTTCGAGAATATTGTTTCAGGTACTATATCTTTGGTGAATGCTTAAAGAGGTCAAACCGAGTCCAATTGGTATACGTCTTCGATCCGGCACTCAAATAAAGGACCTCTTTCGAGCGGTTAACACTCCGCTTCCTCCTTCTTCATCTAGTGAGTTCGCAGATTCCGATATAGACGAAGAAGAAATGGTTGATCGTACACTCAAGGATCTAGCTTCTCACAAGCTCGATACACAACAATGGTGTATCCAAACTAATTCAACCTTCAAGATCAAGCCGGGGTTGATTAGAGAGTTACAAAAGTTTCATGGCATGGTGAATGAAGATCCAAACAAACATCTTATGGACTTCTCTACCATAGTCATGGCTATGCTTCCACCTGAGACTAATGCGGATGGAGCAATGTTGAAAGTTTTCCCGTTCTCTTTGGAGGGCAATGCTAAGGAATGGTTGTATTATTTGCCTTCCGGAAGTATCACCACATGGAATGGGATGAAGAAACTTTTCCTCGAGAGATATTCTCCTACCTCAAAAGCTACTCAAATTCGCAAGGAGATTTGTGGGATGAAGCAAAATGTGGGAGAGTCATTGTATGAATGTTGGGAGCGATACAAGAGATTGGTGGCAAGCTGTCTACACCATCAATTCAGTGACGTCATGATACTCCAATACTTCTATGAATCTCTCCACCCAAGTGACAGATCTCTTCTTGACGCCGCAGGTGGTGGTGCACTAATGAACAAGACGTTGACCCAAGCTAGAGAGTTGATTGAAAGTATGGCTGCGAACTCGCAACAATTCTACACAAGAGGAGAAACAACGGTTAGGCGAGTGCATGAAGTTAGTGATTCATCATCATACCTTGAACAAAGGATGGGGAGCATGGAAAGGGTAATGCAACGAATGGCCGCGGTAATTATACCGGATGATGAGACCGAACAAGTAAATGCTTTATATCCAAATCAAAGGCCAAGGTACAATCCATACTCCAATACTTACAATACCGGTTGGAAGGATCACCCTAAATTTAGTTATGCCAATAAGCAAGCAGCGGCTCCTAATCCATATGTGAAACAAAGTGGTTTCGAACAATCACGCTTCCAACCTCAATAACAATTCCAACCACAACAAGTCAAGGAGCGTGATTCTTCGAGTGATGACAAGCTCAATGCGTTAATGTAAGGCATGCAAGGTCTTACTTCTATGTTATAACAAAGCCAACAAAAGAATGAATTGGCCATTAAGGCTTTGGAAACCCAAATGGGACAATTGGCAACCGATGTGCATCTATTGAAATCTCAAGCATCCACAAAGCTTCCTTCACAACCATTTGTGAATCCAAGAGAGAATGTTAATGCGGTTACGTTAAGAAGTGGGAGACAAGTGGAGAGTCCAAGTCATCATGAAGAATCTAGTGAAGAAGTAGTCAAAGACAAGGAGGAAGTCGCACCAAAGGAGAATTCAACACCAACCGACCAATCCAAGGAACCGGTTCCTAGTTTCACTACTCCACCTCCTTTTCCTAGTCGCTTTGCTAAGTCCAAGAAAGAATCTCAAGACAAGGAACTCATGGATATCTTCAAGAAGATAGAAATCAACATCCCATTCATAGAGGCCATCAAGACAATGCCAAGGTATGCTAAGTTCATGAAGGAATTATGCACAAAGAAGGATAGGTTGCTTGATAATGAAATTACTAAAGTTGGCGAGAGTGCGTCGGCTATGCTATTGAAGAACGTGGTTTCACGGTGCCAATTAATACTGGTACAAAAAGGTTTGAACACGCTTTACTTGACTTGGGAGCTTCCATAAGTGTAATGTCGGCCGATATATATGACACCTTGAATTTTGGACCTTTGAAAGATACAAGAGTTATTATCCAATTAGCAAACAAGTCTAACATATATCCTAAGGGACTTGTAGAAGACGTGCTAGTGCAAGTGAATGAGCTAATTTTTCCGGTTGATTTCTGCGTGGTGGATATGGACAACAATGAGAATCGGTCATCTACTTCTTTACTTATTAGGAGGCCATTTATGAAGACCGCAAAGACGAAGATTGACGTTGACAAGGGTACACTTACTATGGAATTCGATAAGGAGATAATACACTTCAACATATTTGAAGCCATGCGCTACCCAAGTGATGTGCATTCCGCTTACTCCATTGATGTGGTTAGTTCGTTAGCGCAACAAATGGTGGAATTGAGTCGAAAGGACGAACTTGAGGTGGTTTTGCAAAAGAGCATTGAATTGGACGTCCACGGCTTGTCTAATTTGGATGTTGAAATCTCCAAGGAATTGGTGGAGATGTGTGGTGCCTTGACGGCATTGCAAGAAGCTAAAAAGGGTAATGTTTCATATATTTGTTTACCCATGGATGATGAATTACTTGTACCATCTATTGTGAAGGCGCCTAAGCTAGAATTGAAGCCACTTCCGGAACATTTGAAGTATGCTTTCTTGGGAGATGAAGATGAGCTTCCGGCGATTATTGTAAAGAACCTCACACCGGTACAAGAAGACCGTTTGCTTAGAGTTTTGAAGGAGCACAAAACGGCTATTGGGTGGACAATTGCGGACATCAAAGGCATTAGTCCATCCGTGTGCATGCATAGAATTCTAATGGAAGAGAACGTGAAGACGGTACGTGATGCTCAACGTAGGCTTAATCCTCCCATGATGGAGGTTGTGAAGAAAGAGATACTCAAATTTCTAAGTATGGGGGTGATCTACCCAATATCCGATAGCAAATGGGTTAGTCCGGTACAAGTGGAACCAAAGAATTTCGGTGTTACGGTTGTTAGAAATCAAGACGATGAACTTGTTCCTACAAGAGTTCAAACTGGTTGGAGAGTGTGCATTGACTATCGAAAGCTTAATTCCGCAACTCGGAAGGATCACTTTCCTTTACCTTTCATTGATCAAATGTTGGAGCGGTTAGCGGGGCATTCTTATTATTGTTTCTTGGACGGTTATTCGGGATATAACCAAATTGTTATTGCACCGGAGGACCAAGAGAAGACTACTTTTACTTGTCCGTTTGGAACGTTTGCATATAGACGGATGCCGTTTGGTCTTTGCAATGCACCAGCTACTTTCCAAAGATGCATGGTTAGTATATTCTCGGACTATGTGGAGCGCATCATCGAGGTATTTATGGATGATTTCATTCTTTTGATAGTTGTTTAGACAACCTTGACCTAGTTCTTAAACGATGCATAGACACAAACCTTGTCCTTAATTGGGAGAAATGTCACTTTATGGTAAACCATGGCATAGTACTTGGTCACATCGTGTCCTCTCGAGGGATCGAAGTGGACAAGTCAAAGATAGATTTAATAAGAAACTTACAATATCCCACTTCGGTGAGGGAAATCCGTTCATTTCTTGGCCATGCAGGTTTCTATAGGCGGTTTATCAAGGATTTCTCCAAAATCTCCATGCCGATGTGCAAGTTATTACAAAAGGAGGTACCTTTTGACTTCAACAAGGAATGCAAGGATGCCTTTGACAAATTGAAGGCAATGTTGACAAGTGCGCCAATTATCAAATCACCGGATTGGAATCTTCCATTTGAATTAATGTGTGATGCTAGTGATTATGCGGTTGGAGCCGTTTTGGGTCAAAGAGTGGACAAATTGTCCCATGTTATCTATTGCATCGAGGACCCTTAATGATGCACAAATCAACTATTCTACCACGGAGAAGGAGTTATTGGCTATAGTTTTTGCATTGGAAAAGTTTCGATCATACTTGGTGGGCACAAAGGTTATTGTATATTCCGATCATGCCGCACTTAAATACTTAATAAAGAAGAAAGAAGCTAAGCCAAGGCTAATCCGATGGATCCTATTGCTACAAGAGTTCGACATAGAAATTCGAGACAAGAAAGGTGTGGAAATACCGTTGCGGATCATCTCAGTAGACTTGTTATGTCTCAAGAAGAACTTCCATTACAAGACCGCTTTCCGGACGAACAACTTTTCTCCTTGGAAAATTCTACACCTTGGTACGCGGATATAGTGAATTACTTGGTAACAAGGAAGGTACCTAATACAATGTCTAACTTCCAAAAGATGAAACTTAAGAAGATAGCCAAGCAATATGTGTGGGATGAACCATACTTATGGAAATATGGCGTGGATCAAATGATACGAAGGTGCGTGCCGAATTCCGAATTTCAATCTATTCTCTCTTTTTGTCACACTCTTGCTTGTGGTGGCCATTTTGGTTCTAAACGTACCGCTCTCAAAGTTCTCGAGAGTGGATTTTATTGGCCACCTTGTTTGAAGATGCACATGTTTTTTAAATCGTGTGATAGATGTCAAAGAACGGGCAATCTAGGTGCTCGAAATCAAATGCCACTCACACCAATCCTCACCGTTGAGATTTTTGATGTGTGGGAATCGATTTTATGGGCCCTTTTGTCAATTCAAATGGAAATTTTTATATACTTCTTGCGGTGGATTATGTTTCGAAATGGGTGGAAGCTAGAGCCACCAAAACTAATGATTCTCAAGTTGTTTGTGATTTTGTAAGAGAAAACATATTCACTAGGCATGGTACACCAAGAGTGGTGATAAGCGATGGAGGCTCACATTTCAAGAAGGCTTTCCACGCTCTCCTCAAGAAGTACAACATTACACATAAGATTGGTACGCCTTATCATCCACAAACTAGTGGACAAGCGGAAATTTCAAACCGGGAAATCAAGTCCATTCTTGAGAAAACGGTGAATACTACAAGGAAAGATTGGAGCTTTAAGCTTAATGATGCACTTTGGGCGTATAGAACGGCGTACAAGACACCAATTGGAATGTCTCCATATCGGTTGGTTTATGGTAAAGCTTGTCATCTTCCGGTTGAACTTGAACATAAGGCTTATTGGGCGATAAAGAAATGCAACATGGAGTATGATGAAGCGGGGAAGCAAAGAAAGTTACAACTACATGAGCTAGAGGAGATACGTAATGATGCTTACGAGAGTGCCCGGATTTACAAGGAAAAGACCAAGCTTTTTCATGACAAGATGATTTCTCGGAAAAGCTTCAAAGTGGGACAAAAAGTCCTTTTATATCATTCTCGCCTTAAACTATTTCCTGGAAAGTTAAGGTCCCGTTGGATTGGACCATATGTTGTTACTAATGTTTTTCCTTATGGTGCAGTTGAAATTACTAGTCTTAGAGACAACTCGGTTTCCAAGGTCAACGGCCATAGATTGAAGCCATACTACGAGAATCGCATATGTGAATGTGGAGAACTTTCATTTGAGATCATCACTCCCTCTGGAGGAGTAATGTGAAGCAAGAGCCAAGTCGGGCCGTCGACTTTAAAACAAGCGCTTAATGGGAGGCAACCCATAGGTTTTGTATTCTTATCCTTTCTTTTTATTTTCTTTTTGTTTTGTTTTTATTTATTTTTCTTGTTCCATATCATGTTAGGATTTCCCACCTTGACTTTACTAGGACGATTCAATTACATTGAGGACAATGTAAGGTTTAAGTGTGGGGGAGTGGTTAAGCATTTATTAAAAAAAAAAATTGCATAAAACCTCCAACTTTAGAGATTTTAGAGTCACTACTTCTAGGTATGTTTACATAGAGAATTCTGACCGACATAACTGAACTTGGAAGTGTTAGGGAACTACGTTCGGATTTCTTGCTTGTTAGAGTGTTAAATAATGGATTTAATCATGCCGGAGATGCAGATTAGGAGCAGGGAGACATGCATTATTAGAGTTGCTGATCAATCATTAGTGGAGACTACCCTATTTATATCATGCGAGGCACCGACCAGATTTCTTTATAAATAACTAAAGAGCTTTCTTTTGAGTGTGTGTCACCGTACGTTAATTCCGGGTAGAATGGTGAGCTACCCAACTTCCCACCAATAGAAGCACTAGCTTTTGATCTCTTGAGTGCTAATTTTGTCAATCATGAGGGTGACGTCTATAGATGAAAGCCTCCTTCTTGTAGTTCGATTTGCAGTTATCACCATTCTCTCTCTCGACAACAACGGATCCATATAAACACCATCATCATCAACAAGGGAGCGACATCAAAATCTATAAGGAAAGTTGAAAACGTTCAAGGTTTACAAGCAACAGAACAAGAAAAGAGCAAATTTCATATCCAAGTAAAGCAACATATAATGAGCGGATTTTTACATATACATGTTGAAGACTTATTTACATGAGCAAAGAAAAGAAAAAGGTGAGAATTATTGAAGTTTATGATTTCGAGACGATATAAGTTGTGAAGAATCAAGCGGTAAAGTACTTTTCCCACGGCCATGGTTTGTTTTTATTTTCACTTTGTTTTGTGTTTTATTTCTCTTGTCTCCAAAAAAAAAGTAAATTAAAAAAAAAATGAAAAAAAAAATGATGGCAAGAGAAATTTTTGTTTTTATCTTTTATTTAATAAGCCGTGGGGAAGGAAAAATATATTAAGGACGTTTCAAGCGACAAGGATTTAAGGTAAAGAGTTACAAATTGTCAAAGAATTATGAAGTTCGAGTGTTTATCATCAATGGTTGAAGCCGAAGACGAAGACCAAGAAGATGAAGACGAGGAGTGGAAGACGTTTCTATTGGATGCCGTGAGAGTGATGCTATCATAATTTGCAATCGTATGTGAAGGTAAGTAAGTAATCTCATCCTCAATAATAATGGTTGATTTCCTTTCTTAGAGATCGTCAGAAAAATGGTTTTTCAAAACGTTAAAAGATGTGGGTTTTTAAAATATTTCGGAAGTTGTCCTTCCCACCATTCAACGTGTTGCAGGAATTCTCTCTTCATTCCTACCTGCACACATGTGAGAACCATAAAAGTACGTCTTTTGAGTGCAATTTCATAAAACCCTTTTTGGTGAGACAGAAGTCGAGGAGAAATGCTTATTGATCGCTTCTCAAACACGCATTATCTCATATGGTGTGGTTATTTCTCACTCAAGATTTAAGAATGAGGATATGTTCTTTGTTATTTCTAACTTCTTATTACTAGCATGCAAAAACTCTATGTCCTCATAAATCTTTGGATGCTTGGGACGCTGGAACGCTTTGAAGTTGTAAGTTTTAGTTTGATTTGCTCGAGGACTAGCAAAGTCTAAGTGTGGGGGAATTTGATAGGGTGTAGAATACATCCTATTTATTATCTATTGTTTATGCTTTCTCTGCTATTTTTCTTGTAAATTATGTATTTTACGCATGTTTTTGAGTTATTAGGTACTCTGGAGTCGCACGGAGAAAAAGAAGAAGAAATCACCCAATTTGAGCGAAAAGGGGGAAAATTGTTATTTCATGGGCGAACACTATCTGGATCCTAGTTAATATTAAGGGGAAGCTCTATTTGGAAGAGCACTAAAGACAGGCCAGCTGAGAATTAAGGGGATGGCAATTTGGGTAGCCCTTAGCCAGAAAATGTGTGTGCTGTTAGCACCCAAAATAGGGTGGTCCCTATCTCTGGGGTGTAGTCGTCCAACCCTAATGCCTATACCCTAAAATCGAGAGGAAACTGCCTCTCATTCATCCATTCACCTGAAAATAAAAGCAGCGGCTGCTGCTGTTGAAACCAAGAGAAGAAAAGCAACTGCTGCTGAGTGAGACCGAGAGATTGAGAGACGGATTGAAGGCGTCATTGAAGAATTAAAAGAGAAGAAGATCAGAACTGGAATAAGGGGTTTGATTGTGCTGCTGAGAACAAGGTTTTGAAGAAGAAGGTGTTGTTGAAGTCAGAGAGGATGAGGCTGAGATGGGTCGAATCAATTGCTGATGGTGTTCAAATCAAAAGAAGGAATCAGGGTTTCTATATCTCGATAGATGGTGAAATTGAAGATCTGTAATGGGTGTTGGAAATAATTGGGTTTCACAAAGGATGAATGAATCAGAGAAGAAAGTGTTGCACTCCAAAACTTTCAAGGCTTGTATAAATTTCTTTTAGACAAATATTTCTACCCTCCCAATAACAATTGGCGATTACAACAGGTATGCGAAATATTGCCTTCAGGATACAATGAAAGCCCTGCAACGAAAACTGAATTCAAGGTTTGTACCCCTTGATTCAATCAAGAACACACAAAGAGATTTCTGATTTCTGATGATGCTTTTTGAAACAGAGAAAACAGATTGATTTTTCTTATATCTTAAACGAAACTGGGAGAAGCTATTTATAAAGGGTTTTGCACCTGTTGGGAATAGGTGTTTCTATTCACGAACCGTCAGGTTCCTTCATCAACAGACATCAATGGTGTCTTTTGGATTCGAAATTTTCGAACAGGCTTTTATCGGCCAAATAAAACCTTCAGTTCAAAAATTCTTCCGGGGGCGTTGCCCCCTTGAAACCCCCACCAGGGGCGGTCTCCCCTGGACCCCCACGACCTGACCTGTCAGGTCGACCACAGCCTGGGGGGCGATGCCCCCCAGGACCCCCCTTTGGTAAGCGGTGTTGAAAATATTCCAACAATGGGTTCGGTGGTGCTGATCTTATGGTGATATCACAGTAGCAGGAATGAATGGGGTTTTGAGATTCAGATGGGAAAATGAATTGGTTCGATCTGTGAAAGATGCAGATGGTGGTGGCAGCTGTAACTGAGTAAGGGAATGAAGAAAAGATGAAGAACAAGACCTCGCTGCTGCTGTTGAGGTTGAGGAGGTGGGTTTGTGTGAGATAGATAACTCGGTGAGAAGAAGGAAGTGAATCGGAGATGGGCTCTAACAGAGAAGACAAGTTCTAAAGACTTTGATAATATCCGAGACTCGAATTAAAAGATGAGATTGAATCTGTTTGAAGAATTTGTTGTTGCCCTTGAATTGAAGTTAGATGAATGGATCCAGTTGTTGTTGTTGCTGTTCAATTGGAGCTGAGATGGATGAATTTGGAAATTGGAGTGTGTTGTTGTTGAATGATGAGATAGGAGATGGGTTCGATCTGATTTACAGTATCGAGGTTCTGCTGAAATGGGTATGGATTCTGGTGAGCTGAAATTGCAGGGAAGAGTATGAGGTAGAGCTGAAGGACAAGGTGTTGTGAAATGGAGTTGCATATGCTTGAATGAATGCTTGACAGTTTAGATGAATGTTAGGATACAGGTTGTGCAGGAACTGAAGAAAAGTGAGGTCTGAATTCAGCCGGGAATAGCCGGAAAATAAACGGAACTCTGTCGGATTTTTCTACCGACGAGTTAACTCAGCGAGTCCGTTAACCGATCCATACCTGTAATTCAGACGAGTAAGCTCAGTAAGACTGACTGAGAAGCTGATTCAAGATGGCTGACTCCCCCTCCCCTTGACTTTTTGACTGACGGTTGACCAGTCTGACTGTTAACTTTAACTGCAATGTAACGAAATATTCCGTTATCAGAGATGAATATATCAGCGACCGGCGGTGAATTTTCCGACCGAATTCCGATGATTCCAGGATTTTCCCGGCGTCCAAAATAATAGCTTTTTGTATGAGTTTCTCTCATGGGGTGTGAAGACCTAGAATTGGAATGGGTTTGAGGAATTGGGCTTGAATTTGGAAGGAGAAGGTGGAAGAATTTTACAAAGACAAGGATTTGGAAGTTGAGCTACAAAAGGAAAGGGATTATATTCCTAAGAGGATTGCAAGAGCATTGAAGCCTATAAATAGAGAAGTTCTCTACACAACTTACACACCTCTCTACACACACAACACTTGTGGTTTTGCTTGCTTTCAAAATTATTCTTTTAATTATTTGTGTGAACTTTAAAAATTCTCCCTTTAATTATTTGTGTGAATTTCAAAAACATGAGTAGCTAATTTTCTTATTGATTGAGGATGAATTCCTAGTTCTTAACATGTTTTGAGTTTTGTTTTTAAATCTACTTTGAAGTTTTTCACATGATTATCGTTTGTTTTTACTAATAGGAATGTTTATACATTCATGGTTGATTGATAGATTGTTTAGGAGGCCAACTAAATTGATTTGCTAATTGATCTAAAGCTAGTGAAAGTTAGGGGATAAGTAATCGTTTCTTGACTCTTTACATAAGTAGAAAACACGAGACCTTGTGGAGGGATTCCGTGGAGCAATTGTGTGTGGAACAACGTTAGCAAGTAGACCTTGACATAAGAGTCTAACTACTAATATCAACCTAATAAATTCAGAAATCTTAATGCATTTAACTAAATTACATCTTGAGTGAGCTACTACTAGGTGGTTTGGTGAATAGAATCCGGTAGTCGAGAACTTCTGTATCCGGTGATACTAGGGATTTAGGGGTTTAGCACTGAGCTAGCTGCTTTATTTAACGGTCAGTGATAATCTGTGACTAATAAAAAGTGGAAAAGAACATAACTTGAATCATTGTTTTGCAACGAAGAAGGATTCCTTGATCTAATCTCTCTTATTGATTTCAACTTAAACTTTTAATTACTTTATTTACTTTCTTTCGTTTTTAAAATCTAAAACCAATCCCCCCGTTTTGTGAACACTAAAAAACTAAAACCTCTTGCTCCTCGTGGGAACCAACTTGACTAAACTATATTACTTGTTAATTAGGTGGAAAAATATTAATTAATTTGTTGTGGTTACGACACTCATCAGCAAGCTGCCCTCATCACCAATTCAGTGATGCAATGATCGTCCAATACTTCTATGAAGGTCTCCAAGCAAGTGATAGGAATCTTCTTGACGCTGCAAGTGGTGGTGCACTCATGAACAAGATGGTGACACAAGCTAGAGAGTTGATTGAGAGTATGACAACAAATCCTCAACAATTTTCAAGTCGTGGATTAGAGCTACCTATCAAGGGAGCTAATCAAGTTGGCGAGATTATTGAATTGCGTTATCAAATGAGCAACATGATGGCAATGATGCAACAAATTGCAGCCGTGGTTGTGAAGCTGTCACTCCAAGCTTATGATAAAGTGGAGCAAGTCAATGCTATTTTCTCTACTCAGACGTATGGTGCTTACTCCAACACTAACGAGCAAGTTGCAAGTGTAAGTTCAGGTTACAACCGTACGAGTGAGTTCCTGAAACAAGTGCAACAACCACAACAAGTTCAAAGTCCAGTATTAGAAAAGATGGCTACTTTGATAGAGGCTCTAATGTCCGTGGTACATCAAAATCAACAACTAGCGAACTTAAATCAGCAGAAAACGGATAATGCAATTAACGAGTTGCAAGCACAAGTTGGTCAAGAACAACAACAACAATTCCAGTAACAACAACCTCAAAATCAAGGGTCCAATACGGAAGAGTTGCTGAAATTTTTTATGCAAAAAACAAAGGGTGCGGTCAAGGACTTGCAAACACAAGTTGGTTCAATTGCCGAGGAGATTAGACAATTGCATGCACAAAATGGTGAGAAACTTCCTTCCCAACCTTTTAACCTAGTATACGGTGTCAATGCTATTACGTTGGAAAGTGGTACACAATTTGTGCATCCCGAAGTTACTGATTCGGGTAAGGAAGAAGTCCCAAAAGAACCGGTTTTGGAGGAAAAGAACATTGATTTTCCCCAAACTTCCGAGGTACCTAAATCCAACTCTAAACCTCTTGTTTCTACTTATGTTCCTTCTCTACCTTTTTCTGGCAGGTTCGCTAAAGCTAATGGAAAAGTGGAACAAAATAGGGATATTTGGGATGTTTTTAAGAAGGTCCAAGTGAATATTCCACTCATTGAAGTAATTAGGCAAAGTCCTCATTATGAAAAATGTGTAAAGGAAATGTGCACTAAAAATCACAAGCTTATCGGTAATGAGGTAATGAGTGTGGGGGAAAACGCTTCGGCGTACCTTAAAAAGAAACTCCCTCCTAAATTGAAAGATCCTGGTAGTTTCACTATTCCATGCACTATTGGTAAAACAAGGTTTACGAAGGCTATGTTAGATTTAGGAGCTTCCATTAATGTTATGCCTACTTCAATTTATGATGCTTTAAATCTTGGTCCTCTTAAGAAAACCGGCATAGTTATTCAACTTGCCGATAGATCTAATGTTTACCCGAAAGGGATTGTTGAGGATGTTTTGGTGCACGTAAAAGGACTAATAAATCCAATGGATTTATATGTTTTAGACATGAGTGATGTGAATTCATCCTCGTCTACACCTTTACTGTTGGGTAGACCATTTATGAGTACCGCTAGAACGAAGATTGATGTCCACAACGGTACCTCGACTATGGAGTTCGAAGAAGAAGTCATACACTTCAACATCTTTGAGGCGAGGAAACACCCAAGTAATATTCAGTCAGATTTCCATAATGTGTTGGAAGCCGGCTAAGGCGTAGCTAGCAAGGAGATAGTCGGGCTAACGACTTTAAACCAAGCGCTAAGTGGGAGGCAGCCCACCGTTTTTGTATCTTTACCTTTATCTTTTTTATTTTTAAGCATTTTATCTTTGTTTTTGCATATCATTTACGGAATTTCCAACCTTGAACTTTAATTTGAATGACTAATTTTACATTGAGGACAATGTAAAGTTTAAGTGTGAGGGAGCATTTATATGTTTGTATAGTTTGTTTGATGCCTTTAGTAAAAAAATAAATAGAAAATAGAAAAATGAAAAAAAAATTGCTTTACACACTCCGAAACATAGAAATATGTGCCTTTAGGATGACACTATCAATCTAAATGGATGGAACCATCTTGGATGCAGGAGTTGAGGAACCCACTAACTAAAAGGACAGAATTATTCAAGTCTTAGAAATAATATGATAGTTGTTACCATATCTCGGAATGTCACCATATCACCTTCTGTTTTTACTTTTGCAAACTTTTTGTTTCTCTTGAGTGATTTGGTGGGTCACTAACATCGAATTTTTATTGCTGCTAGGATGAAATAGTGTGACTGACTTAGTAACAAAAAAAGACCTGACCAATTAGACCAATCATAATAAAAATATGACACTTGGATAGCAATATGTGTGTGTTTTCCCTGTTTCCGTCGCCAAAACAAGCGTGGAACACAAGATCCATGGGAACTGTCATGTAATCTCTTGACAAGAATCATGCGCTTGGATCCAAAAGATCTAATCATGTCGTCAAGTAAAACGAAAAAAAAAGAAGAAGAAAAAAAATTGTTATTATTGTTCAATAAAATTGACTCCTGGTTCCCTTGTATATGCCAGTTGAGTTGATCTAGAATTAAGACTGCCGACCGCTGGTTCCCTTATATATGCAAGATGTGTTGATATTAGAATTCAGACCAGTATCTCAATCCAATAGGATTCATAGGTTCATCTTGGCGGTGACCTTCAGACAGATATGGGAAACACCATTCACTTAGTCAACATTCGCAAACATCTATCTATGTATCCATCTTCTTAATCTATTCATGTGTGATTGTGGTTAGTCAAATTCCGAGTATTGTGGTTTGTTCAACTTTATGACTAGAGCTTAATTTACATATATATCAATTTGGATTTGCAGCAGGGTACCTCCTCCAATAGCCATTTTGGATTCGTTCATAGATTTGTCACAGGTAGATGGAGTTGAAAATATAGGTTTTGTAGGTAGAACTCTTGTAAACCTTCACGAGACTATAACTCTTCCACTAGGGACACGTAGGGGTTCAAAGTCTTGTTATACGTGCTAAGTATGACCGACACGGAGTTGTATGTATGTTTTAGAATTGTTTTGTTCGATTTTCTCGAGGACTAGAAAAGTCTAAGTGTAGGGAAATTTGATAGGTGTCTAAAACACCTTAATATTTATCTATTGTTTATGCTTTATTTGCTTAATTTTATTGTAAATTATGTATCTTATGTTTGCTTTTGATCTTTAGGTACTTTGGAGTCATTTGGAACAAAAGAAGAAGAAACGTCGCTTAAAAGGATAAAAGTATTGGAGGCGGATTATTTCTCATCATTTGCTTTTATTTCTTCATCTCTTTCTGAAAAGCATGTCGGTTTTAGTGATGCTAATACATTGTCTGAATAGCATGACAACTTTAATGATGAAAAGAAATTGAAGAGAAGAAGTGGATTTGAGAAGTAAAAGACGACTGTTGTTGGTGGAAGAATTCGAAGAAGACAAAAAGCATCAATGCAAGCAAATGTTGTTGGGAGCTCGGCCAAGGGTTAACGTGGAATCACTAAATGCTATCATTTGGTGGCCATAATCTGATTACTGGGTGCCTCAGTCTGGGGTTCCTAGAGCTGGGGTGGCTATATCCAACATCAATTCCTACAGAAGACCTAAACTTCAGAGAAAAATCATTTTTCTCATCATTGCATTTTCTTTCTTTCACTCTACCTGAAATCGATGGCGGCACCTAAAATTCATAAGAAAATGGAGAGATTGAGAGAGGAATTCAAAGATAAGAGAAAGATATGTTGCTGTTGAAGCGGAAAAGGGAGAAAAAGTTGAATTTGCTGTGAATTCTCTGCCGTGGGTTTGAATGTGAACCAGATCCAGAAGAAATCAGGTTGAACCGAGAATCAGAGTAATCTGTTATTGCCATGGTTGATTTTCAAAGGTTTGATGCTGTTATAACCTCAGAGAAGATATTGGAGCTTTGGCTGTTAAATATAGAAGACGAGAAGGAGATCGAAGAACTGAATCTGAGAAAAAGGAATTGATGGCAGAATTGATATGGGTTTGCTAGAAATGATCGAGATAAGGGTTGTGAAGAACAGAGAGAAAAATTGAAGTTAGGGTTTGAGATGAATTAGGGTTTGATGTGGAATGGGTATTTGCAGTAATGATTGAGGCAGTGGTTGATTTGTTGGTGGTGGTACCAGAATTGGTGTTGATTTGAAACTGCTGCTGGATAGATGAATGTTAGGACAAGTTTTTGAGCTACAATGGAAGAATATACTGTAGCAGGAGGTGAGCTGGTGCTGACTAATGGAAGGGTTTGTGTTGGATGAACTGAATTGAAGCTGATGGTTTAAGATGGTGTAGTGGTTGCTGTCATGGTGGCAGTGCTGGCCTTTTTGCAGCTGTTGTATTGTGTTCAACAGATGGAAGTATGTTGCTTTCGTGTTCGTCTGAGTTGCAGAATGCAGTGATAATGGCTTGAAACAATTGCTGGTATTGCCATGGACTTGGAAGTGTTTGAGTCGCTTAAAGGAGAGAAGTCAAGAAGGAGTTATGAGTATTGAGATGAGATTGCAGTGCTATTGGGTCAACTGCCGGAGCTGTTAGAATTGGAGGAACTGGTATTGCAGCTGGTAAGGAACTGTATGGATCTGATAATGCCATGGCTTGTAGTTGGTGGCCATTACAGGCTGAAATAGAGTCTTGGTTGTGCTGGTGACTGTTAAGGCATTGGTTGTGATTTCATTGAAGCTGCAGTAAGGTGGAATTGTTGGTGCTTACTGTGTGATGGGGTGCACAAGGATTGAGGAATTGTGTGTGGAGTTGTTTAGTTGTTCGATGCAGTTGATGCAGCTGTTTCAATGGGTTATGGTGGTTGAGATGGGAGATGGAAGCTACATGATATGTCCTGTGATGGTTGCAGGGAGCAGGTGGTAGTAGTGCTGTTGGCTTGAGGTTCTAGTGATGCTGCAAACAAGGAGCAGCTGAGTTGGATAATGGCAGGTGAAATCTGGTAGTGATGCTGAGAAGAATAGGGATTGCTATGGTGAATGAATGCATTGCAGTTAGGATATGCTGAAGTTCGTAGAGCTGATATTGCAGGTGATAAACTAAAATTGCGGTTCAGAAAACAATAAATGATGCAGATGGTGTTGTGTAGCAGGTGGCAACTGAATTAGTTGGTTGGTGGTACTATTATGATGAGCTGAGAACTTTCAGAAAATGGGTATGAGTTGAAGAACAAGATGCTGCGGTTGACTTGCAGCTAACTGAAGCAAGATTGAAGTAGGCAGTGACTGAGATGGAGATTGCAATGATTCATGGTGCTGGTATCTGAGATGGATAAGGAGGTTGTATGCTTGCGAGTGCTATGGAGTGATGTAGTGAAGTGATGTATGGCTGCAAGAAAATGCAGTGTCATTGCAGGTGAATGTAGCTGCTATGGATTGAATTGGCGAAGATGCAACAGAAGGTGGATTACAATGGATTTGTGCTTCTGCGGCTAATCAATGAGTGGTGGTGACTGCAGTTAACTGGTAAAGGAATAAATGCTACAGATATGAAGATGGGTTGTTGGCAGTGGCTAGAATGGCAGGATACTTCCTGGTGAAGTGTCATTGGGGCTGGAGTTGAGCCTGTGATGCACCAACATGGTGCAACATTGAGTATAGCCGTGCAAGATAGCAACTCTGGCCTAGGAACTAGACAGATGACTGACTCACCCATCACTCTGACTCATTACCCTGACTTAGTGAATTGAACCTGTTGACCCGAGTTGACTCCTTTGACCGGTGACCGGGTGGACTTTACCGGTCACCTGAGCTACTTTCTGGTGATTTTCCCGGCCAATTTCCGGCCATTTTACCAGTTTTCCGGCAACATCTTCTCAGACATATTTTCATACGGGTATTCCTCACATATGGGCTCGGTGGACAACTTTGTATTGGAGTTTGGAGATTGGACGTAATTTTAGAAGTGGGAGAAAACCTACAAAAGGGAAAGTCTTCTATAACTTTGGGAGATGACATATTTTATTATTCTACTTGGAGCTTTAGAGATAGCGGCGACTAGGGTTTGCTTTCGTTATTTTTCATCTTCTTTACTTTAATATTATGATGATTAACTCCATTAATTTGAGTAACTAAATTCAATTATTGGTTATTCAATGAATTAGTTTTATCTCAAAGTTATTGTTTATGATTCATGGTTTATATTGTTGCATGATTTGAGTGCTAGTTTGATTGAGTCCAGAATCAATTAGATTGGATTTCATATCTATTGCTAGATTAGGTTTTATTATACGAAAAAGTGATAAATTCCTGATTACAAGTAGCATAATTGTGAGTAATGCTTGTAGTGATATATCCTACTAGTCACATATGAATCATAACCTTAGTTAAATCGAATTAGTGCATTTACACGTTCGATTGATTTGATTAGTCTTATCCCATAAAACTTAACGCTTTTAGGGAGTTAAATTTAATTGTGCTGTTACACTTTAGGTTGCTTTCTAGAAAGAATTCACATATGCATCTTTTAATGTGGTTGTGATGAAATCAGGGAATTAGCGGGATAGACTTGCGATCAAGATCTCCTAGGACTTTTAATAAATGAGAGATTAAATTATCAATTCTAGTCATTGATGAAAATACATGTTTGTGAATGATACTATCCCGTGACCAATATCTTCTCCTTATTGATTATTCCAATTATTTTATTTGTTTTGTTCTATTTGATTGCTTAGATAAAATTCAAAATCCCCCTGTTTACTAAGAAACTAAGATTTTTTAACAATAAAAGCCTCCCTATGGAAATAAACTCTTTCTTACCATATACTTAATCCATATTATTTGTAAGTGAGAAAGTGAAATTATATTTGACGCATACGATAGCGATCAAATTTTGGAGCCGCTGCCGGGGATGCAGCGGTTGTTATATAGTTTTGGTTTCTTATTTTTATGTTGTTTTTAATTTCGTTTGAGAATTGTGTTTCAGGTACCTTATTGAAATAAACACAGAGGGAAGTAATGGGTGATGCAAATCGCACACTCAAGGAACTAGCTTCTCAAAAGTTGGACCAACAACAATGGTGCGTTGAAGCAACTTCCACTTTTGATATTAAACCAGGGTTGCTTCTTCAAATACCCAAGTTCCATGGATTTGCATGGGAAGATCCAAACAAGCATCTTATGGAGTTCCAAATGTTAATCACAAGCATGATACCTAATGGTGCTGATGCGGATGAAGGAATGTTGCGTGCTTTTCGTTTCTCTTTACTTGATGTAGCTAAAGATTGGTTATATTACTTGCCACCTGGTAGTGTTACGACATGGGCAGTTTTGAAGAAACTTTTCCTAGAGAGGTATTTTCCTGCATCCAAAGCGACGCAAATTCGTAAAGAGATAAGTGGAATTCTGCAGATGGAATGTGAAACATTATATGAATGTCGGGAATGTAACAAGAAATTGGTGTCAAGATACCCTCATCACTAATTCAATGACGCAATGATCATCCAATACTTCTATAAAGGTCTCCAAGCAAGAGATAAGAATCTTCTTGACGCTGCAAGTGGTGGTTCACTCATGAACAAGACGGTGACACAAGCTAGAGAGTTGATTGAGAGTATGGCAACAAATTCTCAACAATTTTCAAGTCGCGGATTAGAGCTACCTATCAAGGGAGCTAATCAAGTTGGCGAGATTATTGAATTGCGTCAACAAATGAGCAACATGGTGGCAATGATGCAACAAATTGCAGTCGTGGTTGTGAAGCCGTCACGCCAAGCTTATGAGAATGTGGAGCAAGTCAATGCTATTTTCTCTACTCAGACGTGTGGTGCTTACTCCAACATTAACGAGCAAGTTGCAAGTGTAAGTTCAGGTTACAACAGTCCGAGTGAGTTCCACCAACAAGTGCAACAACCACAACAAGTTCAAAGTCCAGAATTAGAAAAGATGGATACTTTGATAGAGGCTCTAATGTCCGTGGTACATCAAAATCAACAACTAGCGAACTTAAATCAGCAGAAAATGGATAATGCAATTAAGGAGTTGCAAGCACAAGTTGGTCAAGCACAACAACAACAATTCCAGCAACAACAACCTCAAAATAAAGGGTCCAATATGGAAGAGTTGCTGAAATCTTTTATGCAAAAAACAGAGGGTGCGGTCAAGGACTTGCAAACACAAGTTGGTTCAATGGCCGAGGAGATTAGCCAATTGCATGCACAAGATGGTGAGAAACTCCCTTCCCAACCTTTTAACCAAAGAGACGGTGTCAATGCTATTACGTTGGAAAGTGGTACACAATTTTTGCAACCCGAAGTTATTGATTCGGGTAAGGAAGAAGTCCCAGAAGAACCGGTTTTGGAGGAAAAGAACGTTGATTTTCCCCAAACTTCCGAGGTACCTAATCCAACTCTAAATCTCTTGCTTCTACTTATGTTCCTTCTCTACCTTTTCCTGGAAGGTTCGCTATAGCTTATAGAAAATTGGAACAAAATAGGGATATTTGTGATGTTTTTAAGAAGGTCCAAGTGAATATTCCACTCATTGAAGTAATTAGGCAAATTCCTCGTTATGCAAAGTGTGTAAAGGAATTGTGCACTAACAAGCACAAGCTTACCGGTAATGAGGTAATGAGTGTGGGGGAAAACGCTTCGGCGTATCTTAAAAATAAACTCCCTCCTAAATTGAAAGATCCCGGTAGTTTCACTATTCCATGAAATATTGATAAAACAAGGTTTACGAAGGCTATGTTATATTTAGGAGCTTCTATTAATGTTATGCCTACTTCAATTTATGATGCTTTAAATCTTGGTCCTCTTAAGAAAACCGGCATAGTTATTCAACTTGCCGATAGATCTAACGTTTACCCGAAAGGGATTGTTGAGGATGTTTTCGTGCAGGTAAAAGGACTAATATTTCTAGTGGATTTCTACGTTTTAGACATGAGTGATGTGAATTCATCCTCGTCTACACCTTTAATGTTGGGTAGACCATTTATGAGTACTGCTAGAATGAAGATTGATGTCCACAACGGTACCTTTACTATGGAGTTCGACGAAGAAGTCATACACTTCAACATCTTTGAGGCGAGGAAACACCCAAGTAATATTCAATCAGATTTCCATAATATGTTGGAAGCCGGCTAAGGCGTAGCTAGCAAGGAGATGGTCGGGATCACGACTTTAAACCAAGCGCTAAGTGGGAGGCAACCCACCGGTTTTGTATCTTTACCTTTATCTTTTTTATTTTTAAGCATTTTATTTTTGTTTTTGCATATCATTTGCGGAATTTCCCACCTTGAACTTTACTTTGAATGACTAAATTTTACATTGAGGACAATATAAAGTTTAAGTGTGGGGGAGCATTTATATGTTTATATAGTTTGTTTGATGCCTTTAGTAAAATAAATAAATAAATAGAAAATATAAAAATGAAAAAAAAATTGCTTTACACACTCCGAAACATAGAAATATGTTCCTTTAGGATGACACTATCAATCTAAATGGACGGAACCATCTTGGTTGCAGGAGTTGAGGAACCCATTAACTAAAAGGACAAAATTATTCAAGTGTTAGAAATAATATGATAGTTGTTACCATATCTCCGAATGTCACCATATCACCTTCTGTTTTTATTTTTCCAAACTTTTTGTTTCTCTTGAGTGATTTGGTGGGTCACTAACATCGAATTGTTATTACTACTAGGATGAAATAGTGTGATTGACTTACTACAAAAAAAAAAGACCTGACCAATTAGACCAATCGGAATAAAAATATGACACTTGGATAATATGTGTGTGTTTTCCCTGTCTCCGTCGCCTAAACAAGCGTGGAACGCAGGATCCATGGGAATTGTCATGTAATCTGCTGACAAGAAGCATACGCTTGGATCCAAAATATCTAATCATGTCGTCAAGTAAAAAGAAAAAAAAAAGAAAAACATTGTTATTATTGTTCAATAAAATCGACTCCTGGTTCCCTTGTATATGCCAGCTGTGTTGATATTAGAATTCAGACCAGTATCTCAATCCAATAGGATTCATAGGTTCATCTTGGCGGTGACCTTCAGACAGATATGGGAAACACCATTCACTTAGTCAACATTCACAAACATCTATCTCTATATCCATCTTCTTAATATATTCATGTGTGATTGTGGTTAGTCAGATTCCGAGTATTGTGGTTTGTTCAACTTTCTGAGTAGAGATTAATTTACATATATATTAATTTGGATTTGCAGTAGGGTACCTCCTCCAATAGCCATTTTGGATTCGTTCATAGATTTGTCACAGGTAGATGGAGTTGAAAATATAGGTTTTGTAGGCATACCTCTTGTAAACCTTCACGAGACTATAACTCGTGCACTAGGGACACCTAAGGGTTCAAAGGCTTGTTATACGCGCTAAGTATGACCGACACAGAGTTATATGTATGTTTTAGAATTGTTTTGTTTGATTTGCTCGAGGACTAGCAAAGTCTAAGTGTACACCTTAATATTTATCTATTGTTTATAATTTCTTTGCTTAATTTTCTTGTAAATTATGTATCTTATGTTTGCTTTTGAGTTTTAGGTACTTTGGAGTCATTTGGAACAAAAGAATAAGAAACGTCGCTTAAAAGGACAAAAGTGTTGGAGGCGGATTATTTCTCATCATTTGCTTTTATTTCTTCATTTATATCTGATAAGCATGTCGGCTTTAGTGATGCTAATACATTGTCTGAAAAGCATGACAGCTTTAGTGATGAAAAGAAATTGAAGAGAAAAAGTGAATTTGAGAAATAAAAGACGGTTGTTGTTGGTGGAAGAATTTGAAGAAGAGAAAAAGCATCAATGCAAGCAAATGTTGTTGGAGCTCGGCCAAGGATAATGGGCTACCGTGGAGTCACTAAATGTTATCATTTGGTGGCCTGAATCTGATTACCGGGTGCCTCAGTCTGGGGTTCCTAGAGCAAGGGTGGCTATATCCAACCTCGATTCCTATAGAAGACCTAACCTTCGGAGAAAAATCATTTTTCTCATCATTGCATTTTCTTTCTTTCACTCTACCTGAAATCGATGGCGGCACCTAAAAGTCAAAAGAAAATGGAGAGATTGAGATAGGAATTCAAAGATAAGAGAAGGAGATGTTGCTGTTGAAGCGGAAAAGGGAGAAGAAGTTGAATCTGCTGTGAATTCTCTGCCATGGGTTTGATTGTGAACCAGATCCAGAAGAAATCAAGTTGAACCGAGAATCAGAGTAATCTGTTGTTGCCATGGTTGATTTTCAAAGGTTTGATGCTGTTATAATCTCAGAGAAGAATTAAGAGAAGAAATTGGAGTTATGGCTGTTAAATAGAGAAGACGAGAAGGAGATCGAAGAACTGAATCTGAGAAAAGGGAATTGATGGTAGAATTGATATGGGTTTGCTAGAAATGATCAAGATAAGGGTTGTGAGTGACTGACAGAAGAAATGAAGTTAGGGTTTGATGTGGAATGGGTCTTTGCAGTAATGATTGCAGGCAGTGGTTGATTTGTTGGTGGTGGTACCAGAATTGGTGTTGAAATGAAACTGCTGCTGTATAGATGAATGTTAGGACAGGTTTTTGAGCTACAATGGAAGAATATGCTGTAGCAGGAGGTGAGCTGGTGCTGACTAATAGAAGGGTTTGTGTGGGCTGAACTGAATTCAGGCCGATGGTTTAAGATGGTGTAGTGGTTGTTGTCATGGTGGCAGTGATGGCCTTGTTGCAGCTGCTGTATTGTGTTCAGCAGATGGAAGTATGTTGCTTTCGTGTTCGGCTGAGTTGTAGAATGCAGTAATGATGGCTTGAGACAATTGCTGGTGTTGCCATGGACTTGGTAGTGTTTCAGTCGCTTAAAGTAGAGAAGTCAAGAAGGAGTTATGAGTATTGAGCTGAGATTGCAGTGCTATTGGGTCAACTGCTGGAGCTGTTAGAATTGGAGGAACTGGTATTGCAGCTGGTAAGGAACTGCATGGATCTGATAATGCCATGGCTTGGAGTTGGTGGCCATTACAGGCTGAAATAGAGTCTCGGTTGTGCTGGTGACAGTTAAGGCATTGGTTGTGATTTCGTTGAAGCTGCAGTAAGGTGGAAATGTTGGTGCTTACTGTGTGATGGGGTGCACAAGGATTGAGGCATTGTGTGTGGAGTTGTTTAGTTGTTCGATGCAGTTGATGCAACTGTTTCAATGGGTTATGGTGGTTGAGATGGGAGATTGAAGCTACATGATATGGCCTGTGATGGTTGCAGGGAGCAGGTGGTAGTAGTGTTGTTGGCTTGAGGTTCTAGTGAAGCTGCAAACAAGGAGCAGCTGAGTTGGATGATGGCATGTGGAATCTGGTAGTGATGATGAGAAGAATGGGGCTTGCTATGGTGAATGAATGCATTGCAGTTAGGATATGCTGAAGTTCGTAGAGCTGATATTGCAGGTGATAAACTTAAATTGCAGTTCAGAAAACAAGAAATGATGCAGACGGTGTCGTGTAGCAGGTGGCAGCTGAATTAGTTGGTTGGTGGTACTGTTGTGATGAGCTGAGAAGATTCAGAAAATGGGTATGAGTTGAAGAACAAGATGTTGCGGTTGACTTGCAGCTAACTGAAGCAAGATTGAAGTAGGCAGTGACTGAGATGGAGATTGAAATGATTCATGGTGATGGTATCTGAGATGGAGAAGGAGGTTGTATGCTTGCGAGTGCTACGGAGTGATGTAGTGAAGTGATGTATGGCTGCAAGACAAGGCAGTGTCATTGCAGGTGAATGTAGCTGCTATGGATTGAATTGGCGAAGCTGCAACAGAAGGTGGATTACAATGGAGTTGTGCTTCTGCGGCTAATCAATGAGTGGTGGTGATTGCAGTTAACCGGTAAAGGAATAAATGCTACAGATATGAAGATGGGTTACTGGCAGTGGCTAGAATGGCAGGATACTGCCTGGTGAAGTGCCATTGGGGCTGGAGTTGAGCCTGTGATGCACCAACATGGTGCAACATTGAGTATAGCCGTGCAAGATAACAACTCTGGCCTAGGAACTAGTCAGATGACTGACTCACCCATCACTCTGACTCATTACCCTGACTCAGTGAATTGAACCTGTTGACCCGAGTTGACTCCTTTGACCGGTGACCACGTGGACTTTACCGGTCACCTGAGCTACTTTCTGGTGATTTTTCCGGCCAATTTCCGACCATTTTACCAGTTTTCCGGCAACATCTTTTGGGACATATTTTCATACGGGTATTCCTCACATATGGGCTTGATGGACAGCTTTGTATTGGAGTTTGGAGATTGGAACTAATTTTAGAAGTGGGAGAAAAGCTACAAAAGGGAAAGTCTTCTACAACTTTGGGAGATGACGTATTCTATTTTTCTACTTGGAGCTTTGGAGATAGCGGCGACTAGGATTTGCTTTCGTTATTTTTTCATCATCTTTACTTTAATATTATGATGATGAACTCCATTAATATGAGTAACTAAATTTAATTATTGGTTATGGGATAAAAGTTGATTTCATCAAACATGCTATGTGATTTAATGAATTAGTTTTGTCTCAAAGTTATTGTTTATGATTCATGGTTTATATTGTTGCATGATTTGAGTGCTAGTTTGATTGAGTCCGGAATCAATTAGATTGGATTTCATATCTATTGCTAGATTAGGTTTTATTATACGAAAAAGTGATAAATTCCTGATTACAAGTAGCATAATTGTGAGTAGTGCTTGTAGTGATATATCCTACTAGTCACAGATGAATCATAACCTTAGTTAAATCGAATTAGTGCTTTTATACGTTCGATTGCTTTGATTAGTCTTGTTCCATAAAACTTAATCTTTTTAGGGAGTTAAACTTAATTGTGATTTTACACTTTAGGTTGCTTTCTAGGAAGAATTCACATATGTATCTTTTAATGTGGTTGTGATGAAATCAGGGAATTAGCGGGATAGACTTGCGATCAAGATATCCTAGGACTTTTAATAAATGAGAGATTAATTTATCAATTCTAGTCATTGATGAAAATACATGTTTGTGAATGATACTATCCCGTGACCAATATCTTCTCCTTATTGATTATTCCAATTATTTTACTTGCTTTGTTATATTTTATTGCTTAGATAAAATTCATAATCCCTCCTGTTTGCTAAGAAACTAAGATTGTTTAACAACAAAAGCCTCCCTGTGGAAACAAACTCTTTCTTACCATATACTTAATCCATATTCTTTGTAAGTGAGAAAGTGAAATTATGTTTGACGCATACGACAACAATCATTCATAAGTGCACCATCACTTGCAGCGTCAATAAGATTCACTTGCTCGGAGACCTTCATAGAAGTATTGGATAATCATTGTCTCACTAAAATGGTAATGAGGGCAGCTTGCTACCAATCTCTTGTATCGTTCCCAACATTCATGCAACGATTCCCCCACACTTTTTCATCCCACAAATCTCCTTGCGAATTTGAGTCGCTTTCGACGCAGGAAAATATCTCTCCAAGAAAATTTTCTTCAACCCATTCCATGTTGTAATACTACCAGGCGGTAAGTAATATAACCAATCTTTACCTGCATCGAGTAAAGAGAAAGGAAAAGCACGCAACATTCCTTCATCTGCATTATCCACATTAGGTGTCATGTTTGTCATCAACCATTGAAACTCTATAAGATGCTTGTTCAGATCTTCGCATACACATCCATGGAACTTTGGTATTTGACTGATCAACCCTGGCTTGATATCAAAAGTGGAAGTTGCTTCAATACACCACTGTTGTTGATCCAACTTCTGAGAAGCTAGATCCTTGAGTGTACGATTAGCATCACCCATTGCTTCCCTCGGTTTGTATTTCAGCAAGGTACATGAAACACAATTCTCAAAACAAAATTAAAAACAAAATAAGAATAAGAAACCAAAACAAAATAACAATCGCGGCCTCCCCGGCAGCGGCGCCAAAATTTGATCGCTGTCGTATGCGTCAAAAATAATTTCACTTTCTTAATTAACTAAAATAAATGAAATATGTGATAAGAAAGAGTTCGTTTCCACAAAGAGGCAATTGTTGTTATGCAATTTTCAGATTCTTAAGTAACAAAATGGGGATTTGTGTTTTAGCAAAGCAATAAAAATAATTAAAAGCAATAAAATATGAAAGTAATCAATAAGAGGAAGATATTGGTCACGGGATAGTATCATTCACAAACATGTATTTTCATCAATGACTAGAATTGATATTTTAATCTCTCATTTACTAAAAGTCCTAGGATACCTTGATCGCAAGTATATCTCTCTAATTCCTTGATTTCATCACAACCATATTAAAAGATGCATATGTGACTTCTTCCTAGAAAGCAACTTAAAGTGTAAAATCACAATTAAGTTTTACTCCCTAAAAGCACTAAATTCTATGGAATAAGACTAATCAAGGCAATCAAACGTGTAAAAACACTAATTCGATTTAACCAAGGTTATGATTCATATGAGACTAGTAAGATATATCACTACAAGCACTACCCACAATTATGCTACTTAGAATCAGGGATAAACAACTTTTTCGTGTTAAAAACCCTAATATAGCATTAGAAATGAATGCAAATCGGATTGATTCCGGACTCAACCAAACAAACAATCAAATCATATGACAATATAAACCATGAATCATAAACAATAAATTATTGAGACAAAACTAATGCATTGAATCAAATATCATGTCGAGAAATCAACTCTAGCCCATAACCAATAATTGTATTTAGCTATTCATATTAATGGAGTTCATCATAATCATTTGCACAAATTTAAGAAATGAAAAATATACGAAAGCAAAAACCCTAATAGAATCGCCGCTCTCCTCCAAAACTCAAAGTAGTAATGTACGTGATAATCCCAAAGGAAGTAGAAACTTTCTCCTTCTGTAGCTTTTCCTCCACTAGGTCAAGTCCACCAAAAGTCCAATAGATAGAAGTCCATCAAGTCCATATGTAAAAAAACCCATGTATATGTAGAAAGACCCATTTATATGTAGAAAGACCCATGTATAAACTCTGTCAAAAATCATCCCCCGGAGTCCCAAAAGTTGACCGGAAATTGGCCAGGAAATAACTCAGGAGAAGTCAAACCCCACCATCATGCTCTACTGGCCATAACTCAACATCCCACTGCAAAACAGCCAGACTACATCCACTGCAGTACCCATCTCTTCTTCTCTTGTTCTCTTGACTGCAGTTGTCACAGCCACTCCCAACTGCAACACCATTTCATCACCATTTCAGCCTTGGCACAAATTCCATCTGCAGCTTCAATCATTGCAGACATCTTTAACTCATTCTCTACAGCAGCAACACCAACTTCACCACTTGCAATTCCTGCTGCAACTTCAGTTCCTTCGTGACTTGTTCATTTGCAATTGCAGCTGCAAAACTCATCCTGCAACCTCCCATTATCCACAGCTAAACAACCATACTGCCAGTACCATATCCGCAGCACACTCGAACTGCATAACCATCCCCAACAGCAACAGATTAGTCTTCCCGGTTTCTCCACCTGATTTCTAGGCTAAACAATAAAGTTCAACCCATTTTTCCATGTCTGCAGCAGCGTTAAGACCTGCAACAACATTTGCACCACCAGGACCTCCACTGCATCTCCAGCTACACATACTAATTCAGTTAACCTATACCAGGGTGCGTTTTCACCTGAGTCCCCACCATCAATACCAGCTGCAACTCTCTGTAGCTCCATAACTCTTCCATTCTCTATAACTGCATTTCAGTACCACCATCAACTGCTCATTGCAGTCATCCATCAGCTTCAGTTGCTTCTTAACAAAAGCCAACAAATCCCAAATCTTCACTGATTTCTTCCCTGGCTCTCACAATCCACAGAAATCATTGCAGTAGCTCTGGCTCATACCAACAAACCATTACTGCAACATTTCTTGTAATCTGACCACTTGAGCATCACCTCCAAGCTATCTCTTTATTCCCTGTCTCAAGCCATCACAACAGCAGCACCAGCTGAACTCAGCCTGTCACATCCATTCTGCACCAGCAACTCCAATCAGTTCTTCTCTGCCACCACCATCTCACTGTGTACAGGCCTCCAATACCAGTAACCCCTTCATCACAAAATCAACTTCAAACCCCATCTGGTACCTACAATCAACAGCAGTTCTTCAACATTAATGAAAATCACATCATCTCAGGTTGTTGTTCTTGACAGAATCCCTAAATTCTCCACCATCTCCTTGTTCATCTCAGCAGAAAGCCAACTATCTCACTGTAACCTTGAATCTGAGACATACCCATGTTTCTAATTCATCTCACAACCCTAAATCATCCACCATTCTCGACCAAATCCAAATCTCAGAGATTCAATATCAGAACTCTTCTTCTCATCTTCACCAAACCCTAGTTTGAATTTCTGCTTCAATCATTAACCCATCTTCTATGTATTATTCTCTCCATTGAACTCTCTTAGAGCAGTCTCTCGATCCCTAATCTCTCTGAATTTCTCCCTTTCGTTGAACAATGAAGCCGCCATCGCTTCTCGATTTCAGACAGAGGGTGAGGAGTAAAAACTAATGATAGAGAAGAAATAATTTGTGCTCTGATTTTCAGGTTTTGTGTAGGAATGAAAATAACTCCAGGCACCCAGAAATAGGATAAGGGCCACGCAGTCCGAATATGGCTTGTCGGTTCCGAATAACCGACAGTTCATTCTTCATCTCCTCTGTGCGCAACATAGCTCGCCTGTGAATTGACATGTTTTCCTTTACGCATCAAATGGAAATTTTCTCCTTCTTTTGCTCCCAAGGACTCCATTGCACCTAATAACTCAAAATTAAACATATGAGATGCAATTCACAAGGATAATAGCAAAGAAAGCATAAATACTAGATAAAAAATTATGTGTTTTAGACACCTATCAGTTATTCAACAATGAAACGGATATCCTAACCCTTTACTAGCAATAAATCAATCAATAAACTACTATAGATGGCCACCTAGAGCAATCAATTAATCAATCATAGACATTCATTAAAGTAGAAGAAAATAATAATCATATGAAGAACTCAAAATAGATGCATATATTAATCCAAATCAAGTCTAGAACTTAGAATTCATCCTCAATCAATTGTGGATTTATCTACTCATGGATGTAGAAACACCCATGTTAAATATATAAGAAAATGAAAGAGAAATTGTTATGATGGTGAAATCACTCCAAAACCCTAGCTTTTCCTCTTTGTGTTCTTCTATCCAAAGGCGTGATTAAAGATTAAAAGATATCTCAAAAAATATTATAAGTTCTCTTAAATAGGTATCCAAGTTGTTGTTGTACCTGCACGCCAAATCTCGGTGCAAAACGGCTTCCAAAACTCGCCAAAGCTTCCAAAAATCTTACGTCCAAAATTTGTCCGCGTCTAAATCCTGTGTAACAAGCTAAGTGGGCTGGCGTGAGTGAGTGAAGTCCAGCACAACAATCTCAAACTCAATTGTCTTTGGCCTGTCAGTCCTGAGTAACTGACAATGTATTCTCTTATAACTTCCACAGAATTCTATTCTTTTCTCCCTGGGTTTACGTACGGTTGGAATATACCACCGTAGGTTTTCCTGGGATTATGTACGATTTGAAAATATCACCGTAACCTCACCTGAGATTATATACGGTTGAGTCTTCCATCCATAAGTTGAACTTTATACTGGAACCTAACTTCCTTCCTTGAGAATCAATACAGTTGGAAAACACCACTGTAGGTACTCTTCCTCTGATTGCTTTCGGAGCTGGTTTCTGTCAGCATCTCATTTGAGCACTTGGGTGACTCAGGCGTACAGGCTTGTTGAGGTGGATTTTCTGGAGTGGAAGAACCAACAAATTTTACTTCTTCGTTGATTGACGAAGTATCAATTCCATTATATCCTAATCTGCGCTTGTCGCCATAACTTCTTCCTACATCCAACAAGGAAGATAAATTGATTGTGCTATCATTGAGTCTTCTTAGCCTTACAGCTTCCTCTTCTAAGACCTTGATTCTTTCAAGAGCTTCAGCTAGTTTATCCTCTCAAGAGGATTTTTGTTGAAGGAATCAGACTCATATTGTTCCTTACTTGTTGATTGTTGAGAATTAATCCTTGCTTTTGTCTCAACAAGCTTCTTATTCAACAAGTAGTGTTTCCTATTGAGATTCTCAAACTCAAGGGTTTTTTAGTGTAGACTATCTTTGTGGTTTTTAAGAAGATATCTGGAATTCTGATATTCATAGAAGAAACCAGAGAAAATATTTCTTAGTTTCCTATTTTCTCTACTGAGAGGAGCAATGAGCTCAATCACATCTGCGGTAGAAAGTTTTCTTGTAGAGATAACACTTAGTATAAAAGTGAATTCTGACATATCTTCTTCAACTTCTTGATTGATTTCTGAGTCACCATCTTCAGAAATTTCATCAAGTTGTTTCTCAAGGCAAGTTTGCCAATTACCAGAGTCGACATTATAGGGGTCGTCCTGTTCAGTAGATTCACAGAAGATGATATCCTCAAGATCTGATTTTTCATCTTGACTTAAATTAACTGAATCACTCATAAGAATTATTTTATTATAGGTTGGATCGCACCAAACACACAGATTGTTAGATCTTTTCGTGTTTGCCTGCTCTGATACCAATTGAAAAGACGAGGGTACCCAAATATACCTCAATCTAAAACTTTTTCACATATGATCCTTTATCCGAAAGTGATTGTCTATGGACTGAGTCGAGACAATACAACTAATCGGTTCACACTTCATGTAATCGTCTACGGATACGAGATCGAGACAATACAACAACGAAGTATGTTTACTTGATAAACGGTTCAGACTTAACCGAACACAATAGGATTACTATCAAGTAAACAGGAATTAACGTTTGTGTGTCTTACTTATAATTATATAAAAAAAAACTATTATAATTGCAGAAATAGAAAGTAAAAGAAACAACAGGATTTTGTTAACGAGGAAACCGCAAATGCAAAAAAAACCCGGGACCTTGTCCATAGTTGAATACTCTCAGGATTAAGTCGTTATACAAAATCAAACCAACTTCGTATAGTTGAAACCAAGCAACTACGCCTATAGTTCACCTAGTTCCTTCTGTATTCCCACGCCTCCAACTTGTAATAAGTCACGTGTTTGGAACAATTCCTTTGGTTCGTATTCTAAACAGTAAAGGAACAACAAATCTATTTGGTAACAACTCTTTTCAACCAAGTGATGTGAGTTCGACAAAAGGCTCTTTCGTTTGTCCCAATAAACTCCTTTGTTAGGTTCTTAGATCTATCTAATAACAACTACCAAAGTAATTGTCAAGATTTTGCAATCAATACTTTGAATCACATAGAATTGTATTGATGCCGATCTACCACAAGGATAAACCGATTATAGTTGGATCCTCTTTAACCGAAACAAGTATTGTGCACACCACAGATTATAAACCCAAATCAGAAATCTTCAAAGTCTTCTTAATTAAAATATTCTCAACTTATTTTCCGATCCGGGATTTTTTCCTTTAGCTATTAAGGAATATATTTGAACAATAAAAGATAAGTGTTACTACACATGTTCAAAGTATGTCGACATCTTTACTTTGTAAGTCCTATTTCATACTTACAATCTTGAAAACGATTTGCCACACTTCCAAACAAGTTAGAATTGGTTGATATGAATTTTCAAGAACTATGTGATTGATCAAGAACACTCAATCACCAAACATGGGTTTCACGGTTCTACCAAAACAAGTTTCGGTTCTACCTCTATGTGAGTACTGGATTTAGTGACACTAGCTTTCCAAAAATTTGGTTGACTAGGTACTAGGATCGGTTCCCACATATATATGGTATTTAACTTGTATTTGTTGCACATGTCCATAGGATCGGTTCCTAATATATATAAACGTGTTGGACATGTTCATAGGATTGTTTCCCAATATCTAGAAACTTGCTGCACCTCTTACAAGGATCGATTCCCCTTTGTGATCGGTTGCACCTCTTACTAGGATCGGTTCCCATTTTCCTTGAGTTGGTCATACCAATAACACTAAATCGATCATACCATCTCAGGTGATTACTTAAGATCGATTTCACTAATAAAAGTCATACCAATACAAAAGTCAGGCCTTGTGAATAATTTTACCAAGAACATAAACTAGTCATGAGCGGTTATACTAATCACACATATTGGTAGTTCAAAAGATATGCAATAAATAAAAATACCAATAAGCTTAGCGATTTCCCTTTCGATTCACAAAACAAGTTCATGAATTTACTTCCTTTAAACGTATGTAAAACATTGTTTCCTAGGATGAAATCTTCGCCTTATACCCGTACATAGCATTCAAACGATTATGTCGTTGTCTTATATACAAAGTTTAACGGTTAAGCAATAAACCTCATATTATATTCCTTAATACTATATCTAACTAGAGTATAATCATTCATGCTTCGCAGTTATGTTTTCAATATGCACGACTTGAAAGATACGTTATAGAATGAAACAGTTCAAGTCAAATATCACTAACCTCAAGTGGAAGGATGATGTTGTCGTTGTAACTCCTTACTTCTTCACTTCTTCAAGTATTCATAATACTTGTAATGTCTCATATCCAAATACTTTCAAGATAACCTATACGAAGTTGACTCTAGTACATAATCAAGAGACTCTTTAAATGAGTTTTGGCTCACTAAAATATGACAACCAAACTTGACATACCAACGCTTGGTGGGTTCAACCGATCTATGGTCTAACAGAAAGGTTGCAGATGATCAAGCTGATCCATGAATACCAGGACGTGTTTGCATTTACATATGATGAGATGCCCGGTCTGGATAGCAGTTTGATCGCGCATGACCTCAATGTTTCGCCCGAGTACAAGCCAGTTAAACAACAAAGACGCAATTTTCCAGAAAATATCGATTTGGATATCAAGGAAGAAGTGGAGAAGTTTCTAAAATCTAAATTCATTAAGCCGATCCAACACCCCTTATGGCTAGCTAATATCGTGCCAGTAGCAAAGAAGAATGGAAAAATCCGATGTTGTGTCGATTACCGAGATCTGAGTCGCGCATGCCCTAAAGATTATTTCCCAGTACCAAATATAGACGTAATGGTAAATAACACGTGCGGATACGATATGTTTTCTTTCATGGATGAGTTTAGCGGATACAATCAAGTAAGGTATGGCCGTGGAGGACGCTCATAAGACAGGTTTCCAGACGTCGTACGGAAAATTCTACTATGTGGTGATGTCGTTCAGATTGAAGAATGCAGGCGCCACTTATCAGCGGGCGATGGTAGATATTTTCCATGATATGATGCATCAGATAATGGAAGTATACATAGATGATGTCGTGGTAAAATCAAGAGCGCGAGAAGATCATCTAGACCACTTAAGGCGCGTCTTTAACAGATGTAGAAAGTATCACCTGAAAATGAATCCTTTCAAATGCGCTTTCAGAGTGACTTCCGGAAAATTCTTGGGATTTGTTGTAACAGACAAAGGGATACAAATCGATCCAGACAAGGTAGAAGCAATAAGCACTATGAGATCGCCTGCAAATGTGAAAGAATTACAAACTTTCATAGAAAGAGTGTCCTATGTCCGAAGATTCATCTCCGTATTGGCGTAATTGTTGTCCGCATTTTCACCCTTATTGAAAAAGAATAAGCCGTACGAATGGGGAGATGATCAAGAGCGAGCCTTTCAAAAGCTTAAAGAGTGCCTAATCAGTACACGATTCTTGCGACCGCCCGTCAAAGGCGATCCCCTTTATCTATACACATCATTTACTAACGTGGCAATTGGAGCATTATTAGCTCAAGACCTCGGCAAAGATCAGATGTGTCTGATCCATTATATTAGCAGAGGGTTTAAAGATGCAGAATTCAGGTATTCGAAAGCGGAACAAGCATGCTTAGTACTCATATATGCTACACAAAAATTGCGATCCTATCTGCTCGTGCATGAAACCATAGTGGTAGCAACTACTAATCCAATCGCCTATTTAGCTACAAAACCAATCTTGTCCGGCAGAACAGCCCGCTGGTTGCTACAGTTATCTGAATTTGAGTTAAAGTATCAGCGGTCTAAAGGAGTACGCGGGCAAGCATTCGCAGACTTGTTGGCCGCATTCCCAGGTACGTACATGACATAAATAAGTAATGAGATACCTGGAGAAGTTGCAGAAGTCGAGGAAGAAGAACGTTGGTCCATGTTTTTTGATGGATCATCATATGGATCTTACAGAGGAGCAGGGATAGTGTTGAGACCCCCAAGAAGGAACTGCTATCATTCGGTTTCAAGCTAGACTTTGAATGCAACAATAATGTTGCTGAATATGAAGCGTTGATCTTAGGGATGCGCATGGCAGAAGATATCAACCTGGGAGCAATAGATATCAAAGGAGACTCGAAATTAGTCACAAATCAAGTGTCAGACGACTTCCAAGTGAAAGAAGCGCACTTAGATCCTTACCGAGCGGAGGCCAAAGGACTGATAGCAAAAAGAGGAAGCACTGTTATTCACCATACCGGAAGGTCTACTAATAAACATGCTGACGAATTATCTACTTAAGAATAAAAGATACAATTAAGCGAAGAGGATGAAGGAACAGTAGTGGTGAAAAGAAGGGAATTACTGAGCACATGGAAAGAAGAAGCAGCGTTCGAACAAAAAGACGATTGGATAACATCATATATTGAGGACCTAACCAAAGAAGCGGATGAAAAAATATTACCCGTTAAAGTGTTAAAACAATTTGTTATGATACGAGAAGCGTTGTATTATCGAACATCCGAAAGTACCTTATCGAGATGTGTAGGGAGAATAGAAATGCAAGAGATACTGAGCCGCGTCTATACGGAGTCTTACGGACAGATAGGAGAGATTCCATTATACCGCCGCCTACAAAAAATGGGAGTTTATTGGCCAAGCATGGCTGCTCAAGCAATAGTAGTACATGATAAGTGCGAGAATTGTCAAGCACCCCCGCATCAAGCAGAGATAGGCAGCATAGAGATAGAATATTGAAGGCAACAATATATAGATTTCATCCAGCACAAACGTCTGCCGCAAAATAGACAAAACGCGCTAAAAATTCAGAAGAAGGCGGGCCGATTCTTTATGAGCGAAGGAATTCTTTATAGGAAAAGCTATGGGAACACAATACCGCGCTGCCTATCACAAGAAGAAAAAAAGGTAATGATGACTAAAACTCACAATACGCAGCACCAGGGCATGAGGAAACTCTTTTTACAACTATACGAAGGAGGATTCTACTGGCCTACGATGGAATTCGACACAGCCGAACACGTAAAAAAATTTCCGCAATGTCGGAGCCACGAACCACTCATCCACGCCCCACACGCGTTTCTGCATAGTGTTGTTACCCCTTGGCCCTTCCACAGCTGGGGACCTAATATCATCAGACCGATCATTCCAACCTCGTCCAGATGACACAAATACATTATCACTGCAACTGAATATTCTTCAAAATGGGTGGAAGCCATCCCGCTCCGTGATTATGCCGGAGCCACCATTGCCGCATTTATCAAATAATATATCATATGTCGATTCGGCGGGCCAATGATCATTCGCTCGGATAACGTGACTTCTTTTGTTAATCAGAATGTCAAGGAGTTATTGGATCAATACGGCATTTAAGTTTCATACTTCAACCGTCTACTATCCACAGGTAAATGGTAAGGCGGAGGCCACTAATAAAACATTGTTGAGAATATTGAGCCGGACAGTATATGATCATCGTAGAGGTTGGCATGAACAACTCCCACTTGCACTATGGGCATACCGCATTTCCAAAAAAAGTTCTACCAGAGCTTCTACCTATTCCCTGGTGTATGGAGAAGAACCGATACTACCAGCGGATATTGTTATTCCTTCAACACGAGTTGCTATGGCTAGTCTAACCACCCCGAATAAGGTAAGTCGATTCACCCATCTTGATACCTTAGAAGAGCGTAGAGCTAAGGCCGAACGGTTCACGGAAAAGTACAGGCAGCAGAAGGCAAGATATTACAATCAAAAGGTTAAGGAGCGTGTATTTGTAGTAGAAAATGTGGTCATGAAGATTGCTCCACACGTCCAGCGTAATGCAACAGCAGGAAAGTTTGCCGCAAACTGGGAAAGCTCGTACATGATCAGTAAATCTGCGGAAAGCGGATACTATTACCTTAAGAGGATGAAAGGATCTCGGATCAACACCCCTATTAATGGTAAATGGTTAAAAGCTTACTGTGCATGATAAACTAAGTGTAAGCTAAGCGGCTGGTTATCAATAATAAATACTCTTTATCTTACATGATGTGTTAAAAATTATATGTATATTTATAGCCCGAGTCTGGTTAGGTTCTGTGCATGACCAATGAAGTGCACCAATAGCTCCGAGCCTGGCTAGGTTCTGTGCATGACCAATGAAGTGCACCAATAGCCCCGAGTCTGGATAGGTTCTATGCATGACCAATGAAGTGCACCAATAGCCCCGAGTCTGATAAGGTTCTGTGCATGCCCAATGAAGTGCACCAATAGCCCCGAGTCTGGCTAGGTCCCGTTCATGACCGATAAAGTGCACCAATAATCTCAGATCCGGACAAGCTCCGCGCGTGATTAGAAAACATGCTAAGATTCCCAAAGGAAACCATAGACATGATATACCGGATAAGCATCAATCCTGACTAGTCTGAATGATGATATAGTTCAAAAATGGAACAAAGGAAATGCACTGACGATGCGTAAAGTACACTAGAATAGTCAAAGGTAACAGAATATATATATTCATTCACAAACATCTGGAGTAATACATAAAGCGGAAATAAATAACAAAACATTTTATGGATAAAGATTCCTTAGGTCAAAAGAACCGAAGATAGAGCCAAGTTCGCGCGCCTCAGTCTGCCGCGTGTAATAGCCAAGTCATTCTCTTTGTGATCCATCCAGACACGAGCATCAGAAAATACTTCAAGCGCCTTGTCCGAAGCCATGACGTTCTCCACTGAAGGATTGATCTGACAAGCACTCAAATGATCCACGTAAAATCCATTGCATTAAGATACTGCGTTTGGCTAACTTCAAATAAAACCTCACACTCACGAACAAGTCGCGCATTTCCAATAACAGTGGCTTGTAACAGTTCAAGTTTTTGTTTTTTAAGAGACACACATAAAGTATTGATTGATTCTCTAATAGTTCCTAACCACTTTTATGAGAACCTCTACCCTAAAAAAAAATCAGGATAGCACCTGAAGCGCCCTGTAAACTTCAGCAAGAGCTATTTCAATAGCTCTCACACTACGGACGACATCTACGCATCGGAAGTGAGTAACCAGAAGCTTCTCGCGGCAATAACCGCGATATGTAAGAAGAGTTATATTGGGCAACCCGCCTTCACTCTGAACCTTCATTACCAAATGGTCCACAGCTGCCAACTGCTCATGCCAACACGAATTCTCGATCTCAAATGTATCACGTGCAAGATACATTACCGTCAAAAGGAGATTCAAATACACTTCTTCCAAAACTAATCTCACACGATTAGCCATGACACAAAAGATAAAGAACTTAAGAACCATTTACTATGATAAGTTAAAGATAATTCTCGACATATATATAACCAAACAACACAACACCCAAGACAACATTAATGAATCCCTAAAAAAAAAAATGAGGATGATAATGGTAATAATCCCCTCACGAACGATCAGTTATAAGCGAACGACAATATGCAATGTCCTGATCCAAGTCTTGCATCATCAGAAGCACTTCACCATATTGAGTAGTAGAGTCAGTATAAGCCACGCGCACTTCCTCAAGCACTTGACGGATTTTATGCATAACGTCACTAGAAGCACGGGCTCCTCTAGCCATGTCCAGTGTTTCCTTATGTTCCTCATAAGCCTTGCGCGCTTTATCCAAAGCAATTAGTCGATGAGTTTGTAACACCCCTACTTCCTCTTTTAACACCAATAAACGAGCTAATTCTGCCTTTTTATCGGTAGGATGAACAAGAGGGGATACAACACATAAAGTCAAAACACACCCGCGAAGATTGGGACCCGCTTGTTGAGTAATGAATGCGTGACAGTCATCTATTTCCTTCTCAATAGAAGTTGTCATAATCATCGACTCTTGAAATAAACGCTCGAACCTATTCCGAGCAGCAATAGTGTCATCCAGCGCGCGCTGCACCGCTAGTGTCAGTCGCCTGGACGCCTGCATCCTCTGAGCCATTGAATATGTCTCATGCTGCTCATCAAACTGTGCACACGCATCCACTCTACTCGCCATCCATACTTCTCGAAGCATTTCTACTTCATCCTTTACTAGTTGCATGCGAGCTAGCTCGTGATTCTTCTCATAAGGAATGACTACCGTTGGCACAGGATCTAAGGCTAAAACATAACCATGTAAACGCTGAGCCATCTGCATCAAATCAAAATTCATAGAAAAAACGAAAGAAACCTGAAATTACTAACTAAAGCAACCCTACTTACCTCTATTTATAGAAACAAAATGATAACATCACATTAATTACTATTCAAGCATAATAATAAATGCAAATAACCAAATACGTCTTAAAACCATCAAAATATCCTGATTGATCCAAGCAA
This sequence comes from Papaver somniferum, assembly GCF_003573695.1. NCBI lineage: Eukaryota > Viridiplantae > Streptophyta > Magnoliopsida > Ranunculales > Papaveraceae > Papaver > Papaver somniferum. The sequence goes on from NW_020622934.1 coordinate 2,969,545, forward strand.
ATAAGAAATTATTATTCAAAACCCACTAATAAAAGAAAAAAAGAAATTAATTGATATTCAACGCTGCCAGCTCAGCTCTCTTCTTGACAAGGCGCGCATTAACCTCTTCAGCAGCAGCTCGGGCGGTCCTCATCTCACCAATAACTAATCCAACGTCGGCTATTAGCCGGTCATAGGCTTCCTTCTTGATATTAGCGACATTAAGAAACCGCCTGTACTCCTGGTCTATCTCCTCAATCTCACTAGGAAAATTACTCCACGCATTGTGACTCACCTTTGCCAGATCCAACAAATTCTTGAGCCAGTGAATGGGAAATTGAAGAACTAGATAAGTTTGAATAGAGGTATCCCACTTCCTCAATATAGACGGATCTATGGGAATCTCCTATGCTTGAGAAAGGCCATCCGCTATATCCAATAAGTCCTCATTAGCCACAATCAAGGAGTTAGCGTGCATCTCTTCATGAACACACATATGACCAAATTTCTCCATTATGTGCCGGTAATTGGCCGTTTTATATGAGGGGATCCTGCAACCATGCACTAGTTCGAAGCGATTATCAACACCAGCCTCCGCCGCTGGTATAACGCGGGGATATCGAAACTGAGGATCCTCCGGAGTAGCCATTAACTCAGCGTCAGCGTCCACCTACGAGAAACCTTAGGAGCGGGCTTGGAAGGCTTTTGTCGTTTATCACTAGCACTCCCGGACTCGCTGCCTTTAACCTGCTGGTTGGAACCGCTCCTTTTACCATGGGTGTTGTGTCGTTTTCCCATATCCTGAAGAGAGAAAAGGAAATATAAATAAGTACTCCAACACAACAAGGAAGTAATGATAATGACCAAAAACGCATCATATATACTGTCATAGCACGACAAGTTGGCGGGGTGCCCAAATCAACTTAGGTGGGTGCGAATAAGTATCAGAGTTTCGTACGCTTTGATTAGGGGATAATCTAGTCATTAATCCTTAAGTGGCCGTTTAGTTTAGTATTAATTAGTGAAGCAGCGGACGGTTGTGATGTGTCCCAGGATTAGATCTCAGATTAGGGTTTTTTTGAGGGGTATATAGTTATCCCTTTGTATCTTTTTCAAGGTATGAAAAGAAAAGTTAAGAGAGGTTGGTACTCATTTTCATTTATGTGTTCTTAGTCCTGTTAGGGTTCTTACTAGTTGTTATTAACCTAACAATTGGTATCAGAGCTGGTTTGATCCACCATGACAGGACCCAATTTTCGAGATGTAGAGAAGAGTTTTGATAATCACTCAAAAGAAATGAAAGTTTTATTCACTAAAATGGCAGAGGAAGTCTCGTCACTGTCACTTATTGCTTCCAAGGAGGCTGAAGAGCGTACAACATCCATTAAGAGGACAGAAGAGCTGATGAGCAGTATTAAAGACATCTCTCAGCAAAACACCACCATACAATCTGCGCTTCTGCAATTATTGAACAAAGATAAGGAGACAAAAGTGGAATCCAAAGCACAAGATCGTGTATCACATGATGGTAAGTCACACAGACATCACAGATTACAGTACAACAATGAATCTCACAGACCCCCAAAGCTATACTTCCCAAGGTTTGACTGAGACAACCCAAGAGGGTGGATAAGAAAGTGTGAGAGGTTCTTTGAAATAAAGGATATAAAAGAGTCAGAGAAGGTGGATACTCCTTCTCTTTATCTAGAGGGTAAAAATGATGCTTGGTTCTGGGATTATCAGTTAGGTAAAGAATATATCTCCTGGTCTCATTTCTCTTTAGCTATCTGTACTCCTTTTGAAGATCTAGCTAATGATAACTATGTAAGAATGTTTAATAAACTCATTCAAATAGCTTCAGTAGAAGAATATTTTGAAAAATTTGAAGCCTTAAAGGCTATCATGCTTAGCAAGAACCCACATCTCACAGAAGCTTACTTTGTTCTTAGTTTTTTGAGTGGGTTGAAGGAAGAGATAAAAAAACACCATACATGTTCAAACCCAACACTCTATCAGAAGCCTTTCACTTAGAAAAATTACAGGAACTCTCAATTGAGGGGCAACAGAAGAGAAATAAGGCTACCTCCAAATCTCAACCCACCACCACCTATTTTCCCTCAACTTCAAGAAATAACTCAGCCATAAAAAATCCCTTCACCAAACCACAATATCAACCTAAAAATACCACCCTAAAACCATACTTTCCCCCCATCAAGAAATTAACCTATGAGCAGATTCAAGATAGGAGGAGGAAAGGAATTTGTTTCAATTGTGATGAATAATTTGCTCCTAGGTACAGATGTAAACAATTATTCATGCTTTTAACTGAAGAGGTAGAAGAGGGTAAAGATTCAGAAGGGAACTCAGATAGTGAACATGATGAGGAATACGAGAAACTGAAGATACTCAAGTTGAGTCAGATATGAACATCTCTCTACATGCTCTTACAGGTATCACTAGTAGTGAGACTATTAGGATTCTTGGTTATATTAAGAAGAAATTCATCACAGTCCTGATAGACACTGGATGCACACACAGCTTCACATATACTAATTTGGATCAACAATTAAAATGCAAGGTGGAACCTACTGCTCAACTTTTAGTAACAGTAGCCAATGGTGACATAACTATCAACTCAGGGATGTGAAATAACTTACAGTGATCAATGCAGGGCCGTAAATTCTACATTGAATTTAGTTTGTTACCACTTGGGGGCTGTGACATGGTGTTGGGAGCTGATTGGCTCAGAACACTTGGTGATGTGGTCTTCAATTTTTAGAAATTGTTTATTAGTTTCATTCATCAAGGAAAGAAAATCACACTATCTGGTGCTAGAGAGGTTCCTACCTTGAAAATGATTAGTACTAGGGCAATGAAAAGGTTGTTTAAGAAGAACACCTATTGATCGCTGTCGTATGCGTCAAAAATAAATTACACTTTCTTACTACTCAAAATATAAATATAGAAAGAGCAAGAAAGGATCGTTCCCACAGAGAGGAATAAGGTTGTCAAATTGTTTCGGTTTCCTATAAATACCAATGGGGGGTTTTCTGATTTTTAAAAAGTAAACTAAAATAAAATAAAAACAAAACAAAGAAATAAACAAGCAAATCAAATAGAGCAGATATTGGTTAAGGATTCATCTTCATTCACAAACATGCTTTTTAATAATAACTAGAATTGATATTTAATCTCTCTTTTATCAAAGGCCCTAAGATACCTTGATCGCAAGTATATCCCGCAAATCTCCTCTTGTCATCAACAAACACATTAAAAGATGCGAATATGAATTCTATCTTAGAGAACAACCTAACGTGTAAAAGCACTAATCAAGTTTAATTCCCTAGATGCATTAAGTTCTATGACATCAGGCCAATCAAAGCAATCGAACGTGTAAAAGCACTAATCCGATTTAACAAAGGTTATGACTCATGATGTGATTTGTAGATAGTGGTAAAAGTGGTTCGATTCTCATAATTGTGAAGGATATTAATTAGACTTAAATTCTAATATTAAAATAGAAAACTCACTAAAAATTATAGCGAACTCAATCAAAGATGATATCAATATTAAAAGAAACACTAAGACTAAGATTCCACTATTTTCCAAGTTCAAAGTGATTAAACCAATACTTATATTTATGCAATTTTCTCGTTTAATTTGATTTTGAAATATTGCAGCAAGTAGATTTTCAAAAGTAATAATTGTAAATACCAAGTATGAAGCATCAAAAGTCTTAAAACTAAGCATACTCCATCAAAATAAATCACAATCACTCAAATAAAAATCATATTCAATAATAGTTCAAGGCAAATAATCATATAATTATTGTAAATAAAAAGATAAAATAGAATATACCACTTTTTGTTGGAAAAATAGCTTCCTCTATCGCCTCAGCAATGGGGTTTAGCACCTCATATTAATCATGGTCTCAAAATATGTGTTTGTTGCTCAAAAGATGATTAAAAGAGTGAAAAGTAACAACACAGACTATTTGCAACAGTGTATTGGTGTTGCAGAATCACTGTTACAGGGCGAAATAGTAGCTAAAGACCTAATGCAACCGCTGTGATGAACGACACATAGGTTCTGTTGTGAAAAATGATAGTTTTCTGCGACAGTTGTTTGTGCGTCAATGTTCTTCGTGTTCTTCCTCTTCAGTAGCAGCAGCAGCAGAAACAGAGTTTGATAAAACTCTGATTTCTTCTTCTCTGGCTCTCCTCAGGTCCCCAAACTCTTAACACCCCTTCTATATGACCCAAACCATCTATTTATATCAAAAATACCGATTAAATCTCTCCTAAATCTTCCAAAATCTCTTTCCTTCTCTTCACGGCAAAGTTGCGGCAATTTCTTGTTTTAGAATTTCTATGCGTTTCTGAGCTTTCCTTTTTATTCTGAACTCTTCCTTAGATAGATACAAATTGGGAAGGTTTACAACACTTTAATCTCTCTAAAATTCCCTAAAACAGGTCACACACGTGACTTTCCATATTTTCTGTTGTGATAAAAATCCGTCGATTGAGCCCAGTATAATCGATTTCAACACCCATATCAGATTCCTAGACCCATAAGGAGTCTATCCTATGAAAATCAGAGGTTTAATCGACCTCAAACTTCTCCAAATCAAGAACCCTAAAATCTGTTTTTCACTGCACCTACTTTCCCGCCAAAACTTATAATTAAAATATAGAAGATGGTCGCCCCCTATCCAGAGTAGGGGTGCGATCAACAGCTGCCTGGAAATGGGATGCCCCTTAGTAATTAGGTTTCCCCTTATCCAAAGTGAGGGTCCGAATAGCGAATGTCCTCCCATGAACGCAAAAAACACTTTTCGAGCCAATTTCGCCGCAAAATCTTATTTTTCCAAAAACACCTACAAAGACATAAAAAGCCAAAATAAATACAAAATCGAGCACTAACAATATATACAATTGAGATTATATCAGACACAAAAATGTGTCTATCAAATACCCCCAAACCTATTATTTGCTAGTCCTCGAGCAAAAATAAAATAGAAATAAAATCCTAACTCACTGTCGCAGGCATCGTCGATTGCATTTAGCGTCTGCAATAAGCCTTTAAACCCCTAGGTGTCTCTAGTGGAGGAGTGTTGTCTCCGGAGGGCTTACCAGAGGTATACCCACAAAACCTTTATACTCCAGACCCTAGCTATCTACACAGAACCTTGGAAGGCACTAAATAATCTCCTTGGTTGGCATACTTATTGACTACAGGAGGAAGTACCTTGATGCGAAATTCCAATTGTTGTACACGAGTTTGCACTCAAGCATACTAAAATTCATATGAAGTGACAGATCTCTACTCAGATAGTCGCACTATGGACATCAATATCCGGAGTCAAAACTAATCACATGGATAGATCAAGAAGACGGATATAGAAAAACATAGATGGTTTTGATGTTTACTAGGTGAACGGTGTTTCTCATATCTGTCTGAAGGCCTCCGCCAAAATGAACCTATCCTAATGGACTGAGATACTAGTCTGACTAATATCAACACACTGACATATACAAGGGAACCAGTGATTGATAATCCTAACTCTAGGTCAACACACTGACATATACAAGGGTTCCAGTGGTCGACTTTATTGAATTTATTCCAGTTGGTCTGATGGTCTGGTCTCAATTTTTTTTTTTTTGTATCTCAATCACTCTAACATAGTTTAAAAAAAAAACAAAATAAAAACAGAAGTGAAAAGGACTCAACGAGATATGGTGAAACTATCATGTTATTTCTAACACTTGAGCTCTGTGCTTTTATGAATAGACTCTTTAGATGTTGCCATCTAGTCAGATTGGTTCTTCAACTCCTACAACCAAAATTCTTCCATCCACTTAGATTGGTTAGTGTCATCCTTAATAGGGATAAATTTCTAGGCTCTGGAGTTTATTTATTACAACGAAAAGGTAACAAAAAGTTCTACCCCACCCCCAAACTTAAATCTAACATTTTCCTCAATGTTTCTAATAAAAGAACAATAACAAAAATAGAAGTAACATGAGGAAATAGTAAAGAGAGAAGTCGGAAAGATAGTACCTGGGTGAAGTGTAACCAAAAACCTACAAAAATATTATACAACATACAAAATCGCCTCGATGATCAATCAAGGTAAACAGGGTCCTCCAGAGGGACCTCCTCAACATCACCTGTAGGAAAAGGCTCTAAATAGGGCTTCAATCGCTGACCGTTAACCTTCGAAGAACTACTACCATCTGGTGTCTCAATCTCAACAGCGCCATGAGGAAAAACATTACGGACCACAAAAGGACCGGTCCACCGAGAGCGCAACTTCCTGGGGAATAGATGCATACGAGTATCATACAGAAGAACTTTTTGACCTGGAGAAAATGACTTTCGTAAAATATTCCTATCATGCACAAGTTTCATTTTGTTCTTATACTCCTTAGCACTATCGTATGCATCTCTACGAATCTCGTCCAACTCATTGAGCTGGAGCTTTCTTTGAGCTCCTGCCTTGTCAAGTGAAAAGTTTAATTTCTTAATATCCCAATAGGATCGATGCTCTAAATCAACAGGCAGGTGACATGCCTTTCCAAACACTAAACGATAAGGTGACATTCCAATGGGTGTCTTAAACGCAGTACGGTAAGCCCATAAGGCATCAGTAAGCCTCGACGACCAGTCTTTCCTGTTTGGATTAACTGTTTTCTCTAAAATACGTTTAATTTCCCTATTGGAAACCTCTACCTGACCACTAGTCTGAGGGTGATATGGGTTGCTACTTTATGGGTAATACCGTATTGTTTCATTAAAAGAGCAAACGGTCTATTACAAAAGTGTGAACCTCCATCACTAATTATAGCTCGCGGCGTACCAAAACTTGTAAGTATATTCTCTTTCAAAAAATGGACTACGATCCTGTGGTCATTCTTTTTACACGAAACCGCCTCAACCCACTTAGACACATAGTCTACAGCGACAAGTATGTAAAGATAACCAAATGAAATAGGAAATGGACCCATAAAATCAATGCCCCACACATCAAAGACCTCAATCACTAAAATAGGGTTCAAAGGCCTCATATTTATACGGGAAATGGTTCCTAACTTCTGGCAACGCTCACAAGAAACACAATAACTATGGGAATCTTTAAACAATGAAGGCCAGTAAAATCCACACTGCAAAATCTTAACAGCAGTCTTCTTAGCACTAAAATGACCCCCACATGCATGTTCATGACAAAAGGAGATAATACTAGACTGGTCACTCTCAGATACACATCTCCTAATAATCTGGTCCGGACAATACTTAAACAGATAAGGATCGTCCTAAAAGAAATGCTTAACCTCGGCTAAAAACCTAGAACGATCTTGCTTACCCCAGTGTTGAGGCATTCGACCAGTAACAAGATAATTCACTATATTTTCATACCAAGGTGATTGGGAAACAGAGAACAATTGTTCATCAGGAAAACTGTCCATTATAGGAAGGGAATTTTTAGGGGAACTAACAACTATCCTAGACAAGTGGTCTGCTACTACATTCTCTGCACCCCTTTTGTCTCTAATGTCCGGACAAAATTCTTATAACAAAAGGATCCATTCAATCAATCTAGGTTTGGTATCCTTCTTAGACAAAAGGTATTTTAAATCAGCATGATCAGTATAGATTACGATCTTAGAACCTAATAAATAGGATTTAAACTTATCCAAGGCAAACACGATGGCGAGCAATTCCTTCTCGGTAGTTGTATAGTTCATTTGGGCATCATTCAGAGTTTTGCTAGCATAGTAAATCACATGGATTAATTTGTTATCTCGCAGACCTAGTACAACGCCTATAGCATAATCTGAAGTATTACACATAATTTCAAAGGGTAGGTTCCAGTTAGGTGCCTGGACTATCGGGCAGTAGTGAGTAAAGTTTTAAGCTTCTCAAAAGCCTCTAAACAAGCATCATTAAAGACAAACTTAACATCTTCTGCAAGCAAATTGCAAAGAGGTCTAGAAATCAAGCTAAAATCCTTAATGAATCAACGGTAAAAACCTGCATGCCCTAAGAATGACCTAATATCTTTTACGGTTTTTGGGACCTGTAATGTCTTAATAAGGTCAACTTTGGCTTTGTCTACCTCTATACCCTTTGAAGAAACGATGTGCCCTAACACAATTCCTGATTTAACCATGAAATGGCATTTTCCCAATTAAGCACTAAATTTTTTTCCTTACACCTAGTGAACACTAATGTCAAATGATGCAAGCACTCATCGAAAGATGAACCAAACACTGAAAAATCATCCTTAAAGACCTCTAAAAACCGTTCTACCATGTCAGAAAATATGCTCATCATGCAACGCTGAAAAGTCAGGGGCATTCATAGCCCCGAAAGGCATGCGTCTATACGCAAAGGTACCAAAGGGACAGTAAAAGTGGTTTTCTCTTGGTCTTTGGGGCAATAACGATCTGATTATAACCGAGTAGCCATCTAAGAAGCAATAGTGACTATGTCAGCTAATCGCTCTAGCATTTGGTCGATAAAAGGAAGGGGAAAGTGATCCTTCCTTGTGACCTTGTTCAATTTCCTATAGTCAATACACACACGCCATCCCGTGGTCACTCGGGTTGGGATTAATTCATTATTCATTCTGGACTACAGTGATACCTGATTTCTTGGGGACAACCTGAACAGGGCTGACCCACTTACTGTCTGAAATTGGGTAAATAATACCCGCATCTAACAACTTAAGCACCTCTTTTCGAACTACCTCTTTCATGTTAGGGTTCAGTCGACGTTGCATCTCCCTAGAAGGTTTGGAGTCTTCCTCTAAATGAATCTGATGCATACACACAGTAGGACTTATACCCTTAATGTCTGCTATAGTCCACCCTAAAGCTTCCTTATTGTCTTGAAGTACATTTACTAGCCTACTTTCCTGATCACTATCCAAATTGGAAGCTACAATCACAGGTAAAGTCTCAGATGGGCCTAAAAACACATACTTTAGAGTATCGGGTAGTGGTTTAAGGTCCAACTTTGGGGGCTCTTCTAAAGAAGGAATTAGGGTAGTCTCAGAAACTGGTAACGGTTCGAACCTAGCTTTCCATCTATCAGTGTCTAACACAGGGGTAGAATCTAATAGAGCATTCACCTGTTCAATAGTGCTATCGTCGTCAAAATCTAAACCAAAATGGGATAGACAACTTTCTAATGGGTCTTCAGACAAGATGTTTGGTAATGACTCCTGAACTAAGGCTTCTATCATGTTCACCTCCTCAACACATGTGTCATCTAGCTCATGAGGTTGCTTACTGACATTAAAAATGTTCATCTCCATAGTCATATTACCAAAAGATAACTCATCACACCATTTCGACAGTTAATGATCGCATTAGACGTAGCTAAAAATGGGCGACCTAAAATCACAGGTATCTGGTTCTCTGGGTCAGGGACAGGTTGGGTATCTAGGACCACGAAATCCACTGGATAAATAAACTTGTCGACCTCAATAAGAACATCCTCGATAACACCTCGAGGGATTTTAACAGACCTATCAGCTAACTGCAGTGTCATCTGAGTAGGTTTCATTTCACCAAGTCCTAGCTGTAAGTATACATGGAATGGCAGTAAGTTCACACTGGCTCCTAAGTCAAGTAAAGCTTTTTCTACCCGGAAGTTACCTATTGTGCAAGCAATGGTAGGAGAACCTGGGTCTTTGTACTTTGGAGTTGTGGTGTTCTGAATGATTGAACTTACGTGACTAGCTAAAAAGGCTTTCTTATGGACGCTAAGTTTTCGCTTTCGCGTACACATATCCTTAAGGAACTTGGCATAAGCAGGAATTTGCCTAATTGCATCTAATAAGGGAAGGTTTATGGTAACTTGCTTAAAAACCTCCACTATGTCATTAAAGTTCGATTCCTTCTTTGTTGGTACTAATAGCTGAGGAAATGGGGCTCTAGGCCTAAAAAGACCTTTCAGGAACCGAATTCACATCATCAGAAACTTTATCAGTCTCTTCAGCTACTGGTCCTGAGAGGTGAGATCCTGAGGGGTGAACTACAGTATGTTCACTATCGGGCATGGTTACCTTATTGTCTACAACTCTACCACTTCTAAGGGTTCTAACAGCATTCAATTGATTCGATGGTTTTGCACCTAATTCATGAACTCCTCTAGGGTTGAGTTGTGTTTGACTAGGAAACTTACCTTTTTCTCTCAAAGAATCACTTATAAGACCAACCTGGGTTTTTAACTCGGAAATAGCCTGAATATTTTCTTGTCCTATCCTGTTACTAGCTTGTAGACTCTGTTCTACGGATAACTGAAATTTTGCAGTTTGCTGAGTTAACAATGCGAGAGATTCCTCTAAACTTAGGATTTTCTTATCTGACTGATTCTGAAACTGAGCTAGTCCTGAAGGATTCTTAGTATAGCCAAAACCTGGGGGAGCATTAGAATTACTAAATTGACCTTGAATTTGGCCCTTAGATCACGAAAGGTTCGGATGGTTTTTCCAACCAGGATTATAGGTTTCTGAATATGGGTCAATATTTTGACGGTTATCAAATCTAGTGTTATTATAAAGATCATTGGCCTGCTCTTCAATATTCTGTCCTTCCCAAAAAGGCTCCACTCTACCACTAGTCTGGCCCACTTCTAAGGCTTCTAACCTTTTTGCTATAGCAACAATTTTGGCATCTGATTCATAACCTCCTTCTATCATATTAACATTTCCTCTACTTAAAAGAATTGTTTTCTGGGGTTCCCTACTATTTTCCCATTGCTGGGTTTTTCGGCGATTTCATTAAAAAATTCCATCGCCGCATCAACAGTTTGGTTTTCAAATCCACTAGTGCATAGAGACTCAACCATGGTCGTTGTGGAATAATCTAAACCCTCATAAAGGATCTTAACTAGCCTAACCTTTTCTAAACCATGATGATGACACTGGGATAATAAATCATTGAACCTTTCCAAATACCTATATAAATATTCTCCCTCTTGTTGTGAAAATGTGCATATTTGCGTCCTAATAGACGATGTTTTGTGCCTAGGGAAAAACTTATTGAAAAAGGCAGATGTAAGTTGTCCATATGTCTCAATTGACTCGGAGTCCAAACTATACATCCACGACTTGGACTTATCTTTCAGGGAAAATGGGATTAACCTAAGTTTCAAAGCATCATCATCTAAGCCTCTAATTCTTAGAGTACTACAAATTTCCTCAAAATCCCTAACATGGTAATAAGGGTTTTCATTTTCTTTCCCTAAAAAGTTTGGGAGCATCTGTAAAGTCCCAGGTTGCAGTTCATAGGGTGCCTCCGTTTCAGCTAACTTAATACACGAAGGACGAGTAGTCCTAGTTGGATTCAACAAAGATTTCAAAGTTTCCATTTCTGGCGCTATCGGAGCAACATGGATTCTCTCCTCAGTCAAAGGACGTTCAAAAACAGACTCTTCAAAAGTCGGACTTTCTAGATTAAGGTAATCGAGACGCTTCGAACTACTAGGTTTCTCTTTAACAAATCTACCTAGTGCGTCTCTTTTACGTTCATGCATACAATGGAATTTTCTAAATTGGAAGGGTAAGAAAACACAGATCAAGGCCGACTCAACCAAATCAAACCTATTGATTTCTAGCAAACAAAAAACATGATGGCTCCACTTAGATTGTTTCTAGACCAGCTTCTAATCCTTCGAACGGGAATTTGTTACAATTTAAGCAAACCCCTCTGGAATCAATCCGAGTTAACGTAAGTTTTATAGAGGCGAGAGAAGCTCGGTGGAGATTTGATACCCAAGGCCTCACCGGTATTATAAGGCGGCGCAGTCACGCATTCAACTTACAGAAACCATCAAGAACTTCGAAGTATGCTTAAAAGAGTAACCAATATTTTTCGAATGACTTTCCTGTTAAGCTCGTTACCCTATCGGTCTCGTTCTAGTCAAAATTTTAGGCTTAGGTTCGCGTAGGTTACATGTTCCTAAAGCGGGCAAGAAGAGAACGGTGATGAAATCCGAACCCTTATCTTGTATGGCCAGGCCTTTCCCTTTACTAGAAAAATAAATGTCCGTATTCAGTCCTCAACATATATGCAGACGAAGGAGTCCAGTAACTCGCTGACAGGGGATTCACGAGTGTTTAGAATCTTACCTCCCGTTCCAGACGAGGGATGAATCGGTTGTAGTCGACTCGGGCCACTGAATCCGATGTCTAGTGTACGAACCCAAGGTGCAGAGACAATATCGTAATTGTCCTCCTTCTCTGCAAACAATTTATATTTAAAGTACCCTTCCGTAGGGTTATAAAATAATAAAAAAAAGTAATGTCCCAAAGTCCAAAAGTCCAAAAAAAAAAAAAAGTAAAGAAAAATTACAAAAATAATAAACCCTAATACAGTTTTTTTTTTCTAAAAGGAAATAAACAAACCCTAAACTAAAATTGTCTAAAATAAAATTGTCTTCTTTTCTGTTCTTTTTGCTTTAATCTTTAGCTCCAAGTCTTTATGAAACCACCAAACTCTTTGGCTCAATTTTCTTTATGATCCAGAACCTGTAGACACAAGATAAATACCCAAAAACATAAAAAAGGACAAAAATAATAAAAAAACAAAAAAATAAAATAAATCTAAAACCCTAAAAACAAGTCCGCTTCGGCGGCGCCAAAAATTGATGTGATTTGTAGATAGTGGTAAAAGTGGTTCGATTCTCAGACTTGTGAAGGATATTAATTAAACTTAAATTCTAATATTAAAATAGAAAACTCACTAAAAATTATAGCAAACTCAATCAAAGATGATATCAATATTAAAAGAAACACTGAGGCTAAGATTCCACTATTTTCCATGTTCAAAGTGATTAAACCAATACTTATATTTATGCAATTTTCTCGTTTAATTTGATTCTAAAATATTGCAACAAGTAGATTTTCAAAAGTAATAATTGTAAATACCAAGTATGAAGCATCAAAAGTCTTAAAACTAAGCATACTCCATCAAAATAAATCACAAGCACTCAAATAAAAATCATATTCAGTAATAGTTCAAGGCAAATAATCATATAATTATTGTAAATAAAAAGATAAAATAGAATATACCACTTTTTGTCGGAAAAATAGCTTCCTCTATCGCCTCAGCAATGGGGTTTAGCTCCTCATATTAATCATGGTCTCAAAATATGTGTTTGTTGCTCAAAAGATGATTAAAATAGTGAAAAGTAATAACACAGACTGTTTGCAACAATGTATTGGTGTTGCAGAATCACTGTTACAGGGCGAAATAGTAGCTAAAGACCTAATGCAACCGCTGTGATGAACGACACATAGGTTCTATTGTGAAACAACGATAGTTTTCTGCGACAGTTGCTTGTGTGTCAATGTTCTTCGTGTTCTTCCTCTTCAGCAGCAGCAGCAGCAGAAACAGAGTTTGATAAAACTCTGATTTCTTCTTCTCTGGCTCTGCTCAGGTCCCCAAACTCTCGACACCCCTTTTATATGACCCAAACAATCTATTTATATCAAAAATACCGATTAAATCTCTCCCAAATCTTCCAAAATCTGTTCCCTTCTCTTCACGGCAAAGTTGCGGCAATTTCTTGTTTTAGAATTTCTACACGTTTCTGAGCTTTCGTTTTTATTCTAAACTCTTCCTTAGATAGATACAAATCTTTGGGAAGGTTCATAGCACTTTAATCTCTCTAAAATTCCCTAAAACAGGTCACACACGTGACTTTCCATATTTTCTGTTGTAATAAAAATCCGTCGATTGAGCCCAGTCTAATCGATTTCAACACCCATATCAGATTCCTAGACCCATAAGGAGTCTATCCTATGAAAATCAGAGGTTTAATCGACCTCAAACTCCTCCAAATCAAGAATCCTAAAATATGTTCTTCACTGCACCTACTTTCCCGCCAAAACTTATAATTCAAATGTAGAAGATGGTCGCCCCCTACCCAGAGTAGGGGTGCGATCAGCAGCTTCCTGGAAATGGGATGCCCCTTAGTAATTAGGTTACCCCTTATCCAAAGTGAGGGTCCGAATAACAAATGTCCTCCCATGAACGCAAAAAACACTTTTCGAGCCAATTTCGCCGCAAAATCTTATTTTTCCAAAAAGACATAAAAAGCCAAAATAAATACAAAATCGAGCAATAACAATATCTACAATTGAGATTATATCAGACACAAAAATGTGTCTATCAACTCACTTGTGACTACTAGGATGTATCACTACAATTAATAATCACAATTATGCTACTTGTAATCAGGAATCTATCACTTTTGCGTATAATAAATCCTAATCTAGCAACAGAGATGAAAACAAGCTCGATTGATTCTAGACTCAACCAAACAAACATTCAAATCATGTAACAATATTAATGGTGAATCATAAACGATAATATGGAGACAAAACTAATTCATTGCATAAAAACCCATATTTGGAAATCCAACTTATTCCTTAAACCAATGATAAAATTAAGTACTCATGTTAAAGGAGTTCATCACAAGAATGAAAAGAAGTTTCATGTTTCTAAACCCTAAAACAAAAGTAGAGAAAAAGATTATATAAGATATCCTTGTGTTGTTTCTGCCCTTTATAGTTTTCCTCTTTTCCAATACTCATGGCCACAAGTTAGTTTCAAGCCAGGCCAGGCCAATCCTGCTCCTACACAGCCCACAAAAAGCTAAGCACATATCCCATTAATATTCAGCTTGTCAGTCCTGGATAACTGACAGTTTATTGTCTAGTGTAATCTAGCCTTTTAACTCCACCAGTTCCATTCCCTTCAGAAGCTGCTTATAAAACAGCACCAGCCTCGACCATTCTGCAACTTCTACTAGCCTGTAATCACAATTCAACCACCACTGCCACATTATCAGTATCAATTTGTATTCCCTGCTATCTTGGTTTCAAACAACTCACAATTCTGAACTGCAAACCATGGAAAACTCTAACCTTCATTGATCATCCCAGCAACAAACCACGAGCCTCAACAGTAGCTTCATCTGCAGTTCAATACCAGCATTGTAACTGCCTTCTTCTCAGCATAACACTACTCCTGCTAATCCCTAGCAGCAACATCAAGACCACAGCTAGCTGAAACTAAATCTTGGCAAAGATGCCACATACCAACCCATCTTGTCACGACCTATTCCAATAATCTTTGTAACCATCTTCCAATTCCGGCAACCCATGGCAGAGAACTTAGCTTCTTGTTTCAGTTCAAAATCCCATTCTTGTCCTTCCTCAACTGAGCCTGACCCAGCCTTTTGCATCCTCCACATTCATTCGCCTAAGCATACAGTTCAGCTTCAATTGCAGTAGCTCAGGCCATTACATTCATTTCCTTCTTGTTCTTGTATTCACTGCACCACCTATTCAACTGCAATACCACTTCTCAATCTTCTCCTTCGTCTCCATTTGCAATTCAATTCAACCAAATAACAGCAGCAACTTGAACTCATACTGCTTTCTTGCATTGCTACAACTGTAACTTACTACACCTCCACAATTCAGTAAACTTGAAGCTGGTTCACTCCCATTATTCCATTTCTGATTCCATAAACTGCACCATCTCTCCAAGCCTATCAAACCCATGAATTTCAACCACCTGAGTCATGCTCCATCTTCTTCTTGAATTATTGTTTAATACCTAATTCTTCATCTGAAACTGAAACCCTAACAGCCTTCACATCTCAGCTCAAGAACTGCATCATCCTCTTCATATCTGTGAGGTTCGTTTGTAACAAACCCTAACAGATCCATTTCAGCAACCAAATCCATTGAGACAACATCAACAACAACCCATTCCTGCAGTTTCCGCCAAATCTTCTTCTCCACTGCCATCAGAACATCTCTCATACTCAACCGTCAGCAAAACCCCAATTCATTTCTCTCTTGACTTCAAATTCATATCCAAACCCTTCAATTCTTCCCTTTGTAGATGTACAAAATCAGTCACAAATCTCAGACCACAGGAATGCCTTCTTTCCTGATTTTCAGCTCAAGAACATGAACAAATTCGAACACCAAGACCCATCTAATTCACGGCAAAAAATCCCTCAATTCTGCTCATCTCCCATTCACGAATTTGCCCTAGAATCACCTCGTCCAGCAGCTGAATAAGTGACTGCAACAAACCCCGTTCCTTCCATGCAATTCTGGCCAAAGTCTCCATGATTTGAAGACACTTAATCCTTCTCCTTGTCTGTGAGAAGAACTCTGAACCCTGGTAAATATCCATGGTTGGAAGAAACAAGCTTGCCCGATCTCCATCTCTGCTCGTTAACTAGTGACAAAAGAAAAGCTCAACTTGGGTTTCAACTGAGAAGTGAGACCTAATTTTTCTCCATCTTGAATGCACATGTGTGACTCACAACTGGTGAACTCCATTCAGAACTAGACACACCCTTTCTACCACAGCTGGTACAAGTTAGGCCACCAGTACTAAGCCTCTGGTCCTTCCAACCCAGCTGCTTGTAGGCCACATAGTATGTGGTTGTATTGCCTTTAGCCCTGAATGCATAGTTGTTGAAGATCAACGTCATCTCCTGGTTCCCTGCCATCAACGTCCTTGGTATTCAGTTTATTGGCATGACGCTTTTGCTCTTCTTTGAATTCTTTCACCAACAACAACCGTCTCTTACTTCTCATATCCACTTTTTTTCTTCAATTCCTTTACATCACTAAAGTTGTCATGCTTTTCAGACATAAATGAAGAAATAAAAGCAAATAATGAGAAATAATCCGCCTCCAACACTTTTGCACTTGAGATGAGACTTTTGGGTTATTTCTTCTTCTTTTGTTCCAAATCCTAAGCAAACATAAGATATATAATTTATAAGAAAAATAGCAAAGAAAGCATAAATACTAGATATAAAATTAGGTGTTTTAGACACCTATCAAATTCCCCCACACTTAGACTTTGCTAGTCCTCGAGAAAATCAAACAAAAGAATTATAAAACATACAAACAACTCCATGTCGCCGAGGATACGGTTATTTTTAGCATAAATAACAAGCATTTGAACCCCTAGGTGTCCCTAGTGGACGAGTTATAGTCTCGTGAAGGTTTACAAGAGGTTTGCCTACAACACCTATTTTTCAAACTCCATCTACCGGTGACAAATCCATGAATGAATCCAAAATGGTCGATAAAGGAGGTACCTTATTATGAATCCAAATTAATATATATAAATTAAGCTCTGTTAAGAAAGTCGAACAAGCCACAATCTCGGAAACTAGCAAACCACAATCACAAATGAATAGATAAAGAAGATGGAAATAGATATGGATGGTTGCGATGTTTACTAAAGTGATCGATGTTTCCCATATCTGTCTGAAGGTCGCTGCCAATGATGAACCTATGAATCCTATTGGATTGATATACTGGTCTGAATTCTAATATCAACAGCTGGCATATACAAGGGAACCAGCGGTCGACAATCTTAATTCTAGATCAACTCAACTGGCATATACAAGGGAACCAAGAGTCGATTTTATTGAACAATAATAATACTTTTTTTCTTTTTCTTTTTCATTTTTTTTTTCAAATCGACAACATGATTGGATTTTTTTTTTTTTTTTTTTAGAATCCAAGCGCGTGATTCTTGTCAGCAGATTACATGGTAATTCTCTTGGATCCTGCACTCCACGCTTGCTTAGGCGACGGAGACAAGGATAACACACACATATTGCTATCCAAGTGTCAATCTTATTCCGTTTGGTCAATTGGTCGGTCTTTTTTCTTTTCTTTTTTAGTAACTCAATCACACTATTTCATCCTAGCAGCAATAACAATTCGATGTTAGTGACCCACCAAATCACATAGATATAACATAAAGTTTGCAAAAATATAAACAAAAAGTGATATGGTGATATTCCGAGATATGGTAACAATTTTCATATTATTTCTAACACTTGAATAATTCTGTCCCTTGTAGTTAATGGGTTCTTCAACTCCCGCAACCAAGATGGTTCCATCCATTTAGATTGATAGTGTCATCCTAAAGGCATATATTTTTATGTTTCGGAGTGTACAAAGCATTTTTTTTTAATCATAAAAGGGAAAAACTAACAAGACTACAAACTCTATATGCGAAAACACTCCCCCACACTTAAACTTTACATTGTCCTCAATGTAAATTAAGTCATCCAAAGTAAAATTTAAGATGGAAAATTCATAACATGATATATATACACAATAAGAAAATAAAATGCATGATAAAAAACTGATATTCCAACTCATAGCTATTTCTGAACAATAGAGGATAAACACTAAACAAATTATTTAGTTGGCATCTAATCCCAACTCAGCCAATATATATACCTCATCGTCAAGAAAAAATTCCATCTACTTAGAAAGTCTAGTGTTTATTCTAAATTGTTCAAACATTTCTAAAAGTTGGAGCTGTGATATGCAAATATCCAAAATAAGAAAATAAAGATAAAAGACTTGAGAAATAAAAAGATAGAGATAGATACACAAAACCAGTGGGTTTCCTCCCATTTAGCGCTTGGTTTAAAGTCGTCGGCCCGACTTGCAAGACCGATTCCCCATACACCAATAACCTGAAAAGTTGAGGATCCTTCCATAGAACCTGTTTTGCAAACACTAGCTTCGCACACATATTAGTAATATAAAACAGAAACGAAGCTATTAACCGATAAAAGTTTCCCCCACACTTATTCTTGTCCAAACTTGGAAGTGGATATAAAATATAGAATTTGGGAACTTTCATGGTTTCTTGTTCACAAACCTGCATAACATGAGAATCAAATGTTTCCAATGGCGGATATCGAGAAACAAAGTCATTCAACAATGTTTTCGAAGCACATACATTCAAACCAATATGAGATAAAGGATAAGAAACAATATGCAAAGGGTTAGACAAACCTTGCACAATCTCTTGTATTACGGAATCTTCTTCATCCTTTAAAAACTCAAGTGAGTTATTCACCTCTTTTATATCATGGTCCTCTATCAAACCTTGCAACCATTCTTCGTCCGTTTCCGCCTTAACCAAAGTCTCGACATAAACATCATCATTACAATCCTTTGCAAGCTCAATTGGGTCTTCCACAATATTGGTCATATCGGTTTAATTCTCAACACACTCTTCTTTGTTGTAAGGCACATATGCTACTGCGGATTCAAGTCTCTCCATAAGGAACTTTTTAAGGACACGCATTGCACCATCCTCAAGATCTACCTTTTGAATAGGTTCTTGATCATTATTAAGATCAATGCTTGAGTAAGATGCACTAGTGTCATCATATTCCTTTTCATCTTCACCTTGATCGCAAAAAGACTCCATTGTACACTCCTCGGGGATGTCACCATAAATTGGTTCAGGCGTTGTACTTTCATAGTCATCGTCACTATCATAGTTGACATAAGATTGGATACCACTTCCCAAAGATTGGTCTTTCGCAGAATTTTGCATGTCCTCTTTGTATTCTTCAATGCCTTGTCTTAAAGTGGAAACACCTTTTTGAAGCTCTTGGAGTGATCCATCCAAATTTTGAAAATAGTGTTCCATTTGTTGGTAGAGCTCGTTCGACAAGGAAAAAGTAGAATCACTTACTTCAGTATTGCTAGGCCAATTATCTTCCCTTTGAATGGGTGGATGATCATAACTACGATCAGAAATTGGGCCAAACATACTATTAGCATATTCGGTCGACGAAATTGGTTCCACGCTTGGTTGTATACAAACTGACTCCATGCTGACCATAAATTGTTGCATCTCATCAACCAAACTCGAAGAAATATGAATAGGAGTACAACTAGTCTCCCCTCCTTGTGGTTGCTCACTTACATACTCATTGTTCCAATATGTTCCGTCTATAGAAATTGGTACCTGAAACAAGAGTTGTCAAAACTATGTCAAAATCAGAAAATAAGAAAACAAAAAGAAGAAACAAAACTAAAAACAAAAATAAGAAACCAAAAACAAGTGACAACCACTGCCTCCCTGGCAGCGACACCAAAATTTGATCGCTGTCGTATGCGTCAAAAATAAATTACACTTTCTTACTTCTCAAAATATAAATATAGCAAGGGCAAGAAAGGATCGTTCCCACAGAGAGGACTAAGGTTGTCAAATTGTTTCGGTTTCCTATAAATACCAATGGAGAGTTTTTTGATTTTAAAAAAGTAAACTAAAATAAATTAAAAACAAAACAAAGAAATAAACAAGCAAATCAAATAGAGCAGATATTGGTTAAGGATTCATCTTCATTCAATTAACTAGAATTGATATTTAATCTCTCTTTTATCAAAGGCCCTAAGATACCTTGATCGCAAGTATATCCCGCAAATCTCCTCTTGTCATCAACGAACACATTAAAAGATACGAATATGAATTCTATCTTAGAGAACAACCTAACGTGTAAAAGCACTAATCAAGTTTAATTCCCTAGATGCTTTAAGTTCTATGAAATCAGACCAATCAAAGCAATCGAACGTATAAAAGCACTAATCCGATTTAACAAAGGTTATGACTCACTTGTGACTACTAGGATGTATCACTACAAGCAATAATCACAATTATGCTACTTGTAGTCAGGAATCTATGAGTTTTGTGTATAGTAAATCCTAATCTACCAATAGAGATGAAAACAAACTCGATTGATTCTAGACTAAACCAAACAAACATTCAAATCATAAACAAAACTAATTCATTGCATAAAAACCCATATTTGGAAATCCAACTTATTCCTTAAACCAATGATAAAATTAAGTACTCATGTTAAAGGAGTTCATCACAAGAATGAAAAGAAGTTTCATGTTTCTAAACCCTAAAACAAAAGTAGAGAAAAAGATTATATAAGATATCCTTGTGTTGTTTCTGCCCTTTATAGTTTTCCTCTTTTCCAATACTCACGGCCACAAGTTAGTTTCAAGCCAGGCCAACCCAATCCTGCTCCTACACAACCCACAAAAAGCTAAGCCTATAGCCCATTAATATTCGGCTTGTCAGTCCTGGATGACTGACAGTCTATTGTCTAGTGTAATCTAGCCTTTTAACTCCACCAGTTCCATTCCCTTCAGAAGCTGCTTATAAAACAGTACCAGCCTCGACCATTCTGCAACTTCTACTAGCCTGTAATCTTAATTCAACCACCGCTGCAACATCAGCGGTATCAATTTGTATTCCCTGCTATCTTGGTTTCAAACAACTCACAATTCTGAACTGCAATCCATGGCAAACGCTAACCTTCACTGATCAATCCTAGCAACAAACCACGAGCCTCAACAGTAGCTTCATCTGCAGTTCAATACCAGCATTGTAACTGCCTTCTTCTCAGCATAACACTACTCGTGCTAATCCCTGGCAGCAACATCAAGACCACAGCTAGCTGAAACTAAATCTTGGCAAAGATGCCATAGACCAACCCATCTTTCCACGACCTGTTCCAATAATCTTTGTAACCATCTTCCAATTCCGGCAACCCATGGCAGAGAACTTAGCTTCTTGTTTCAGTTCAAAATCCCATTCTTGTCCTTCCTCAACTGAGCCTGACCCAGCCTTTCGCATCCTCCAGATTCATTCTCCTAAGCATACAGTTCAGCTTCAATTGCAGCAGCTCAGGCCATTACCTTCAATTCCTTCTTGTTCTTGCATTCACTTCACCACCTATTCAACTGCAATATCACTTCTCAATCTTCTCCTCTGTCTCCATTTGCAATTCAATTCAACCAAATAACAGCAGCAACTTGAACTCACGCTGCCTTCTTGCACTGCTACAACTGTAACTTACTACACCTCCACAATTCAGTAAACTTGAAGCTGGTTCACACCCATTACTCCATTTTTGATTCCATAAACTGCACCATCTCTCCAAGCCTATCAAACCCATGAATTTCAACCACCTGAGTCATGCTCCATCTTCTTCTTGAATTATTGTTCAATACCTAATTCTTCATCTGAAACTTAAACCCTAACAGCCTTCACATCTCAACTCAAGAACTGCATCATCCTCTTCATATCTGTGAGGTTCGTTTGTAACAAACCCTAACAGATCCATTTCAGCAACCAAATCCATTGATATAACATCAATAACAACCCATTCCTGCAGTTTCTGCCAAATCTTCTTCTCCACTGCCATCAGAACATCTCTCATACTCAACCATCAGTAAAACCCCTATTCATTTCTCTCTTGCTTCAAATTCATATCCAAACCCTCCAATTCTTCCCTTTGTAGATGTACAAAATCAGTCACAAATCTCAGACCACAGGAATGCCTTCTTCCCTGATTTTCAGCTCAAGAATATGAACAAATTCGAACACCAAGACCCATCTAATTCATGGCAACAAATCCCTCAATTCTGCTCATCTCCCATTCACGAATTTGCCCTAGAATCACCTCGTCCAGCAGCTGAATCAATGACAGCAACAAACCCCGTTCCTTCCATGCAATTCTGGCCAAAATATCCATGATTTGAAGACACTTAATCCTGCTCCTTATTGGCTGTGAGAAGTACTCTGAACCCTGGTAAATACCCATGGTTGGCAGCAACAAGCTTGCTCGATCTCCATCTCTGCTCGTTAACTAGTGACAAAAGAAAAGCTCAACTTGGGTTTCAACTGAGAAGTGAGACCTAATTTTTCTCCATATTGAATGCACATGTGTGACTCACAACTGGTGAACTCCATTCAGAACTAGACACACCCTTTCTACCTCAGCTGGTACAAGTTAGGCCACCAATACTAACACCATGTTTGTTTACTTCTGACTCATCTGAGTCGTCTGGATCTGAATCATCTGGATCTGAATGAAATCACCTGACTTATCTGAATCTGAGTCGATATGTTTGTTTTGAGTCAGATCTGACTCGTCTGACTCGGAAATAAGTGAGTCAGTGGTTTGGTCCCATGAGTCAGGGGTATTTTGTTACCTGACTCAAATGAGTCCGGGTCAGGGATTATGTCTGAGTCAGAGGTCGAGTCAGATCTGACTCAAAATGGAAAACAAACGGTCTGACTGCTGACTCGGTCCGATTCAGGGGTTGACTCAGATTCAGACGCCGAGTCAGCTGCAAACAAACAAGTTCTAAGCCTCTGGTCCTTCCAACCCAGCTGCTTGTAGGCCACATAGTATGTGGTTGTATTGCCTTGAGCCCTGAATGCATAATTGTTGAAAATCAACGTCATCTCCTGGTTCCCTGCCATCAACGTCCTTAGTATCCAGTTTATTGGCATGACGCTTTTACTCTTCTTTGAATTATTCACCAACAACAGCCGTCTCTTACTTCTCATATCCACTTTTTCTCTTCAATTCCTTTACATCACTAAAGTTGTCATGCTTTTCAGACAGAAATGAAGAAATAAAAGAAAATAATGAGAAATAATCCGCCTCTGACACTTTTGCACTTGAGATGAGACTTTTGGGCTGTTTCTTCTTCTTTTGTTCCAAATGACTCCAAAGTACCTAAACACTCAAAATCAAACATAAGATATATAATTTACAAGAAAAATAGCAAAGAAAGCATGAATACTAGATATAAAATTAGGTGTTTTAGACACCTATCACCTATGGGGTTGTAGGTCAATTATTCTCCATATCTGCATCAACATCTCTTGCTGCCACCCCACCTCCTTCTTCCATCCAAAATATCCTTGAAGAATTCTCAGATGTTTTTCAAGAACCTAAAACTCTACCACTTCAAAGATCCCTTGACCATACTATTCCACTACTTCCCAATTCAATACCCCCCAATCAGAGACCCTACAAGTGCCCATTTGTGCAAAAGTTAGTAGTTGATTCTCTAGTTAGAGAGATGAAGAGTGTTGGTATTATACAGGCAAGCCACAGTCCCTTTGCATCTCCAATTATACTAGTAAAGAAGAAGGATAACTCTTGGAGGTTCTGTGTTGATTACAAGAAGCTCAATGAGATAACAATCAAAGATAAATTCCCAATTACAATGATTGATGAGCTTCTAGATGAACTGTATGGATCATAGTGTTCACTAAACTAGATCTTAGATATGGTTATCATCAAATAAGAATGTTTGGTCCTGACATCCACAAAATAGCATTCCGGACTCATGAAGGTCATTATGATTTCAACGTAATGCATTTTGGGCTTACAAATGCTCCAGCCACCTTCCAATCCTTGATAAATGAGATTTTCAAGCCTTTCCTTAGAATTTTTTTTCTAGTATTCTTTAATGATATTTTGATTGATAGCAAATCACCTGAAGAGCATGAGGAACACTTGAAGATAGTCTTGAGCCTGTTAAGACAACATGAGTTGTTTTCCAACAAGTCAAAATGATGCTTTGCTCAGAGTGAGTTAGAATACTTGGGTCATCTCATCACAACAGAGGGAGTATCAGCAGACCCTTGTAAGATTGCTAGCATGATATCATGGCCTACTCCAAAGTCATTGAAGGATTTAAGGGGATTCTTAGGATTAACAGGATATTACAGGAAATTTTTCAAGGGTTATGGGGCTATTTGTAAACCATTAAATGACTTGCTCAAGAAGAATGCTTTTGTGTGGTCTACCTCAGCTGACAAGGCTTTTGCAGAACTGAAGCAAGCTATGAGCGGCACTCCTGTCCTAGCTTTACCATACTTCTCCAATCCCTTCATCTTGGAGGCTGATGCATGTGCTAAGGGTGTTGGAGCACTACTCATGCAAGAAGACAAACCTATAGCTTACTTCAGTAAGCCACTAAGCCCCAGATCACTAGGCTTATCCACCTATGAAAAAGAACTGTTGGCCATTGTAATGGCTGTCACTAAGTGGAGGAACTACTTGATGTGCAATCACTTTACAATCCACACAGACCAACAGAGTATCAAGTATTTCTCAGAGAAAAGGATGACTACAGCCCTTCAACAAAAATGGCTGATGAAGTTGCTAGGGTTTGATTATGACATCAAGTAAAAGAAGAAATGGAGAATAAAGCATCTGATGCTCTCTCCAGAATTCCAACCTCTTCATGTCAGGCCATCTGCACTACAAGGCCAGCATGAGCATTAGAGGTCATCAAGAGTTATGAAAAAGATGAAATAGCACAAGAAATCATCTTCAAGTGCTTATTGTCTCCTTCCTCCTAGAAGGACTATACTTACAATGAGGGAGTCTTGAGGTACAAGACTAGAATTTATGTGGGAAGTAGTAATGGAATCATAAGTATAGTTCTCTCTTCACTCCACTCTTCTTCAGTTGGGGGCCACTCAGGGATTCAGGGTAGCTACCAAAGAACTAAAACATACTTCAGCTGGCCATGGATGAGTTCTGAGATCATTAAGCTAGTTACTTCTTGTGATTTTTGCCAAAGAAACAAGGTGGAGAATACCCATCCAGCTGGATTGCTTCAGCCCATGCCCATTCCAGAACATGCCTGGAAACACTTATCAATGGACATTATAGAGGGGTTGCCAAAGTCCAACAGGAAGGATGTGATTATGGTCATTGTGGACAGGCTGACTAAATACAACCATTTTATTGCTCTAAGTCACCCCTTCACTGCATCAACAATAGCACATGAATTTCTAAATCAGGTATTCAAATTACATGGGTTACCAGCTACTATCACATCAAACAGAGATAAGATCTTCACCAGCAACTTCTGGCAAGACCTATTTAAAGCTATTGGAACAACCCTACAGCTCAGTACTGCTTACCATCCACAGACTGATGGGAAAACTGAGAGGGTGAATGCCTGTTTAGAGAATTATCTCAGGTGCATGACAGGTCACAAGCCAAAGGATTGGAGCAGATGGTTACCCTTAGCAGAGTGGTGGTACAACTCTAATTATCATACTAGTCTGCATACCTTTCCCTTCAAAGCATTATATGGGTATAATCCTCCTCATTTATATTTTCTATTAGAAGTCACTTCCTCAGTAATAGATGTAGAGGACTACATAAAAGAAAGAGACAGAATAATCATCTTGCTCAAGGAGTCATTGCAGAAGTCACAGGAGAGGGTGAAGTATTTTGCTGACATGAAGAGGACTGATATGAGTTTTCAACTGGATGATATGGTTTATCTTAGACTCCAACCCTACAGACAAACCTCAGTGGCACTAAGGAGAAACCAGAAGTTGTCTGCCAAATATTATGGACCCTTTAGGGTCATTGAAAAGATCAGCTCTGTGGCTTATAAACTTCAACTTCCATTTGAGTCGAATATACATCCTGTATTTCACGTCTCCCAACTTAAAAAGAAGATTGGTTCAACCATTACTCCAGCCCCTGAACTGCCATTGGTCGGTCAGCAGGGACAAATTATCATGAAACCCATGGCTCTTTTGGGAAAAAGGGTCATAGTCCATAACAACTACTCTGTTCCTCAGTACCTCATACAATGGTCCAACTCTCTACCAGAAGACAGTACTTGGGAAGATGCCAGTAACATCAAGTCTCACTTTCCTAGTTTCAATCCTTGAGGTCAAGGATTTTCTGTAGGGGAAGGTATTGTCATAGCACGACAAGTTGGCGGGGTGCCCCAATCAACTTAGATGGGTGTGAATAAGTATTAGAGTTCCGTACGCTTTGATTAGGGGATAATCTAGTCATTAATTGCTTAAGTAGCCGTTTAGTTTAGTATAATTAGTGAAGCAGCGGACGGTTGTGATGTGTCCCTGGATTAGATCTCAGATTAGGGTTTTTGTGAGGAGTATATAACTATCCCTTTGTATCTCTTTCAGGGTATGAAAAGAAAAGTTAAGATAGGCTGTTACTCATTTTCAGATTTGTGTTCTTAGTCCTGTTAGGGTTCTTAACAGTTGTTATTAACCTAACATATACCATATCGGAAGGAGGAAGAGGATTGGTAGGAGAATGAACCGATCAGCGTGAAGAGGAAGAAGATTTCGACACAGCTGGCACCGAGTGATCTAATAAGAATGAAAAGGCGAGGGTACCCAAATATACCTCAAGCTAAAACTTTTCCTACTTATAAGTCCTTTCTCCGAAAGTGATTGTCTATGGACTGAGTCGAGAAAATACAACTAATGGGTTCACACTTCGTGTGATCGTCTATGGATACGAAATCGAGACAATACAACAACGAAGTATGTTTACTTGATAAAAAGGTTCGAACTTAACCAAACACAATAAGATTGCTTATCAAGTGATTAGGAATTAACGTTAGTGTGATTTACTTTAATTATAATAAAACAATTATAATGCGGAAATATAAAGTAAATAACACAGCAAGATTTTGTTAACGAGGAAACCGCAAATGCAGAAAAACCCCGGGACCTTGTCCAGAATTGAATACTTTCAGGAATAATCCGCTACACAAAATTAAACCTAACTTCGTATAGTTGAGACCAAGCAACTAAACCTATAGTTCACCTAGTTCCGTATGTATTCCCACGCCTCCAACTTATGAATAAGTCACGTACTTGGAACAATTCCTTTGGTTCGTATTTCAAACAGTAAAGGAACAACAAATCTGTTTGGTATCAACTCTCTTCAACCAAGTGATGTGAGTTCGACAAAGGCTCTTCTGTTTATCTCAATAAACTCCTTCGTCAGGTTCTTAGATCTATCATATTCTCAACTACCGAAGTAATTGTTAAGATTTTGCGATCAATAATTTTAATCACAAAGAATTATATTGATGCCGATCTACACAACTAATCAATCCAATCTACCACAAGGATAAACTGATTATAGTTGGATCCTCTTATACCGAAACAAGTATTGTGCACACCAAAGATTATGAACCCCAAATCAGAAATCTTAAATATCTTATTTGTCTTCAAATCTTCTTAGATATTCAATAAACACCTGCACACAACAACTTGAATCTCTTGTGATCAATCACGCACTGAACGGAGTCTGTTCACAATGAATTATCACAAGATCGTCTTTAGACTAACAACATTCTAAAGATCCCTGTCGAAACTTCAATCTAGTTTGAGTGAATCTTATATCAGAAGAGAAGATTCTCAAGCATAAAGTTAGTCAATCAAATCAATCGAAAACACAAGATAAACCGCAATTATCTAGTTTCCCACCAACGGTACTCGTAGAGATTCTCAATACCAAGAAGACTTTAAACTGAGCGGCCGTAAGAGATTTCTCCTAATTAGGTTACTCTCCTCTCCGAATAGGCGGCTACACCAGTAAAAACACAACCGAGGAAGTTTGTTGTCACGAAGAATTAGTTTGCTAGAAATGCAAACTTCAAGTATTTATAGACAAGGAAGTTTGGACACTAAGGAATTTCCAAAACCGAATATATTCTCAAAGATATTCAATATATTCCAAATTCGGTTTCCATAATTCCTGGAAATGCTCTGTCCAAAATAATGACCGAAAATCTCTTTGGAAAATCTGAACTAGTAAATGCACATTACTAATTCTTGTGTTTCCTAAAATAAAATTAACAACCTTAAATAAAAGATTCTTAACTTATTTATGTTTCGATCCTGGGATTTTCTTCCATTAGCTATTAAGGAATAACTTTGAACAATAAAAGATAAACATTACTGCCCGTGTTCAAAGTATGCCGACATCCTTACTTTGTAAGTCCTCTTTCATACTTACAACCTTGAAACCGATTTTCCACACTTCCAAACAAGTTTAGAATTTGTTCATCTGACTTTCAAGAAATATGCAATTGATTAAGAAACACTCAATCACAAATCATGGGTTTAACGGTTCTACCAAAACAAGTTTCGGTTCTACCTCCATGTGAGAATTGCGCATAGTCACACTAGCTTTCCAAAATTCGGTTGACTAGGTACTATGATCGTTTCCCCACATATATATGGTATCTAACTCATATGTGTTGCACATGTCCACAGGATCGGTTCCCCTTTGCCTAATAACGTGTTGCACATGTCCATAGGATCGGTTCTCCCTTCTTCTACAAACTTGTTGCACCTCATACAAGGATCGATTCCCCTTTGTGATTTGTTTCACCTCTTCATAGGATCGATTCCTCTTTACCCAGATTCGGTCAAACAAATCACAAACTCGATCATACCATCTCAGGTGATTACTTAAGATCGGTTTCACTAATAAAAGTCATACCAATACATAAGTCAGGCCTTTGTGAATAGTTTTACCAAGAACACAAACAAGTCGTGAGCGATTATACTAAATCACACATATTGGATGTTCATAAGATATGCAATGAATAACAATCCCAATAACGCCTGGCGATTTCCTTTTCGACTCATAAACAAGTTTATGAACTTACTTCCTTAAAACGCATGTAAAACATTGTTTCCTAGGATGGAATCCTCACCTCATACCCATACATAATCACAATAGCATTTAAACGATTATGTCGATGTTTTATCTACAAAGTTTAATGGTTAAGAAATAAACTTCATATTGTATTCCTTAATATTATGTCTATCTAGAGTGTTCATGCTTCGCAGTTTCGTTTTCAATATGCACGACTTGAAAGATACATTAGGGAATGAAACAGTTCAAGTCAAATATTGATAGGATTCTGGGAGAAACCTATATGTAATAACCGCAATCGCACGGTGTCTAACTAGTAGACAGAGGCAAGTACAGGTCGTTCCCACAGGGAGCGGTGGAAATACTGTGATCAATAATCCTGATTGACTAACCAAAGATGATGTTTTTGGGATTTTTAGAACTAAGGAATTAAAAGAATGAAAACAAAAATAATTAACAAAATGCAATGTGAAAGACGCTAACTAGGGAATTTGGTTTCCACCAACCTAATCATGTAAAACTATTCAATTTCTAAAACGTATACTCCACAAAATTGTTTCGTCGTTGTAATTTCATCTGCTTCTAAGTTGATAGTTCTAGAGATTTATTTATCAATCGCAAAGCATGTCCCATCAAAAATTGCCAAGCATGACACATCAATTTAAAAGCATAACTAAACAATAGAGCTATCTAACCAAAATATAGTCGCAAAGTATTAAATATCATTCTAGAAGCATACCCGTCAAAGAACCTAACCCAAGCACGACGTATCAAACAAAACGTATATTTAATCAATTCAACTATTTATGCAATAATTTACCAAGCAAATATAAAAGAAAATTACTAAACATTTAAATCATTATTTGGAGAATTATCATTTGAGTCTACATGATCTAATTAGTTTTCACCAAAAACTCTAGCTACAAAGCTTTAGCTAGACATTATTATGGGTTTCTTAAAACCCATCAAAATAAATAACAAGAATAATGAGAAGAAGATTAAACCCTATTGTAAAACAATCACGGGTCCTCTTCTTTCACCTCCGTATCAGCCAATACTCCAGCCGCCGGCATTGTTCTTCTCCGTCTCCCCTCTGGCTGTCACAAACAGAGATAAAACCCTATGCTCCTACCAACCGGCCTCCTCTTTCTGTTCTTCCAACCCCGTATATATAAAGTGATGCAAAGAAATGCAAAATAAGACCTAACCACATCGGTTAGCGAGGTCCAAGCTCTTCTAGCCTTCATAATATTCCGTGACTTCAGTGACCAAAGATTCACTTCCTGCGAACAGCACCAGTTGACCTGATTGATTTTCACTTTCCATATTCTGCCCTTCTAGCCACCAGTCTCTTCTCAACTCCGACAAACTCGGGCAATATTCAACTCCATCTCTGCCTCGATCAAACACCCATTGAACAGCGCCTAATTAATACTCAATCAGCAGACCCCTTTTATCTCC
This sequence comes from Papaver somniferum, assembly GCF_003573695.1. Lineage (NCBI taxonomy): Eukaryota > Viridiplantae > Streptophyta > Magnoliopsida > Ranunculales > Papaveraceae > Papaver > Papaver somniferum. The sequence continues at coordinate 3,000,145 of NW_020622934.1, forward strand.
TCGATCTGTCAGCGCCAAACAAGACACCTGTAACAATCTCTCTCAACTTCTTGTGTTTACGGTACCAACACCAAAATTCGGAGGCACCATTCCTTGTATCGCCGGCTATCGTGAATGTCTTGTACTCATCCTGTTTTGGGTTCTTGCTGCTGCCATTTTCTTCATCTCTGCTACAGCCCAACAGTAACACTGATCATCACTTCCACTTCTCCTGCTGTACCACAGCTCGACTCCATTCATGCAAACACGATATGCATACAGCCCATTTTCAGGCCATATAAACACGGCCATAGCCCCACTTTGACTGCTGCCAATTACTTATTTGAGATTACCAATCGATGCCATGCCAACAACTAGCCAAAAACCCATCACTTCCAGCTGTTTAACCATCGATACCAACAATCGGACACTACTCATGTGTTCATTGGCTAAACCAACTCAAACCAAGTTCAGTCCACAGCACAATCCAGATCCCAACTCCGACTGATATACAGAACCTTCTCCTTCGCTGCCATGGCACCTGAGCCTCTATCATGCTTCTTTAACTTCTTTTCCATGTACTTCACAGTCGAGTCAATCGAGCTCAGCCATTAGAACCAAGGCCATGAACTCAACACCATTGCTCGACATCTGCACCTCCACTTGGACAGAAGTCACAGAACCCCATCGAACTCCAATTGAATCACCGCCTGAAATTATTGCCACCACTGAGACCACGCCATCGATAATCCAACAGTACCTCAAAGTAATGATATTGCTGGTCGACAGTTGGGATAAGAACTTGGAACTCCCTGAACCTGATTAAACCACAAAGAGATGTGGTGTACAGATCACGACCAGAATTCTTTAGTCCCACTAGCGACTTTCACGTGCTTACAAAAGACACATATTTGCTTCATTTTCTGGCCCTGAAATGTATGTGCGCTAGCTTAAATGGTTAATGGTGGCCCACAGTCCATTAAGCTGCGTGTCTTCACGGAGCAGTTGGTAACATCGATGCTGCAAACGCCAATTAAGCTGCAACTTAGGTATTTATTCCTCGGATGATCGAAATATGCTTGTACTTCTACAAAAGTATTAAAATAGTGTTGTTAGCCAAAATATCTAGTCCTACCTAATATAAATATGGGTATAAAATATAACACTTACGTGCTTATCAAATATCACAATCTCAAGTGGAAGGATGATGTTGTCGTTGTAGCTTCTTACTTCTTCATTTCTTCAAGTCTTCACAATACTTATAATGTCTCATATCCTAATACTTCAAGTTAACCTATACGAAGTTGACTCTAGTACATAATCAAAATACTCTTAAAATGAGTTTTGATTCACTAATATATGACAACCAAACTTGACATACCAACAGTTGGTGGGTTCAACCGAGCTATGCTCTAACAAGATGCAAGCAAGAGAAAAGGAGAAAGTAAAATATTTTTTATCAAAAGGGTATAAAGAATGAAGATGTATACATAGATCACTAAACGCATATAATAATAACAACAAAATATCTCGACCGGCTGATGCATGTCGTGGTGCAACAAATTAGTGATCTTAATTTCACTCAATTAACAAGTAATATAATGAAAGTCAAGTTCGTTCCCACAAAGAGAAGTGAGATTTAGTTGTTCAAAGGTCACAATGGGTTTTTGTTTTAGATTAAAAAGTAAATAAACAAAGTAATTAAAGGATTAAGTTGTAAACAATACGGAGAGAGATGATAGAGGAATCCTTCTTCGTTACTAAACCGTCCATGAGTTAATATATTCATCAATTCATCATTAGTCATAGATTATTATCAACCATAGAATAACAACTAGCGCATTGCTATCCCCTAAAGTCCTTTGGTCACTGGATACCGAAGCGCTCGAAAATCAAATTGTATTCGTCCAAGCCACCAAGTAGTAGCGCACTCAAGGTGTAACTTGGTAGAATGAATTATATTTTATTATTTAGGTTAATCTTAGTAGTAAGACTCTTAGCGCAAGGTCCACTTTCTAATGTTGTTCTACTCGCGATTGCTCCACGGAATCCCTCTGCAAGGTCTCACGTTTTCTACTTGTGTATGGGTTATTCCACAATGACACGGATATCCTAATCCTTTACTAGCAATAAATCAATCAATAAACTGCTATAGTTGGCCACCTAGAGCGATCAATTAATCAATCATAGACATCCATTAAATTAGAAGCAAACAATAATCATATGAAGAACTCAAAATAGATGCATATATTAATCCAAATCAAGTCTAGAACTTAGAATTCATCCTCAATCAATTGTGGGTTTAGCTACTCATGGATGTAGAAACACCCATGTTAAATATATAAGAAAATGAAAGAGAAATTGTTACGATGGTGAAATCGCTCTAAAACTCTAGCTTTTCCACCTTGTGTTCTTCTCTCCAAAGGCGTGATTAAAGATTAAAAGATATCTCAAAAACCTCGTTTAATTGGGGGCCCCTAGAAACAATTAGGATCCCTAACCAATTTATACCCACACAAAACATTTATACCCACACAAAACATTATAGGGGGGTTCCAAAAAGAGGGTAAAAATACTGTTTTACCCTTACTACTTAAAAATCTATTAACCTAAACATAAGGCCCCCAATTCAGTTTCTAAAACAAAATAAAAAACCATTCCCCTCCCCTTCCCTTCCATAACCTAGTTCTCTCATCCTCTCCACCATTGACGACCCAATTTTTTTCTTCGTTGATTCATCGTAGTAATCGTCGATACGAAAAACTTTAATCGACGATTAACTTCTTCTACAAACATGGCTCGAACCAATGAGTACAAAGGAAAGTTTGCTAACCCTAAGTTGGTAGAGAAACCCAAACTGAATATTAATCTCAAAACCAAGCAAATATCAACCCGTGAAGAAATAGAAAAAGAAATGGCGCCGATTAGAAAGTAAATGACTAAAACCCACTTTTGTTTTGACATTTTCTTCAGTTTTGACTGTGAAATTGAGTTGTCCAACCGATTTTTTTCAGTTACAGTGAATGGGTCGTTACTCTGTATTATTTTATAACATAACGAACCTATTATGCATGTATACTCTATGAAAAATCGTTAAACTGTATGATGTTCTAGTGAACGACCCTAATTCTGCTACTACAATTTGTTTCCCTAGATTTGGATCGTTACTCCGTATGATGTTATAACATAACGACCCTATATCTGCATGTATACTCTATGAAGAATCGTTAATTTGTATGATGTTATAGGGAACGACCCTAATTCTGCTACTACAAATTTTTGCCCTAGATTTGGCTCGTTAACTCTGTAACCGAATCCTTTGACGACCCTAATTCTGCTAAGAAAAGTCTCTCTGTCTTAAAAATTGGTAGGGTCGTCATTATATATAAGCGAGTAGTGATTAAATTCTTTTGGTTTAGATTTGAGTCGTTACCTCTATATAGTAACAGATGACGACCCTTGTACAGAAACAAAAATACTCACTGTACAAAAAATTGATAGGGTCGTCACATATTAGTTAGACTCGTCCTATTAGGTATAAAAGTCGTTTTTTGTTTTGAACAAAAGTGTGACGACCCTTGTTCTGATAGCATGAAATACTGAACTTATTTGTTCCTTTTTTGTGTATGTTACCAATGTAGTAAAAAGAAAGACAAGAAATACATGCCCACTCCTCCTTCCAAACCTCCCCGACACACTAGATACTTAAATGTCGGTCCATTCCGAGGAAGAAATCCGGATGAGGTACCGTTGTCTATGAACGAACCAAGAGACCCACATAATGATTCGTCGGATTCGTCACCTTCTTCCACCCCTGTTGTATCTGCTTCTGGTAGCGATGAGAAAGAAATTATGGAACAAGAAGAGATTCATGACGATGGTAATGATAGTAATGGTGGTGGTAATGGTAGTTCTGGACTAGATGGTGGTGGTGGTGGTGGTGGTGGTGGTGGTGGTGATGATGATGAGGAGGAGGAGGAGGATGATGAACGTAATGATGGTAAGGGTGTTGGTGGTGATGATGATGAGGAGGAGGAGGAGAAAGAGGATGATGAAGGTAATGATGGTAAGGATGTTGGTGGTGATGATGAGGAGATAATGGAAGAGCAGATGAGACCGCGTACACGGAAGGATGGGAATCCAGTTGCAGAGAGCGCGAGACACATTCCCCCCACACATTTGATGCTAGAACGTCTTCGTGGTGGTAAGGCGAGAGGAGAACCTAGAGATGGCTGCGAATTTCTATTTGGATATAAGGGAAGATGGGCTCGTACCATCTACGAAACAATTATAAAAATCTCAACTTTGCTTTAATATTTGATTTCTTGATGTTAACTTAAATTTTTTTTTTGTTTATATTTACTTGTTTATTCTTTTGTAGGATCAAAAAAATGATGTAAATCTTTTCAGAAGGCAATCTTCTTATGCGAAAATGTACTTGTGGGATCTAAAGGATGAATGTGGAAGAGTTAAGGAGATTATTGAAAACTGTGCTTTGTATACTGCCGTTGTGAACTCTGTGATTGCATATGACAAGGTTTCAATATCAAGTTTCAGTGAGAGGTTTTACGGCGAAACCCATACATTTTTGTTCCCTTTTGGTGAGATGGCATTGACACCCGATGATGCAGAGAAGATATTAAGGCTTCCCGTCGAAGGAAAATCCACCAATGACAAGTTCAAAAAAAGGCTTAGTTGGGAAGAAATTTATGATTGACCGAGAGATTGTTTGGCTGGGATCAATAGACCATAAATGGCCTTTTCGTGAAGGGAAAGAAATACCCGAAAATAGAGTTCAAACTCGTAGATATTAGGGAGATGTTTGTTGGAACACTCATCAAAGAAAAAGTTGATGGTCTCTCTGATGCTGAATGTCGTTATGCGGCGGTTGGGTATTTTTTGTACACACTTGCATCGGTTATATTTCCCGACAGTAAGGGTAACCGGGTGAGTGTCAACCTTCTTCAACTTTTGGATCTTGGGGGACTTCCATGGTTGCACATTTGAATTGTCAGTTATCAACCGCAGCTCGGGAACGATCTTCTCAAATCCATGGGAATACGGCTCTACTCCAGGTAATTGGATTGGACAAAATTATCTACTTTATTTATGTTTATTTATTCTTTGAATTTTTTTATACATATCAGATAGTTTTATTTTATTTTATTTGGTGTCAATATAGGTGTGGATTTACGATCATTTCCCTTCATTGATCAAAGACAATCCCGACGTCACAATCAACCCAGAATGGAACAAAACTAAACCAAGAGGGACTCGATACTTGTACACTAGGTGTCAGGATAAGGAACAAAAGGATGCTTTGTTAGAAATGTGCCAAAAATTGGACAACATCACAGCTGCAGAGGTAATCTTTGATCCTTATAAGAATGATCGGGTGAGCGCAATGGAAGATGTTGTGTGTTACACTGGCCCTCTGTTTTACCCTTACGGATTTTCAATGTACATTCCTATGAGAATCATGCGTCAGCTTGGGTATATTCAAGATTCACCCGTACCTGATTATGAACCGCGATTCAAGCACAAGTTAGACAAATGTGAGTCTAACGAGGCGGAATTAGTGGTTGTTTACGAACCTGAACCTAAGACCAAGCATTGGGATGACAGGCACAAGCATGATAGCAAGATAGACATCTCTTTTTGGGAGCATGTGAATGAAGGTCACGAGTCCACAACAGATTACTTGGAATGGTATGAACGCTTCTCTCACCCTCGGGTTATCCGGATAGATCCTCTTGGCACTCGAAGGAGAAACAAGGCATCTTCATCGGCTTCTACATCTGACACCAGGGATGATTCCACCATTCTTAAGCTTATGGTTAGTATTTATTTTTGGTATTGTGTTATTCTTAAACATAAAAATATAAGTTATTTAACCTCAGGTTATTTGAATGCAAATAGAGGGAATGGATGAAGATTCTTATCAAGGCATTTTGTTGCACGGCAGACAAAGGAGAAGTGGTGGAACCCGAGCGACATCGTAAGTACGCTGATTATTGCATCCAGATTGAAAATCCACAAGCGAAGAAGATGTTTACTTATTTGGCTAAACAAATTAAGAAACCCAGGAAAACTCGAGAACAATTGAGACAAGAACGTGCTCAACATGCTGAAGAAATTCAAAGTGGAGGAAGCCAAGGTGAGGAAAGTCCAGAGGAAACATAAGATGTTGATTCCCAAATTGCTAGTCAAGGTCATCGTAAGAGAATTCGTACATCAGATGGTGAAGAAATTCAGGGAAGTCAGGAAGGGCGAGATGGAGGTCGAGGCCGAGGTGGAGGTCGTATTGTTGAGTGAGGATATGTTATTATAATGTAGTCATGGAAGACCTTTAGTTTCAAAGACCTTGAACTTTAGTTTGTTTGTTTGGTTATTCAGAATCTACAACTATCTACTTCTTGTTAAACTTGGTTTGTTAACACATTTCCGCTTTATTTTATATGTTAGTAGTTTTATTTCAAAAATTAGTGTTAATGTTTTCAAATAATAAGACTCAAACTAATGATCCACCATAGGTGTCGTCATCTTATGACTTTGTAGGATGACGACTGTTAACAAATTAGTTAAAACATAACAAGAGTCGTCATAAGACTCGTATAAAATAGTAACGTCCCTTACTGAATATTATCCATAATGTGCATCTGTTTTTAAAAAATAGAGTCGTTACTACTTATATAGAAATAAGTGACGACACTACTGAACCAAAACATCCAGGAGATCAAGCTAATATTTCTCCTCTACAGTCGTTATGTTATTGATATAGCTGATTAACGACTCTTACGGAAATTTAAACAGAGAACTCGGTTTATTTTCAAAGCTAGAGTCGTTACTTTTTAAATGGAAATCATGACGATCTTAAGTTACAAAATAATCCAGGAGGTGAACTAAACTTTCTATTTTAGAGTCGTTATGTTCAATATATACAAAAGTAATGACTCTATTTGTGGCTTAAATCATGGGAACACCACTTTAAGGCATATAGAGTCGTTTCTGTTTATATGGTAATAAATGAAGACTCTAGGTTACACCAACATCCCGGAGAGAACCAACTTATGAGTCGTTATGGTTACCCCTCTATACGTAGACGACCCATTTTTGTAAACTGTAACGGTCAGATATTTTGAAATCCAGAACAAAGGTCGTTATGTTATAAATATGTATGTTGACTACCCTTGTACATAATAAAAAAGGAACTCCATTTGTTCAGAATAAATGTAAACACCATTTAGTTGAAACTAAAATACATCAAGTCTATCATAAATCGTACTCAAAAAATTACATGTTACTTATTTCCTGGTGCGAGATTGAACTACCATTGCGGCTTGGATGTGATAAAACGGCTCTCCTCTCCATTTGGTATATGCATCCTGGGCGTCACGCCGATACCGTTTGTGCCTCGCGAGAAACTCGTTATACATGGTGCACAATCTCATAACGTGAATCGTCCTATCACGAATGTATGACGGTAAATAATCATAGTGTAGTTTCTTGTTGTAATTAACGAAAGGACTCCAACCAACTTGAGTCCAAAATATACTCTCATCTTGATGTTCTTCGGGAAGATCTTTGACGATGTAATAATATTTTACCCATTCGGTATCTTCCTCGACTTGTTTAAATACTTCCCGGAGATGCGCTTGTTCTTTGCCTCTTTTTTCGGCCTCGCGCTTCTCTTCTTCTTCCTTCGTAGTATATGGCGTGTAAGTGTATGGTTTTTTAGTAGGTCGCATGGTTCTTTTGCGTATCTCTTCTTCCATTGCCAATATTGATTTGCTTGGTCGAGTGCATCTTTTAAGTATGTTTTCAATTGAATTGGTAGTTAAAGATGTACCTGACATTGAAAATTTGATTTCCTTTGATTATTTTCGGTTGTATTTCATACCTAATGATCGATTCTTTATATAGAATATATCCCAGCGGCTCAATTTTTTGGGAAATGTGTTTTCAGAAATAACCGTTGAAGACAAAAAAAATGGAAGAGTCGTTACTTAATATTATATCCAGGTAACGACCCTAAGTGAGGAAAACATCCAGGAGATGAACTTACCAGGACCCTTAGAGTCGTTACAGGTTATGGGTATCGAGGGTAACGACTCTAACTTAAATCTAATGCCTAGTTTGGGTCGTTGTTTAGTTTGATTATAGGGCTGACGATCCTAAGTGAGGAAAACATCCAGGAGATGAACTTACCAGGACCCTTAAAGTCATTACAGGTTATGGGTATCGCGGGTAACGACTCTAACTTAAATCTAATGCCTAGTTTGGGTCGTTGTTTTGTTTGATTATAGGGGTGACGACCCTAAGTGAGGAAAACCTCCAGGAGATGAACTTACCAAGACCCTTAGAGTCGTTACAGGTTATGGGTATCGCGGGTAACGACTCTAACTTAAATCTAATGCCTAGTTTGGGTCGTTGTTTTGTTTGATTATAGGGTTGACGACCCTAAGTGAGGAAAACATCCAGGAGATGGACTTAGCAGGACCCTTAGAGTCGTTACAAGTTTTGGGTATCGTGGGTAACAACTCAGTCAAAAATAATAATGGCAGGTTTGCATCGTTATGGCTTAGCCGTTAAACATTAACGACTGTTGGTAAATAAAAAACAACATAGCAGTAAAATACATTTGTTCGCAAAGATAAAACACATTGTATTCACTAAGCATTCTTCAAAATTCAAACGTACATATTCTAAATACAACCATCTTCCAAAAGTATGCTTCAAAATACAAAGCTCAAAATAAACATGTTGAAAACATTAAACACTCCTTCATTTTTTCATCTCATCACCCATGTCAACAAACTCATGCATTGGATCCAAAGCATTCCACAAGTTCATGACGTACTCATACTGGTTTGTCCGCTCCTTAGAGAACTCTCCCCAGTGACCATAGCCCACCCGTGGCAAAGTACATTCATCAGTTATCTTCAAACCTATATAATGGTTATTGTTGACATGTGCCATTACAATTCTTATTTTCTTTATCGCTGGATCACACCTTGTTCTTGAGGGTACATACGTACAAGAGCTGCCGGGGAACCCTTTGCTGAATACATGAACGATACAAGAGAAAGTGACCGCTAAAAGTTGGCCACAAAAAGGCATTTGCATCCAAAACTTATAATCGGCCGTCTTCGATCCCTTTCGCCATTTGATATTGGAAACCAATTCATTGAACTTCATTTATCTCTATTTTGAATCTCCTTGCATGATCATTGTTAGATATTGTTGCTTGTCCTCAATGAGTTTAGATGCCATTTGTTTTCTTGCATATCAATTTGGGTGAGTTTTAGTTTGCCCGCTTCATCGAAATGCCCTAACTGTTCCGTTGTAACATGGTAACCACAATTTCCATCGCCGTCAATGTCGTCGGTGGATATAAGGTGATCCAGGATGACGTAAGGAAGTTGATCGATATACTCTTTATACAAAGTGTAAGCCACACGATGTGATCTTCCTTGATAATCTCTAGGGGTGCGCGGATTATCCTTTATTCCTCTTATCGTCAAAAATTATGAAAATCCAGTGCAAGAGTCGTTACACCATATTACTACGGCGGCTAACGACCCTTGATAATATTTCAATGGTTTTCCAGGATCGTTATGGCATATAACCACAAATATGACGACCCTAAGTGTTGCATTTTACAGGGAGTTCTGGTTTTAGAGTCGTTCCTCTGTTAACCAAAAAACATGACGACTCTAGATGACCAGTCTAAAAAGGGTCGTCGGTCTTTATCACACTACCCTAACGATTTTTCATAACCTGGAAAAGTTGCAGTTTTGAGTCGTTATTGGGAGTGCCAATATACTAACGACCTCACAAAGTCGTTTGGGTATACACATCCCGACTCTGACGACCCTTACACTGAGTTGTTCCATAGTGGGGATGATTCTACCACTTGGAGCAATAAACACACAAATCGAAAGGTATAAGATGTTTATCTGATTGTTTTGAGCTCGGGGTTCCTCATTTTGAGGGTTGGTTCCTTCATTTTGACCAATGGGATCTTCATTGGCACCAATATTCATGGCTTCCTCTATTAACATCTCTTCATCAAACATCCAATCCATAAGATTAGTTGAGACAATGAGACCATCAACACAATCATGTTTGTTATTTGAAGCTTTACCAACATCATTTCCTCCACTAGAATCACTCATTTCAAATAACCCTAACTTCCCCCAAAAATCAACTTCTCCTTCCCCATAACACAAAAACACAACATTTCTTTTATCATAAAATTTACCCAAAATCTGATTTTAATCTAACTAAACTAACTAACATCTTAATTTACCTAATTAACTTAATTAACACTAATAATTTAGAGGTAGTTTGGCCATTTCAAAAAAATTGGGATAAAGGATAACCCATATTTGCTATTTCATGTTTTGTCCTGTAGTGCAGGGCCACTAATTGTTTCTAGGAGGCCCCAATTAAACGAGGCTCAAAAGATATTATAAGCTCTCTTAAATAGGTATCCAAGTTGTTGTTGTACCTGTGCGCCAAATCCCGGTGCAAAACGGCTCCCAAAACTCGCCAAAGCTTCCAAAAATCTTACGTCCAAAATTTGTCTGCGTCTAAATCATGTGTAACAAGCTAAGTGGGCTGGCGTGAGTGAGTGAAGTCCAGCCCAACAATCTCAAACTCAGCTGTCTTTGGCCTGTCAGTCCTGTGTAACTGACAATATATTCTCTTATAACTTCCACGGAATTCTATTATTTTCTCCCTGGGTTTACGTATGGTTGGAATATACCACCGTAGGTTTGCCTGAGATTATGTACGGTTTGAAAATATCACCGTAACCTCACCTGAGATGATATACGGTTGAGTATTCCATCCATAAGTTGAACTGTATACTGGAACCTAACTTCCTTCCCTGAGAATCAATACAGTTGGAAAACACCACCGTAGGTGCTCTTCCTTGTAAACTCCAACTCCTCTTCAGACTCGGCATAACTCTCTTTCCTGTACAGATCCCATCACCACGGCAGACGTCGTTCATCTCCATCATATATCATCACTTCTGTTTCCCTGCCATCAACCATCAGTTTTTCATCCAACTCTGGAACTCACGATAACCACAACAAAACTCTTCTTTCTGTTTGTACAAACTTCATCTCTACCATCTTCATAAGTCACCACAGCATCATTCCATTATCATTAATGGCAGTGAACCGATACTCTTCTGCTTCCATACTCGAACTCGAGTTGTACCTTTCTTGTTACTTCTTCCCATATCAGCTTGAGTTCGTACTCCCGTCATCCTCAGCAGCAACAGTTGATCGTTGGTACTCTCAACTCCATCACCACCACTGCAGAATCCGTCCATCTCCAGCAGTCATTATTATTCTCGCTGCCAATGTTTACGATCATCACCATTAATCCGTGGGAAGCATCGGTACCTATCTCGATCTCATAGTCAAACACCATCAGCACCACAACTCCATTACTCAATCCCGAGTTGGAGAACAGAACATCATTGTCAATGCATCATCACCGATATCAATCACCATTACTTCCATCAACGAAAACCCAACTCTGACTCGAGTTCAATGTCAGCAACCATCATTTATTTCTCCATCAGACTCCATCATGCACTTCAGTCCGTATACTCCTATGACTTTCTCTTCTTCTCGGTTTCTCATCGTCTCTTCCACTGATGGCAGTCATCATTCTCAACATCGCAGCTGCAGACACAAACCAAAACACTCCCATATCCAGCTTCTCAACACGAGCTACTTCCCGTGATCTCCAGCACAAACAGTTGATCATCTTCCAGGCCATCGACTATTGATCTCCTGCTCCGATGAAATATGGCAGCAACACTTCTATATCTTCTCGTCCCAGACCTCTCTTCTTCTCGTGACATTGCAATCAACTGTTCAGCTCCCATTCCGTGGCTGCCTTGAGTAAAAGGTGCGTCTGTCTTTAATAGTTCTGTGCGTGCACAATTTCGCAACTTTAGCTTGTTTCGTCGGAATTACTCCATTCTTTCGCCGTTGACTTCGTCTTTTCGTCTTCTTCAAGGTGATAACAAGCACTCCTAGATTCAAACGAGTTCCGCTTGGTCTTTAGCCCTTCTCCGCTTGCAGCTAAATTCAATCTTTGCACAATTAAGTGCCAATTTGCTTCTTTTGGATGATTCACCTAGCAAAACATAAATAAAACAAGACAAACATGATATACAATAATTTGCAAGAAACTAAGCAATTACTAGCATGGATTCGACACTAAATATATGCAAAATATGGACTTAACAAATTCCCCCACACTTGGCTTTTGCTAGTCCTCGAGCAAATTATCTAAAATACAACAACTCCATATCGTCGAGAAAACGGATGCACTTAGCTAATGCAACATGCCTTTAAACCCCTAGGTGTCCCTAGTGGACGAGTTATAGTCTCGTGAGGGTTTACTAGAGATATACCCACAAAACCTACTATTCCAACTTACTAGTTCTCCCAAATGATAACATCCAATGCGCTAAGAAGACATAGATATTTTGCACACTAGTCATAAGAAGTTAGATATACATATGAACACAATCTCATCCTTAAAAGTTGAGAGAGAAATAACCATCCCTTATCGAAAGAATACGGGTTCGAGAGTGATCGAAAGTCTCGACTCTATCTCACTAGAAAGGGTTTTATGAAGTTGCTCTCAATAATAAACATCTTTTTTATGGGCCACACATGTGTCCAGGTAGGAATGAAGAAAGAATCCTGTGACACGTTAAATAGTAGGAAGGAAAAACCTTCCGAATTGTTTTGAAAACCCACATCTTTTATCATTTTGCAAACCCTTTATTTATTTATTTTCTGACAATCTCTAAGAAAGGAAATGAACCACTTAACGTAGGTGGGAATATGCTTAGTTATTCGTTCGACGTGCAATTAGCACCACTCTCACAGCATCCATAGAAACGTCTTTTGTACTCAATCCTTGTCTTCATCTTCGTCTTCGGTCTTCAACTCTTGATGATAACTCTTGAATTTCCTAAAATCTTGACAATGTAACTCTTTTTCTTCAAATCCTTGTTGCTTGAAACTTCATTATAAATATTCCTTCTTTCCATTGGCTTTATTGAAAGAACAAAACTAAAAACAAACCAAAATATGAGACAACACATTTTTCTTGTCTCTTTTATTTTTCTTTTCTTCTTTTATTATTTTTTTTCTCTTTTTTTTTCTCTTTTCTATTTTTTTTAACTGAGAAAAGAAAAATAAAAAAAATATAAAATGAAAACAAAACAAAACAAAATAATAAAACTAATAATGAACCCAACAAAAAAATTTCTTGTTTTTTTTTTTAAAAAGAGAAAACAAGATAAATAAAGATAAATAAAAATGCAAGTACAAAGGCAATGTTGTAAGTACTTTACCGATCGATTATTCACAACTTGTATGTCTTGATATCATAAACTTCTTGAACTCTTATCTTGATAATTTTTTCTCTTGTACATAAGTCTTCAACATGTAGAAATTTTGCTCATTGTTTTGTTGCTTTACTTGAATCTGAAATCTGCTCATATTTTGTACCGTTGCCTGTAAACCTTGAACGTCTTCAACTTTCCTTCGAATCTGTGATGATCCTCTTGTTGATGATGATGGTGTTTCTATGGACCTGTTGGTGTAGAGAGAGATAAAGTGGATGGTGCTAACTGCGAACAAGATTACAAGTGGTATGTAAGTTAGCAATTCGATGTCACCATCATGATTGATAAAATAGCACTCAAGAGATCAAAGTAGTGATTCTATTGGTGGGAAGTTGGGTAGCTCACCATTTTACCCGGAATTAACGTAAGGTGACACACACTCTAAAAGCACATATTTAGACACGTACAAAGAATTGAAGGTCGGTGCCTCACATGATGTAACAATAGGTAGTCTCCACTATAGGGGATCACAATTCTACTACCGAAAATTCAGTCTGTACCTCATTTTCCACTGACATGGTTAAATCCAACTTTAACTCTCAAACAAGCAAGAAACCCGATCATGTTCTCTGGCATCTTTAAGTTCAGTCACTCTTGTGAGAATTTCGATGTAATATTAGCGACATGTATACTATGTGACTCTAAACTAACCATAGGATTGAGTTTTTTTCATGCAAATATGTAAAAAAAAGTGAAAAAATCTATATGCAAAATACTCCCCCACACTTAAACTTCACATTGTCCTCAATGTGTAAAACCGAAAGTTCTGAATTCTGACGTAACAACAGATAAAACGAAAACACTGTACAAATTGGTAAAGAAATTTGAAAGACTCCATTTCACAAAAGTTTTTCATATACGTGTTTTCTACAAAGTGTCAAAAGAGCACAGTGTTTCGATAAACGGTCTGAGAGGACTGAACTGCTTACAGTCTGAATTTTTCTGACGAAAAGGTATTCTTCATAATTCTCTTCTAAGATAAATTCCGGACTCAATGAAATTAAACATGGGGATGCAAATATGATATGAAAACAATAAAAACAAAAATAAAAGGGATTAAGATACAAAATCTATGGTTTGCCTCCCATTTAGCGCTTGGTTTAAAGTCGTCAGCCCGACTTGGCATTCGAATTATGCTACTCCTCCAGAGGGAGCAAATCCTGAAGTTCAATCACGTATACATTCTCCATAGGGAAGTCTTAGTAATATGGCTTCAATCTATGGCCGTTGACTTTGAAAATTGTCCCTTTCGTGAGACTAGGAACCTCAACCGCACTATGAGGAAAAACGTTAGTAACAACAAATGGTCTACTCCAACGGGACCATAGCTTACTAGGAAATAACTTAAGACGAGAATTAAATAGAACAACTTTTTGACCCACAACAAAACTCTGTCGGGAAATCATTTTGTCATGGAAAAGTTTAGTCTTTTCCTTGTATATACGAGCACTCTCGTAAGCATAGTTACGTATCTCCTCTAGATTATTAATTTGTAGTTGCATATGTTTTCCCGCTTTGTCATACGCCATGTTGCACATCTTTACCACCCATAAATACTTATTCTCAAGTTCAACTGGTATATGGCAAGCTTTTTCATTAACCAATCGATAATGAGACATACCAATCGGTATCTTGTATGTTGTTCTATATGCCCAAAGTGCATCGTTGAGTCTATAACTCCAATCCTTCCATGTAGCATTAATGGTTTTCTCAAGGATGGACTTAATATCAAAATTTGAAATTTCAGCTTGCCCACTAGTTTGTGGGTGATACGGCGTACCAATCTTGTGTATAATGTTGTACTTCTTAAGGAGAGCATGGAAGGATTTCTTGAAGTGCGAGCCTCCATCACTGATAACCACTCGTGGTGTACCATGTCTAAAGAAAATATATTCCTTCACAAACTCACAAACAACTTGAGAATCATTAGTAGGGGTGGTTTTAGCTTCCACCCATTTAGAAACATAATCCACAGCAAGAAGTATAAAAATTTTCATTCGAATTAACAAAAGGACCCATAAAATCAATGCCCCACACATCAAAAATCTCGACAGTGAGAATAGGATTGAGTGGCATTTGATTTCGAGAAACTAGATTGCCCGTTCGTTGACATTTATCATAAGATTTGCAAAAAGCATATGCATCCTCAAATATGGTAGGCCAATAAAAAGCCACTCTCAAGGACTTTGAGAGAGGTACGTTTAGAACCAAAGTGACCACCACAAGCATAAGAATGACAAAAATATAGAATAGATTGAAATTCAGAGTTAGATACGCACGTGCGGATAATCTGATCAGCACCATATTTCCACAAGTAGGGTTCATCCCACATATATTGCTTGGCTATTTTCTTAAGCTTTAGATTTTGAAAAGTAGACATTGTACTGGGTATTTTCCTTTTAACCAAATAGTTCACTATATCAACGTACCAAGGCATTGATTCTTCAATCGAGAAAAGTTGTTCGTCTGGAAAACGATCCTGTAAGGAGAATTCGTCTTCGGAAACAACAAGTCTACTAAGATGATCGGCAAATGTATTCTCAACACCTTTCTTATCTCTGATTTCCATATTGAATATACAATCACATTGGTACAAGATGATCGGAAACTGCATGACCAGAATATACAATCACATTGGTACCCACCAAATGAGCTCTGAATTTTTCTAATGAAAATACTATAGCCAACAACTCTTTCTCAGTAGTAGAATAGTTGATTTGAGAATCGTTTATGATACTTGATTCATAATAAATCACATGTGACCTCTTGTCTACTTTTTGACCCAAAACAGATCCGATTGCATAATCACTTGCATCATACATTAACTTGAACGGCAAACTCCAGTCAGGTGACTTAATAATTGGTGCAGTAGTCAACAATTTTTTCAATTTATTAAAGGCATCCTTGCACTCCTGGTCAAAGTTAAAAGCAACCTCCTTTTGCAACAATTTGGACATCGACATTAAGATTTTGGAGAAATCTATGATAAACCTCCTATAAAAACCTGCATGACCAAGAAACGAGCAAATTTCCCTCACCTAAGTGGGGTATTGTAAGTTCCTAATAAGGTCTATCTTTTCTTTGTCTACCTCGATCCCTTGAGAGGACACGATGTGGCCAAGTACAATTCCATGGTTTACCATAAAGTGGCATTTCTCCCAGTTTAAAACAAGATTATTGCCTATGCATCTTTTAAGCACAAGTTCAAGATTATTTACAAAAATATCAAATGAATCACCATAAACACTAAAGTCGTCCATAAATACCTCAATGATGTTTTTCACCTAATCAGAAAATATACTAACCATACATCTCTGAAAAGTGGCAGGCGCATTGCAAAGACCAAATGGCATTCTTCTGTATGCGAATGTACTGAAAGGAGAAGTGAAAGTAGTCTTCTCTTTATCCTCCGGTGCAATAAAAATTTGATTGTAGCCTGAATAACCATCCAAAAAGAAATAATGAGAATGTCCCGCTAACCTCTCTAATATCTGATCAATGAAAGGCAAAGGAAAGTGATCCTTGCGTGTAGTCGAATTGAGCTTTCTGTAGTCTATGCACACTCGGCATCCTGTTTTAACTATTGTAGGAACGATTTCATCATCTTGATTTCTAACAACAGTGACACCTGATTTCTTAGGCACCACTTGCACCGGAATAATCCATTTGCTGTCAGAAATTGGGTAAATCACCCCCACACTTAGTAATTTTAGGATCTCTTTCTTCACGACCTCCATCATTGGGGGGTTAAGTCTACGCTGAGCATCGCATACTGTCTTGATATCATCTTCCATAAGGATTCTATGCATGCACATGGCTGGACTAACGCCTTTGATGTCAGTAATTGTCCAACCAATAGTCGTTTTGTACTCTTTCAGAACCCTAAGGAGGCGTTCTTCTTGTATTGTTGTGAGATTCTTCGCAATAATGACTGGAAGCTCTTCCCCATCACCCAAGTAAGAATACTTTAAGTGATCAGGTAGAGGTTTCAGCTCTAATTTAGGTGCCTGCACAATAGAAGGTAAAGGAACTTCATCAGTTACAGGTAAAGAGATATATGAAATATTACCTGTTTTAACTTCTTGTGATGCCGTTAAAGCACCACATATCTCAACAAACTCCTTGAGAATATCAACGTCCAAGTTAGGAATTCCATAGACGTCCAAATCAATGCTATTTTGTAGCACAGATTCAAGTTCATCTTCGTTGTTCAAATCTAACATCTGTTGTGCTAATGAACCAATAACATCAACAGAAAATGCGGAATGGATATCACTTGGATAACGCATAGCTTCAAAAATATTGAAGCATATAACCTATTTGTCAAACTCCATAGTGAGTGTTCCAGTATCACAATCAATCTTCGTCTTAACAGTCTTCATAAATGGTCTCCCAAGAAGTAATGAAGTAGACGAACAATTGTCCCCATTCTGCATATCCACAACAAAGAAATCAACCAGAAATATTAGTTCATTCACTTGCACCAACACGTCTTCCACGAGTCCCTTAGGATATATGTTAGACTTATTAGCTAATTGAACGATAATCCATGTCTCCTTTAAAGGTCCCAGATTCAAAGAATCATAAACATCGGCTTACATCACGCTTATGGAAGCTCCAAATCAAGCAAAGCACGCTCAAACCGTTTGTCACCAATAGTAATTGGCACTGTAAAACCACCAGGATATTTACACTTTGCATGCATCTTCTTTAGCAATATAGTTGAAGCACTTTCTCCCACCTGAGTGATTTCGTTAGCAATCAACCTTTCCTTCCTTGTACACAAATCCTTCAGAACTTTGGCATACCTGGGTACTGTTCTGATGGCCTCAATAAATGGAATGTTGATATGCACCTTGCTGAAAATATCCATAATCTCCTTGTCTAGAGCTTGCTTCTTTGACTTGGCAAAACGACTAGGAAAAGGAGGTGGTGTGGTAAAAGTAGGAACTATGTACTTAGGTTGGCCAGTTGAGGTTGGCTTTTCCTTTGGAACGGTTTCCACCTCTACTTCCTCTTCCAAGTCGTGACTAACCTTTTCTTGTTGTTTTGGCTCTTCTGTTTGCTTCCCACTTCTTAGAGTTACAGCATTGACGTTCGCTCTTGGATTCACAAAAGGCTGTGATGGCAACTTTGCCGAATTCTATGCCTTTATTTCATTCATGTCTGTAGCCATATCTTGTTTCTGCAGGATTGCATCTTGACGTTGAGCATTGGAATATTTCCTTTGCATCATCATTTTCATCATCTCATCTAAACTAGAATTTTGAGTTTGTTGTTGAGGCTGAGGTGGAGGTTGTGGTCGGAACTGTGGTTGTTGAAAACCACTTTGTCACCCATAAGGATTAGGAGTTGCAGCTTGCTGGTTTGCATAACTGAAATTTGGGTGATCTTTCCAACCTGGATTATAAGTATTAGAGTAGGGATCATGCATTGGCCTCTGATTAGAAAACACAACATTCACCTGTTCAGACTCTTCTTCATAAGTAGGAATAATCATTGCTGCCATTCGTTGTACTACCTTCTCTATGTTGTTCATCCGTTGCTCTGACTGTGCAGACTCTCCCATTTCACTAACTCTTCTGATATTAGAGTTGTTTCTGGTGTAGAATTGTTGAGCATTAGCATCCATACTCTCAATCAAACTGGTTGCCTGCGAAATTATCTTCTCAGTAAGTGAACCACCGACAGCTGCATCAATCGAATTCCGCTGTTCTGGAAGTAATCCTTTGTAGAAGTGTAGAATGATAAGTATTGAGGATATATTATGGTGTGGGAAGCTTGCCAACAACCCCTTATACCTCTCCCAATATTCATATAGAGACTCCACAGACATCTGTAAAATGCCACTAATCTCCTTTCGAATGGATGCCGGTTTGAAAGCAGGAAAATATTTCTCCAGAAATAGCTTTTTCATCTCAGTCCATGTTGTAACACTCCCTGGAGGAAGACAATACAACCATTCTTCTGCTAAGTCTGTCAATGAGAACGGGAAGGGTGTAGCATAGCCATATCTCTGTCTGCGGTTGCATGCCTCAGACTTGTTATTGTGTTCTGGAACTGTTGAAGGTGTCGATTTGGATTTTCACCTGGATGTCCCTTGAACTTTGGTAGATGATGAAGTAGATTCGATTTCAGCTCCACTGGGTTAGTGATGGTAATGCACAGTGGTTGTGAATCTAATCATGGAGATGTCAACTCTCCTAACTTTATCTCCACAGGTGGAGGTGGTGGAGGATTTTCACAGTCGTTCACCATTGCTGATGTAGAAGGTTCTTCTTGCAACTGTGGACGTGCTTGTAGTACCGTTCCCTTGTGAATTTAAATTCCGCACCTCAGGTAATTCCAATCCTTCGATGCCAGAGATTGAGTACCTAAAACGAAAATCTAGAAAACAAATTTAAAAAAAACTAAGAAGAAATCTAAAAACAAAATAAAACAAAAATAAACAACTAAAGCTACCGACTTCTCCCCGGCAGCAGCGCCAAAATTTGATGCGTGTCGTGGGTGTAACAAATTACTGATCTTAATTTCACTCAATTAACAAGTAATATAATGAAATTCAAGTTCGTTCCCACGAAGGCAGTGAGATTTAGTTATTCAAAAGGTCACAATGGGGGTTTTGTTTTAGATTTAAAAGTAAATAAACAAAGTAATTAAAGGATTAAGTTGTAAACCATATGGAGAGAGAAGATAGAGGAATCGTTCTTCGTTACTAAACCGTCAATGAGTTGATATATTCATCAATTCATCATTAATAATAGATTATTATCAACCGTGGAATAACAACTAGCGCAGTGCTATCCCCTAAAGTCCTTTGGTCACTAGATACCGAAGCGCTCGAATATCAAATTCTA
Source organism: Papaver somniferum (assembly GCF_003573695.1). Taxonomy (NCBI): domain Eukaryota; kingdom Viridiplantae; phylum Streptophyta; class Magnoliopsida; order Ranunculales; family Papaveraceae; genus Papaver; species Papaver somniferum. The sequence continues at coordinate 3,020,434 of NW_020622934.1, forward strand.
TTCGTTCAATCACCAAGTAGTAGCGCACTCAAGGTGTAACTTGATCGAATAATTTATATTTTATGACTTAGGTTAATCTTAGTATCTAGAATCTTATCGCAAGGTCCACTTTCTAATGTTGTTCTACACGCGATTGCTCCACAGAATCCCTCTGCAAGGTCTCACTTTTTCTACTTGTGTATGGGTTATTCAACAATGACATAAATATCCTAACGCTTTACTAGCAATAAATCAATCAATAAACTATTTTAGTTGGCCACCTAGAGCAATCAATTAATCAATCATAGACATTCATTAAAGTAGAAGCAAACAATAATCATATGAAGAACTAAAAATAGATGCATATATTAATCCAAATCAAGTCTAGATTCATCCTCAATCAATTGTGGGTTTTTAGCTACTCATGGATGTAGAAACACCAATGTTAAATATATAAGAAAATGAAAGAGAAATTGTTACGATGGTGAAATCGCTCCAAAACCCTAGCTTTTCCTCCTTGTGTTCTTCTCTCCAAAGGCGTGATTAATGATTAAAAGATATCTCAAACAATATTATAAGTTCTCTTAAATAGGTATCCAAGTTGTTGTTGTACCCATGCGCCAAATCCCGGTACAAAACGGCTGCCAAAACTCGCCAAAGCTTCCAAAAATCTTACGTCCAAAATTTATCCGCGTCTAAATCCCGTGTAACAAGCTAAGTGGGCTGGCGTGAGTGAGTGAAGTCCAGCCCAACAATCTCAAACTCAACTGTCTTTGCCCTGTCAGTCCTGAGTAACTGTCAATGTATTCTCTTATACCTTCCACTGATATTTATTCTTTTCTCCCTGGGTTTACGTACGGTTGGAATATACCACCGTAGGTTTGCCTGAGATTATGTACGGTTAGAAAATATCACCGTAACCTCACCTGAGATTATATACGGTTGAGTCTTCCATCCGTAAGTTGAACTGTATACTGGAACCTAACTTCCTTCCTTGAGAATCAATACGGTTGGAAAACACCACCGTAGGTACTCTTCCTTGTAAACTCCAACTCCTCTTCAGACTCGGCATAACTCTCTTTCCTGTACAGATCCCATCACCACTGCAGACTTTGTTCATCTCCATCATATATCATCACTTATGTTTCCCTGCCATCAGCCATCAGTTTTTCATCCAACTCCGGAACTCACGACAACCACAGCAAAACTCTTCTTTCTGTTTGTACAAACTTCATCTTTATCATCTTCATAAGTCACCACAGCATCATTCCATTATTATTAATGGTAGCGAACCAATAGTCTTATGCTTCCATACTCGAACTCGAGTTGTACCTTTCATGTTACTTCTTCCCATATCCGCTTGAGTTCTTACTCCCGTCATCATCAGCAACAGCAGTTGATCGTTGGTACTCTCAACTCCATCACCACCACTGCAGACTCCGTTCATCTCCAGCAGTCATTATTATTCTCGCTGCCAATGTTTACGATCATCACCATTAATCCGTGGGAAGCATCAGTACCTATCTCGAGCTCCTAGTCAAACACCATCATCACCATAGCGCAATTACTCAATCCCGAGTTGGAGAACAGAACAACATTATCAATCCATCATCATCGATATCAATCACCATTACTTCCATCAACGAAAACCCAACTCTGACTCGAGTTCAATGTCAGCAACCATCATTTATTTCTCCATCAGACTCCATCATGCACTTCAGTCAGTATACTCCTATGACTTTCTCTTCTTCTCGGTTTCTCATTGTCTCTGCCAATCACTGATGGCAGTCATCATTATCAACATCGCAACTGCAGACACAAACCAAAACACTCCCATCTCCAGCTTCTCAACACGAGCTACTTCCCGTGATCACCAGCACAAACAGTTGATCACCTTCCAGGCCATCGACTATTGATCTCCAGCTCCGATGAAATATGGCAGCAATACTTCTATATCTTCTCGTGCCAGATCTCTCTTCTTCTGGTGACATTGCAATCAACTGTCAGTCTTGCAAGACTGAGAGTTCAGCTCCCATTCCGTGGCTGCCTTGAGTAAAAGGCGCGTCTGCCTTTAACAGTTATGTGCATACACAATTTCGCAACTTTGGCTTGTTTCGTCGGAATTACTCCATTCTTTCGCCGTTGGCTTCGTATTTTCGTCTTCATCAAGGTGATAACAAGCACTCCTAGATTCAAACGAGTTCCGCTTGGTCTTTAGCCCTTCTCCGCTTGCAGCTAACTTCTTTCTTTGCACAATTAAGAGCCAATTTGATTCTTTTGGATGATTCACCTAGCAAAACATAAATAAAACAAAACAAACGTACGTAATATACAATAATTTGCAAGAAACTAAGCAATTACCAGCAACACTAAATATATGCAAAATATGCACTTAACACCGGCACGTGTCAGTACTCAAACCTAATAAGGGACAACATAGTATACTCACGAGACTTGGAAGGGGAAGAGCTTTGATCCTCAACACTGCCTTTAAGACCGCTGCCTTCTTGGGAATAATCATTAACAGAAAGGTTCAACTCGGACTAGCTCGCTGCACCCAACATATCAGAAGAAGTATGAAGAGGATGATTAGGATCTTGAATCGTCTTTACAATTAGAAGGTGAGTGGAGTGTAGAATCATACGAGGAGAAAGCACTTCGGGACCACTTTGACTGACTAAACGTCTCAGTTGGCGTTCCACACGCTCAATGAATGTACTTGCGGATGGTGACCCCACTTTTGGAGCCTGCGGGGAAAATAGAAGGGAAACATTAGCGATACGAATGAAAGGTAATCGCGGAATAGGTAGCACGCCAGCATCTTGATTCATCTTCTTATCTAGCCGATCATCCCTCCATTCATTGAGAGGCAGATTAATGTATTCTTCAAAGAGGAGGCCCCTAGGCTTACAACCACGAGGCGGATATTTCTAAAGAATATGACAAACGAATATAAAATAAACTAAAGTAGGGTTCAGTAAAAAAATAAAAGCAGAGAAGAAAGGAAAGGTACCTTAGAAATAGGAGACACGACAAGAGGAATATCCAAAGGCTTCACTGATGGAGGACGTCTTCTCTTCTTGGAGCTAGACGAAGGAGGTAAAACACTACCTTTCCCATCCTCCTAAGAAGATTCATCGCCTGGAAGAGGATCCCAGCTACTAACCAGTGGACGAAGAGGGTGACCTTTGTTGCTCGAGGAAAGTTTATACTTATTAGCAGTCTCCGCATTCAATTTCACGCGACCTGATGCGTGCATTTCTTTGAAGTCATCCTTGGTTAAAGCTGGAGGAGCATATGGTCACTTGAGGAGAAGATTTAACACGTTCCTACTGATACTATTACGATACGTAAGCCACTCGCTGGTGATGCTAACTTGTCGAGCGGATTGGGGTTGGAAGAAATCAAAATGACACTGGCGATCACTCATCCGAAGATCATTTTTAAAAATGAAGCGATCAAAACTCTTCCAGACCTCCCTATCTTCCTCAGTTGAGGAAGGGGGGGTGAGGATTGTAAGGAACTCCTTGGACAATACCCATCTGCCGAGCCACGCGAATGGTATTATACGTCTCAGATGAAAACCTCCCTCCATCAAAACCAGGAAGACATCCGGGTAAGGTAGATATGATGATGTAAAAATCTTCTGCTGAAGGTGTCTCTGCGGAAGACATCCTCCTCTGAAACTTGATAACAAAGTTGTAATGCAAAGAACCGATACGACCGTCTTGATAGGTAATGGGGTTAAAATCAGCACCCTTGTCCATGAAATCCTTGAGTTTGGTCTTAGGTGGAAAACCCTTCTAGTGATAAAGATCCATCCGAGGGTGGAACTCGGACACCGTCACAAGATGCATGGAACTATCCTTTCAAATGACTTCTTTTTTACCGCGAAAGAGCAAGAGGATTCAGCTGAGGAGGCCTGTATAAGGGAAAGCGCTCCCAAGCCCATGCTTGAATAAAATTGGCAAGGAGGAAAGTCTCGACCGTATGAGATCCGTCTACACGACGAATATCATGCACCAGCAAGTCCAGATGATAATACAGACCGTCTAAGAACATAGGAGCGAGTGGGAATGATACACTACGTGACATCAATACGGCCATAGGGATAAGTGGTAGGCTTTTAAAAATGTAAGAAAATAAGACAGAGGATAAGAATTCCTACATGTTAAACTGCAAGTGCACAGTTGTCATTGTAGTGTGTATGTGCAAGAACAGGTCATCTCCACAGGGACTTGGGGTGTATAGTTGAAGTTTCACTATGCTGATAATGGATGCAAAACTAAATTCAAGGTCACAAGGTTGCAGTGACAGTGAAACAGAGATGGTAAAACAACAAGGAACCAAGGCTATGAGCCAAGGGCAGGGAAGGCAGTGCACTGATTTCAGTGCACAGCAAGCTTCAAAATACAAGAAATAAACAGCAAGATATGAAGTGCAAAAAACAGTGAAGGAAATAAACTGATCAGGAAGCAATGTGAGAAGTTACTAAGGCAATTGAATCCACCCTTGTGACCTATCCAAGCAATGCAATTCCAGGTTGAAATTAGGATCTTAAGCATACAAATGGAATGGAAAGAGAATTAGCTTGCTATGAGCACTAATTTCTCCCATTGCTCAATCAAAACAATGCATCCTAAGCATACAAATGGAATGGAAAGAGAATTAGCTTGCTATGAGCACTAATTTCTCCCATTGCTCAATCAAAACAATGCATCCTAAGGCTCTAACCTAGCATTCCACTATCAGACAATGCACTGAGGTTTCATCTAAACCTCAGCTGCAACAATTTAGCTCATGCTCAACATATAAACAACATTAAACATCACACAAGGTAATTCAGACAACACACACATGGTGAGTAATTACAAAAAACATGATAAACATATGAACCAACAGTGTAAACATGAAACAAATGAGAAACTGGCTAGTCCAGTTCTCTACAAGAGTGAAGCTGGCTAACCCAGCATTAGTTTTTACATCACACCCACAGTCCCAATTTATAGTTTACAAGAGAAGTCCCCAAAAGCCCCAAAACAGTGTAATTAGGGTTTGGTGAAACTCACCTAATTCGTTGGAATTGATCGCATGCATGCTAACCCAATCTTCTTCTGACTCTACTGCTGCTTTCTCACGCTCCAATTACTCTACTAACTCCACCTAATTCATCAATTTTTCTTCTAGGTTTTCAGAGAAAGATGAGAAGAGAAATTAGTGAATTAGATAGGTAGAGGGGTAGGGGATTGATGGGAGAAGGATGGGTGTGGTTGGTTTGGGTAGTTGAGGCAGGTGAGGTGGTGGTTGCGAAGGCAGAGCAGGTGGAGAAGATGGTGGTGGTCTGCAACAGGCATGGAGGGGGAGAGGTCGATGGAAGAAGGAGAAGGGGGTGTTTGGTAGGGGTATATGGCTCGGATGTTAGGGTGTTGGGCAGTTGCAGCGAGTGAAGATGTTATGCGATCTGGGCCGTAGGATGTGAAGATGGTAGGTAGATCTGACGGCGATGCGGAGGTAAGCGAGGAGCGACCGTCAGATGAAGTGATACAACAAAACTAACGACACTTGATGGAGTTAGGAACTGTAGTGAAAAGCGGATGTATCAAACTTTGATGCACAACAAGGGGGCGACCGTAGGATGACTCTGAGATCAATCTGACGGCTGAAGACGCAAGCGGGTATGGATTTGGGTTTTAGGATTTTGGGTATAGAATATGGGTTTGGGAAATGAGTTTGGGCTTGGAAAATCTTGAGCCCACTTCTTCTTTAAGAACAAATCTCTTCTTCAAGCCCATTTCTACCCTCTTTGGTCTTCCGCACATCATTCTTCACGGCTTCCTTGCGTAATTCCTCCTGGCTTTTCACTACTTTTCTGCTCTATTCCGCTCCGCAATTCATCCAGACTTTATTTATTACCTAAAAATGCAAAATTAAGTAAGAAAAATATTTATTCTTGAAAACAATGAAAATACAGAATATGGGATAAAATGTAGAATTACTGCGCAAAAGATGAGTTAAATGCCAACAAAAAGGGATAAAAATATACAATATTTGGCACTCATCAATAAGCTCATTTTTTATGGTGTCACGGGGACTGTACTCAAACACATCATGGCATAGCCAAAAGAGAAGGAAGGCTACGAACTCCGCTCGATCTGTTTCCCCTTCACGAGGAGGAGCACCTTCACGCGGACCAGAAAGCCAAGGGACCCAATATTTAATCCAACAGGAGAAATAGGCTCGGCGTTGCCCGGACTTTGGTTGTGGCTGCGCTTTACCTCTTGTACATCATCATACTCTTCAGCAGCAGATGACTTTGGTTGAGCAGCTTTTATGGCGGACTCCATGAGCTTTGAAGAAGGCATAACATTGACTGGAGAATCATGGGTGGCGGACCCGGTAGCTTTACCCTTTCCTTTGCCGACCGATCCTTCTATTTCACTCGGAGCTTCAACTTTGACCTCTCCGGGCAGTTGGAATGTTATGGAGTTCGCTTTGGAGACAATCAAGTGATTACGAAGAGCTCTATCGCTCTTGTTTAAAGACTTGTGAAGGCAGCAACTGTCGAAAACTGTATCTCCATGAACAGGCAGGCCGGTAAGCGCCACTACGTCTTCTAGGATGGGAGTCGCTTTACCCCAAGAAAACAAAAATGTGTGACGATCGATTCCCCAGCGCGCACATAAACGGGTCAAACTATCATGATCTCGCCGGACGTACCTAAACTTTGAAGCCTCTATACCCAAAGAACGAATAATCCTCTTATTATCTGTATTAGAACGTAATCTACCCATGGATCCCAAGCGGCGTGAGATTCAGCAGACGAACAAAGGATTATTTCAGGAAAAACATAATCTCCCCTATGAACTGCCAAGCGGGGCATATCCTCGAAGGAAGGTATAGGAGGCGATTTCGCTTGGGGACAGATAAGCCATCTCTCAGACGCGGACGGAGGAAATAAATGAGGGTTTAGCATGCGTGAAATCCAATTTTTATCATCCGGGAAAAGAATAGTATCATTGTCCGCCGCTGACGTTCGTAGTTCATCTCTAAGTTAAGTACTACCCCTTATTTCTTCCAGTGTATATGACTCTGACCTAAGGGGCGCGTCATGGTTAGGCGATTCATTAGACATAATGAGTGAAAGAAGTAGGGGAGAAAGAGAAAAAGACGTAGTGAAAAGTGATAAATGAAGGAGCGAGGCCTCCTCTATTTATAGGGATGTAAAAGAAGGAGCGGTAACTGAATAGGCCAGTAACCGTAGCATCTCAAGAGTCGCGAATGTAAACCGCCCATAACTCACCAGTTGTAACCGCCACAATAACATATGACTGTTGACATGGTCTTTGACCGGTCAAACAGTCAGGGGACTAATGTTGATACATGGAAATAATTAATCCTGAAAGAGGTTACCCCTTATCCTACTAAGGGTTCCTCTTAAGAGAAAGGAACTTGGGGACTAGGCCTAACCCATTAGGATGAGGTAGTTCTAGTCCATCCAAGACCATATTGGGTTGGATGGGCTTTAGCCCAAGAGGAAAGCCTCATAGGGTTTAGTATTAACTTAAGGAAGGAAAATGGTAGTTTAGTAACATACTAATCTTATGAGCACTTATTCATAAGGGAGTCATTATAAGAGGGGAAAGAGCACACTTATTGAGACATCATTAATCCACCATTATCTCTTTTAAACCTCTCTACACCTTGGGAGTACTTTCTGTGATTAGGGCTAGTTCCTCCTTCCCACATTTTACCCTATCAACATTCAGCTTTCTTATGAAGATTACTAGTAACCTTTAAACTTTTCTTGAAAGATATACACGTATCTTGAAAATGATTATGAGAACCAAAAAACATACATAAACCAACATCTTTAAACTCATCTAAGAGGTTCTGAGTCACATCAGGTTTCACAAAGCCTAGACCTCGCTTATATTCTGACTTTCGACAATTCTTCATGGAAGAATTAAAGAAGTTATTCATATCCATAAAAGTAAATTTGACAGACTTCAAATATTTATAATTTGAAATATGTGCAACAAGATCAGCATTGATCTGGATTTGTTCATCCAACTTCTTCTGGAGATTAACTAGCTCTTCAGAACGTTCTTGAAAATCAGAGTTTTTGATATAAATTTCGCAATGAAGACCATCAATTTTCTTTATCAATCGTTGTTTTTCTGGACAAATATTTTTGATGATTTTTTCTAGATCAAAGCACTCAACCTCATCAATGGTTTCTAGAATACACTCGGAGTTGACTAGATCTAATTCTGGTGAAACGTTTATAGAGATTTTACAATCCATAGAGTTAGATTGCTACAAATACAGACATATGAGGTATTAAACGTGTTTGCATGCTCTGATCCCAATTGAAAAGGTGGGGGTCTAACAACCACACCCAATATTTCATTTCAGCAATCTGTATGGACTAACTCCAATATAATTCCAAGAGAATCAGCTAGACAGTCAGACTCAATCAAGGAAATATATCCAAGAGTTATATATATGTTTCTCAATGTAATCAGCAAATCAAACAGATAGAAATCCGCGAGCCTGTTTATTATAAGAAACAACTTGGACGGTACCAAAGACCAATATCCAAGCGTCAATCAATTTCAATCGTCGACCAAAGGTTGGATTTACCAATTGATTGAACTATGCATAACCTGGGATATTTCAATTATATAAAAATGTAATGCGGAAAAGAAATAACACAGACACCAGTAAATTGCATCTTCATGTAGGTTGTGTAAACTCTCTATGGTGAATAAGAGATTATAGACAGGATACAAAATGCCCGGGTATATGTGCTTCCTTACATCCGAAGATTGGGCATTGTAAGGATGCACAATCCAATGCGGTTAAGCACTGGGATGAGGGTATTCCTCATCAAATAACTCATGTGGAGATCTTCCCCCCTTTTGAACATCATCATGTTCTTCTTCATGGGTTTTGAACCCATCCTCTTTGTTATGAAAATTGCGAGATACAATATCCTCGATTACATCTTGTGCCCAGGATGGTATGTTCTTTGAACTTGAACCCGCGTGATCTAGATCTTCCAGTCGGCAGCATGCTAATGTCTCATGTTCAAGACATTCTATATGTCCTCTTAAGGTATCCATTCCTTGTTGGAAATCTTTTTCTAAACTTCTGTTTAGATATACCTCTTGACATGTTACAGTAAGAAGTTTCTCAATAAGGGCCTTATTCCTTATCTGTGAATGTTCCAGCGATTGAGTAATAATTTCACACTCTGTAGTCTGTTGTTGAACTTCCTCGCACAAGGCCAGTTTTTGTTCCATATAATCTGCCAGATTATTTTGAAGACTGGGTTTTTCTAGCTTTTCTTCACATATTCTTACATTTAGATGAACAATAAGTTATGTGACATCATCTAGACTGTCAATGGTCTTTCCCTTTTCTGAATATTTTTTAACATGTTTGAAAAATATTTCCAACATCTTTCGAAATCCAGAACTTGGGCAGGCTAGTGAATCGAATCTCTTTTTAGACGATTGTTTACTAGGAATTGGAATCGGATCCAAAACATGTTTCTTGAGTTTCGGACTCATTCTTTTATGATCAGTAACCCGACTCGCAATCAAGTCATTAGTCATAGACTTTTTCTTTGATTTTCGAAAAGACTTTTGAGACCAATTTCCATTGACCTTCTCTGAGATATCATTCTCATTATCTTGACATACGTTAACTGAGTTCTTCATAAGTTTAGCCTTGCTTTTCTTATTTTGACTTATATCTTATAGGTTGGATCGCACCAAACACAAATTGTTAGATCTTTTCGTATTTGCATGCTCTGATACCAATTGAAAAGGCGAGGGTACCCAAATATACCTCAAGCAAACAAACATTCAATCATATTGCAATACATCACACGCAATTATTATACACCGTAGAAAGTGAATGATAATACGGAGAGAAAACTAATTCATCATATCAAAAAGCATGCTTGCAAAATCCGACTACATCTTTAACCAATAATAAAATATCTAGTTCATGTTCATGGAGTTCATAACAAGAAAAAAGAGAAAAGATTTCATGTCTAAACCCTAAAACAAAAGTAAAGGAAGAGATCCCTTCTAAGAATTGAGAGAGGTTCCTTTTATATCTTTTTCTTTCTCCACCGATTTGCTGTATTTAGGTCACGCCCAAAAAATCAGTCTCTGGCATAGCCCATGAGTGAAGCCCAATCGAAACAGGTCCAAGTCCTTCACTGGATCGAACCGGGTCAGGTGAGTCGAATCGGATCACCGAGTTAACTCGCTGTAGTGCAAAATCCACCAGAGTTTCCTATGCTTTATAGAACAATCTTCAGGCTGCATTTAGGCCTTTCCATAATTCATCCTTGCAGTTTCCCACACATGCATCTATCAGCTGCAATCTAACATGCCTGCAACACTCTTTCATCAACTCAGCAAACACCCTGCTAGCACATTACATGTCCCTAGCTATCAGTAGCTAACTCACAATCCAACTCCTTCATTCCCTTTAGTTCATTGCAGCACCAACAGCTCTGCAGTCCCTTTTATCCTACATCGATTGCAACAACCACAAACACAGAGAAAATACCCATTGCATCACCACCTAACTCAGCTGCATCATTTATTTTCCTTCTCAAATCCATTGCAGCAACAAATCACCACAACCAACCTCCACTGACAAGGACCCAATTGTAACCCTTGCTGCCAATTTATTCATTCACACACAACCCATCAGTTCCAGTTAATTGCAAAGGCAACAACACAATTCATACTCAGGCTACAGGTTGAAGCCTCCATAATGCCGCCCGACTGCAACATTTCTTCAATTGCAACAGATTAGTCTTCCCGGTTTCTCCACCTGATTTCTCGGCTCAGCTTGCTGTTGTATTATCCCTGTAAACTCGAAACAACCTGAAGTCCATTACAGTTCCTGCCATCTTTAAATTCTTTCTCAATAAACCTGCAACATAAGTATTCTCCTTCCCTTGAGCCACTTTTACTGATCTATCTCCAAATGCCGTATCATCTTAACCACCAACTTCAATTGCAGTCACCATTTGCAGCTCAGCTTCCATCTCAGACCAGCCAGCATCATTCCCATTTCATTACAGCCCATGCCTGCTTACCAAATCAACCTTCTCTGAAGCTTGTACTCATACCACCAACTGCTTCCATTCCAGCTCCATAGCTTCCCAATCTTCCTTGTATAGCAATTCACAGCCAGCACCAGTGACTATCATGTTCTCCATCTCTGTTAATCCACCAGCTCAAGAATGAGCTCTTAACCCTTCTTGTTCACCACCAACACCGACTCCGGTTTCAACTATTGCCATTTCCATATCAAAATCACTGGAACCCATTTTTTCTTGGTCTGCAGCTCAATTCCTCCACCAGAACTGCACCTGCTACAGCTGCAACTCAGATCATGCCTCATACACAAACCTGCCATGACACAAGTTCAACATTAATCCAGCTTCTTCTCTGATTCCACCAGAAACCCTAACCTGAGCTCCTTTTTCAACAGAGACCAAGCACCTCACGCAAATTCATTGTAAACTGTTCAACACCACCAATCTCATATTCATTTCTTCAATACTCAACACAACAGCTTCATCACAACAGCACCAGATTCCACCAATAAACCCATCTGCATCTCAAATTCTTCAGCTTTGATTCTTGTCTGCTGCTTCAGTCGATTGAAGAAACAAATTGAAACCCTGATTTCCTTACTGTTATTTCAAATTAACGAATCTGTAAGTTCCTTCGTCTCCAATAAATACACAGACTCGAATCCATTTTACGCAACAATTTCAAATCACCAATTTTCTCTCATCTATTTGATTTCAAAATCTCACAGATCCCCTTTTGTTCTTCTCTCATTTCAATAGAAAACTCTCGAGTGGAGCTTAATCTTCGATGAGCACCATCTACATCTCCTCCATCATCACTCAAATCCCTTCCTTATTCCTCATCTATCTTTCATCTCTCTCTGAATAACTCACTCTTAGTCTCAACTTTTTGTAACTCTTAGACACACATCAGCCTCACAGCAGCCGCCGAGATGAATGAGAGAAAAAATGGTTCTCTCTGAATAGTAGAGAGTGTAGGAAAGAAAGTAACTATCGGCACAAAGTTGCTGGATAAGGGTGATCCGGAAACATTAGGCTTGTCGAATCCGAATAACCGACAGTTTAAATCTTTGTTCAAGAACTGACAGTTCTAGGGAACTGACAGTACATGCTTCAACTTCTTCTTGCGTAACCTAACCCGCTCCAAGTATCCGTCGCCTGTGAATTAGCCTTTTTACCTTTTACACTCAAGATGGACGCTTTCTTCTTCTTTCGCTCTGAATGACTCCAAAGTACCTAAATACCTCAAAAACACACATAAGATACATAATTTACATGAAAACTCGCAAAGAAAGCATAAACAATAAATAAATATCATAGTGTTTACAACACCTATCAAATTCCCCCAAACTTAGACTTTGCTAGTCCTCGAGAAAATTAAACAAAAAAAATTCTAAAACATACATACAACTCCGTGTCGTCGAGGCTACGGTCACACTTAGCGCGTATAACAAACCTTTAAACCCCTAGGCGTCCCTAGTGGACGAGTTATAGTCTCGTGAAGGTTTACAAGAGGTGTACCTACAAAACCTATACTTCCAAACTCCAACCACCTGTGAAAATTTAAGAATTGCACTAAATACTTTTATTAATTGGCATACTATCAATGATTACAAGAGGAAGTACCCACTTTCAAATCCAATTCATAAATTAGTGATATAGCTTCATTCGGAAAGTTGAACACAACCACAATACTCGAAATCTAATCAACCACAATCACATGAAAATATTAATAAGATGGATATAGAAAGTAGATGGTGGCGGACTGTTGACTAAGGTGAACGGTGTTTCCCATACCTGTCTGAAGGTCACTGCCAAAACAAACCTAAAAATCCTATTGGATTGAGCTACTGGTCTGAAATACTAATATCAACACGATTGGCATATACAAGGGAACCAGCGGTCGACAAACTTAATTCTAGATCAATTCACTGGCATATACAAGGGAACCAGTGATCGATTTTATTCAACACAATAATAATAATTTTTTTTTCTTTTTAGATCGACAACATGATTGAATCTTTTGGATCCAAGCGCATGATTCTTGTCAGCAGATTACATGGTAATTCCCATGGATCTTGCATTCCACGCTTGTTTAGGCGATGGAGACAGAGAGAACACACACATATTGCTATCCAAGTGTCAATCTTTTTTTTTTTATACCGTTTGGTCAAATTGGTCTGGTCTCTTTTTTTTTTAGTAACTCACTCACTCTATTTCATCCTAGCAGTGATAAAAATTCGATGCTGGTGGCCCACCAAATCACTTAGAGAAACAATAGATAAATATGAAAAAAATAAAAAATAGAACGTTATATGGTGATGACTTCGAGATATGGTGACAACTAGCATGTTATTTATTTTTATATTTTGTTCGTTTTCAAATGAATAGACTCTACTAATGGGTTCCTCAACTCCTACAACCACGATGTTTCCATTAGTGTAAGGCACAAGTTTCTAGACTTAGGAGTTTATCATCTTTTTTTCTCTTCTTTTTTTAGTTTTTCTACCTTTTTTTTTTCTTATAAACACAGGGAAAACTAACAAGGCTAAAAACTCTATATGAGAACACTCCCCCACACTTAAACTTTACATTGCCCTCAATGTAAAATTTAGTATTCAAAGTAAATTTCAAGATGGGAAATTCATAACATGATATATATACACAATAAGAAAATAAAATGCATAATAAAAACTCATACTCCAACTCATAGCTATTTCTGAACAATAGAGGATAAACACTAAACAAGCTATTTAGTTGGCATCTCATCCCAACTCAGCCAATATATATACCTCATTGTTAAGAAAGAATTCCATCTACTTAGAAAGGCTAGTGTTTATTCTAAATTGTTCAAAAATCTTTAAAAGTTGGAGTTTTGATATGAAAATATCCAAAATAAGAAAATAATGATAAAAGACTTAAAAAATAAATAAAAAGATAGAGATAGATATACAAAACCAGTGGGTTGCCTCCCATTTAGCGCTTGGTTTAAAGTCATCATCCCGACTTACAAAACGAATTCTCCATACACCAATAATCGGAAAAGTTGGGGATCCACCCATAACACCTGTTTTGCAAACACTAGATTTGCACAAATATTAGTAATATAAAATAGAAACGAAGCTATCGACCGAAAGAAGTTTCCCCCACACTTATTCTTGTCCACAGTTGGAAGTCTATAAAGAATATAAAAGTCAGGGACTACCACGGTTTCTTGTTTCAAAGCCTGCATAGTATGAGAATCAAATGTTTCCAATGGCGGATATCGAGAAACAAAGTCATTCAACAATACTCTCGAAGCACATACATTCAAACAAATAATAGGTAAAGGAGAAGAAACAATATGTAAAGGGTTAGACAAACCTATCACAATCTCTTGTATCACGGAATCCCTTGAAAAATTCAAGTGAACATTTCACCTCTTGTATATCGTGGTCCTCTATCAAACCTTGCAACCATTCTTCGTCCATTTCTGCCTTAACCAAAGTCTCAGCATCAGCATCATCACTACAATTATTTGCAAGCTCAATTGGGTCTTCCATAATATTGGTCGCAATGGTTTCATTCTCAACATACTCATCTTTTTTGTAAGGCACGTACTCTTTTGCGGAGACAATTCTGTCCATAAGGAATTTCTTTAGAACACTCATTGCATCATCCTCAAGCTCTACCTTTTGAATAAGTTCTTGATCATTAAAAAAATCAAGGCTTGAGTAAGCTACACTAGTGTCATCATAATCCTTTTCGTCTTCATCTTGATCCCAAAAAGATTCCGCTGTACACCTTTGGTAAATGTCACTATGAGTTGGTTCAAGCGATGTATCTTCATAATCATCATCACTTTCATAGTTAACATAAGATTGGTTCTCGCTGAAATTAGTGTTGCTAATCTCAAACTCATCCCTTTGAATAGATGAATGATCATTATTAAGATCAAGAGTTGAGGTAGCTACACAATTATCAACGAAAGACCCCAAAGCTTGGCCCTTCTCAACATTATTGTCCATTTCCTCTTTGTATTCATCAATGCCCTTTCTTATGTCGTAAACACCTCTTTGAAACTCTTGGAATGATCCATCCAAATTCTGAATATAGTAGTCCATTTGGTTGTAAAGCTCGTTCGAAAAGGAAAAAGTAGAATCACTTACCTCAGTATTTCTAGGCCAATTATCTTCCCTCTGAATGGGTGAATGATCATAACTACGATCAGAAATTGGGCCAAACATACTATGAGCATATCCGATCGACGAAATTGGTTCCACGCTTTGTTGTCTACAAACTGACTCCATGTCCACCATAAATTTTTGCATCTCATCTACCAAACTAGAAGAAATATGAATAGGAGCACAACTATTCTCCCCTCCTTGTGGTTGCTCACTTACATACCTACCATAAAAAGGTTGATATGTATGAGAATAACTCAAGGGGTACGTAGAATATTGACCATAACCAAAGGATTGGTTTTGATTGTATTCCCCGCAAGGGTGATAGTTGTCATAATGTTGTTGAGGTTGATAACCGTACCCATTGTTCCAATATGCTCCGTCCATAAAAATTGGAACCTGAAACAAGGTTAAAACCAGAAAATAAGAAAAACTAAAAACAAACAAAAATAAAAATAAAATAAGAAACCAAAAACAAATGACAACCGCTGCCTCCCCGGCAACGGCGCTAAAATTTGATCGTTACCATAGGCGTCAAAAATAATTACAATTTCTTACTACTCAAAATATATAATGAAGCAAGGGCAAGAAAGGATCGTTCCCACGTAGAGGTCTTGGGTTGTCAATATGTGTCGGTTTCTTGTATAAATCAATGGGGGGATTTTCTGAGTTTTATAAACTAAAATAAAGTAAAAGCAAACAAAGAAATAAACACGCGAATCAAGGGTGTGAAAATATTGGGTAAAGGTTACATCTTCATTTGTAAACAAGTTTTGAATGTATGAATAAAATTCATATTTAATCTCAGTATCATCAAAAGCCCTAGAATACCTTATCGCAAGATTACTCCGTAAATTTCTTAGTCATCAACACACACATTAGAGATGCGTACGTGAATTCTACCTAAAGAATAACCTAACGCCTTGCGCTAATTAAGTTCAATTCCTATGACCATAAAGTTTCAGAAATAGGCTAATCAATGCAATTGTCATACATTGCGCATGACAATTCGGACAAGGTCAATTTCTACATATGATTACAAGAGTGTATCACTACAAACCGTAATCATATCATGCTACTCGTATTCAAGGTTATCGCTTGATGATAAACCTTAAAATAGCTATAGATATGGATGTATGTTCAATCAATTCTAGACTCAACCAAACAAACATTCAATCATATTGCAATACATCAATCATGCAATTATTATAAACCGTAGAAAGTGAACGATAATATGGAGAGAAAACTAATTCGTCGTATCAAAAAGCATGCTTGAAAAATCCGACTACATCTTTAACCAATAATAAAATATCTAGCTCATGTTCATGGAGTTCATAACAAGAAGAAAGAGAAAAGATTTCATGTCTAAACCCTAGAACAAAAGTAAAGGAAGAGATCCCCTTCTAAGAATTGAGAGAGGTTCCTTTTATATCTTTTTCTTTCTCCACCGATTTGTTGTATTTAGGTCACGCCCAAAAATCAGTCTCTGGCACAGCCCATGAGTGAAGCCCAATCGAAACAGGTCCAAGACCTTCTTTGGATCGAACCGGGTCAGATGAGTCGAATCGGATCACCGAGTTAACTCGCTGTAGTGCAAAATCCAGCAGAGTTTCCTATGCTTTATAGAACAATCTCCAGGTTGCATTCAGGCCTTTCCATAATTCATCCCTGCAGTTTCCTACACATGCATCTATCAGCTGCAATGTAACATGCCTGCAACACTCTTTCATCAACTCAGCCAACACCCTGCTAGTACATTACATGTCCCTAGCTATCAGCAGCTAACTCACAAACCAACTTCTTCATTCCCTTTACTTTATTGCAGCACCAACAGCTCTGGAGTCCCTTCCATCCTACATCGATTGCAACAACCACAAACACACAACAAATACCCATTGCATCACCACCTAACTCAGTTGCATCATTTATTTTCCTTCTCAAATCCATTGTAGCAACAAATCACCACAACCAACCTCCATTGACAAGGACCCAATTGTGACCCTTGCTGCAAATTTATTCATTCACACACAACCCATCAGTTACAGTTATCTCCAAAGGCAACAACACTCTTCATACTCAGGCTACATGTTGAATCCTCCAGACTGTTGCTCGACTGAAACATTTCTTCAATAGCAACAGATTAGACTTCCCGGTTTCTCCACCTGATTTCTCGGCTCAGCTTGTTGTTGTATTATCCCTTTAAACTCGAAACAACCTCAAGTCCATTCCATTTCCTGCCATCTTTAAATTCTTTCTCAATAAACCCGCAACAAGTATTTTCCTTCCATTGAGCCACTTTTGTTGCTCTATGTCCAACTGCGGTATCATCCTGACCACCAACTTCAATTGTAGTCACCATTTGCAGCTTAGCTGCCATCTCAGACTAGCCAGCATCATTCCCATTTCATTACATCCCATGCCTGCTTACCAAATCAACCTTCTCTGCAGCTTGTACTCATACCACCGACTGCTGCCATACCAGCTTCATAGCTTCTCAATCTTCCCTGTATAGAAATTTACAGCCAACACTAGTGACTATCATCTTCTCCGTCTCAGTTAATCCATCAGCTCAAGAATGATCTCTTAACCCTTCTTGTTCACCAACAACACCGACTCTAGTTTCAACTCTTTCCATTTCCATCTCAAAATCACTGGAACCATTTGTTCTTGGTCTGCAGCTCAATTCCTCCACCAGAACTTCACCTGCAACAGCTGCAACTCAGCTCATGCCTCATACTCAAACCTGCCATGACACAAGTTCAACATTAATCCAGCTTCTTCTCTGATTCCACCAGAAACCCTAACCTGAGCTCCTTTTTCAACAGAGACCAAGCACATCACGCAGATTCATTATAAACTGTTTAACACCACCAATCTCATATTCATTTCTTCAATACTCAACACAACATCTTCATCATTGCAGCACCAGATTCCACCAATAAACCCATCTGCATCACAAATTCTTCAGCTTTGATTCTTGTTTGCTGCTTCAGTCGATTGCAGAAACAAATTGAAACCCTGATTTCTTTCTGTTATTTCAAATAAACGAATCTGTAAGTTCCTTCTTTTCCAATAAATACACAGACTCGAATCCGTTTTTCGCAACAATTTCAAATCACCAATTTTCTCTCATCTATTTGATTTCAAAATCTCACAGATCCTCTTTTGTTTTTCTCTCATTTCAATAGAAAACTCTCAAGTGGAGATTAATCTTCGATGAGCAGCAGCTACATCTCCTCCATCATCACTCAAATCCCTTATTCCTCATCTCTCTTTCGTCTCTCTCTGAATAACTCACTCTTAGGCTGGGTTTGGTAATGCTTTTATTTTCCAAAAGCACTTTCAAAATCTATATATGTCAATAATTTTTGAAATTGATGTTTGGTAAAAAAATATCAAAGTGCTTTTTACCCAAAGCACTTCCCAAATTCCTCAATTTTTAAAAGCTGGGGAGGAGGAGCTTTTAAAAGCTACAAAAGCATAAGCTTTGGTCCCACTAAAATTTAATGCTTGATTTATCCTTTTTGTTCCTATTTTATTTTGTAAATGACAAAAAATATCCTTAAATATATATACAATCAATTTTGTTTTCTTAAATATTATTATATTTTATTTTCAAACTATTTTATGATACCATTTCATTTAATTTGTCAAAAATAAAAATTAAAACAAATATTAAATAATTACTTAATTTTAGTTTGAATTTTTGTTTGAAAATTATATATATTAAAAAGTGGTTAAGTAAAAAAAAAATTTAACAATTAGTAAATTTAATATTTTATATATTTATATTTAATAGTAAAAAAAATTAATTATATTTAAACCCAATAAAATTGAATAAAATTATTTTCAGAGATATGTCTGTTTTTGTCATTTGCCACAGTAACAATGGTTGAATCTGATATTTTACCAAACACAATTTGATTGCTTTTTTAACCAGCTTTAACTTTAATTAATATTTTATCAAACGTCTAACTGCTTTTTTCTCACAGCAACACACAGCAGAAAAGTGCTTTTATAAAAGCCGCAGCAATACCAAACTAAGCCTTACTCTGAACTTTTTGTAACTCTTAGACACACAGCAGCCGCCGAGATGAATGAGAGAAAAAATGGTTCTCTCTGAATAGTAGAGCGTGTAGGAAAGGAAGTAGCTATCGGCATCCAGTTGCTGGATAAGGGCGATCTGGAAACATTAGGCTTGTCGATTCCGAATAACCGACAGCTTAAATCTTTGTTCAACTCAACTGTCAGTTCTGGGGAACTGACAGTACATGCTTCAACTTATTCTTGCGCAACCTAGCCCGCTCCAAGTACCTGTCGCATGTGAATTAGCCTTTTTGCCTTTACACTCAAGATGGACGCTTTCTTCTTCTTCCGCTCTGAATGACTCCAAAGTACCTAAATAACTCAAAAACACACATAAGATACATAATTTACATGAAAAATCGCAAAGAAAGCATAAACAATTGATAAATATCACGGTGTTTACAACACCTATAAACAACTCTTAGTTGTGGGTGAGATCAGCTAAGGGAATCAAGTGCGTAGTATCCTGCTGGGATCAGAGACGTAAGGAGCGCAACTGTACCTTGGATCAGTGTGAGATTGATTGGGGTTCAACTACAGTCCAGACCGAAGTTAGTTTGTAGTAGGCTAGTGTCTGTAGCGGCTTAATACAACGTGTGTTAAATCTGGACTAGGTTCCGGGGTTTTTCTGCATTTGCGGTTTCCTCGTTAACAAAATTCTGGTGTCTGTGTTATTTCTTTTCCGCATTATATTCTGTTATATAATTGAAATATCACAGGTTGTGCGTTAAGATCAATCAATTAGGATATCCAACCTTTGGTTGTTGATTTACATTGATTGACACTTGAACATTGGTCTTTGGTACCGTTCAAGTTATTTCACATAATAATCAGGCTCACGGATTTCTATCTGTTCGATTTGATGATTATATTGTGAAATAGAGATATTAGAACTCTTTGATATACTTTATTAAGATTGATTCTAGTTGATTCTCTTGAAAGTATATTGGAGTTAGTCCATACAGATTGCTAATCGAAATATTGGGTGTGGTTGTTGTACCCCCGCTTTTTCAATTGGTATCAGAGCAGGCAAACACGTTTAAAGACCTTACAAGTCTGTGTTTGTAGCGATCTGACTTTATGGACAGAGGTGATATCTCTATTAACGTACCACCAGTCTTCGATGGCTATAATTACTTATGGTGAAAAATTGCTATGCGAGCTTTTCTTCAAGCACGTGATTTTCAATAGTGGGTATATGTAATTAATGGCTATGATGCTCCCATTGTGGCAGTAGGAAATGTAAACGTTCTTAAGGACATTGGTGAATACAGTCCTGCCGAGATACTTGCTGCAAACCAAAACTCTGAGGGTTTGAATGCCATCATACATGTCATTACCCCATATCTTCATCACCATGTGACTACGTGCACTAGGTCTAAAGATGCTTGAGATATCTTAGAAACTGTATTCGAAGGTAATACCAGTGAAAAGGAATCCAGGCTTTAAAACCTTAATTCCGTTTGGGAAAACCTTCGTATGGCAGATGGAGATTCATTTGATGAGTTTAATCACAAAGTGTATGAAATTGTTAATGCATCTTTTGCATTGGGTAAGACTATTCCTGAAAAGGACATTGTGATGAAAATTCTCAGATCACTGCCATCTAGATACGATTCTAAGAAGCATGCAATCGTTGAAGGAAATAACCTTGATGCTCTTTCCAGAAGCACGTTGGTTGGAAAGATAAAGATCTTTGTTCATGAGCACACATCCAAAATCGGAAAGGATGTTGCTTTCAAAGCACAAAAGAATACTAAATTACTTGACAAAAGTAAAAGTATTTATGTCTCTGAGGATGATCTTTCTGAGACTGATTCATCAGATGAAGATCTTGACAAATCAGTCTCTATGATCACAAGAAAGTTTAGAGATATTCTATTGAAGAGAAATAAACGGTTTTCAAGAGACAAACCTAAGTCATCAGTTGAACCTCATAATCGTATTCCTCCTAAAAACAGGGACACAGATAAAAATGATGACGAGGATATCCCTCGGTGCTTTAAGTGTAAAGGTTTTGATCATTTTGCAAATGATTGCCCAAATCGGAAGAAATACACTGGGAACAAAGGTTCTAGCTGCAAATCTTGATGAAATGTCTGACAACTATGATTCTAATGAAGACGAGAAATCAAGTGTTGCACTTCTTGGTGAAAATATTGATTTTGATAATTGTAGCAATACATACATCAATCTTGATATTCTTTCAGAAGAAAACTCAACCAATCTGGAAGAAAAAATTGACCCTTTTCTTGGAAACTCTGTATGTAATGTTTCAGGTTCCACTGTGTGTCTAGCTGCTTGCGCATCTCAGATGCCTGATTTTCATCCAAGATTGACGTGCGCATATTGTTCTGTAAAGGGTCATGAACCATCAAAGTATTACAAGTACAAACACCAATTGAAGCATATCAACAAAATTCAACGAAGACCAAATCGATTAGCAAATAAGCTTAAACTTGCTCAGAAGACCGCTGAGGTATGTAGGTGTTAATGGTGGTTTTTAGCTTAGGGTTAAAATCGTAAAACCGTACAACTGACATGACATCACTATGACCATTAGCACATTTATTGAATCGATCATCATGCCTACGTAAGAATTACCAGGGTACCTTTTTTTATGTGTCATGTTCCACGACAGAACCCTTAACATTGACCGACATCATCTATGCCAAACCCTAATTCTCATGTTACCGCGCCAAGGCATGCCAACCATGCCATCCGCACTACTGTGCCAATGGAAAACCATGCCAGCCACATCTCCGCGCCAAGGCATGCGAATCATGCCAGCCTCACCACTGTGCCAATGGAAAACCATGCTATCCACATCTCCGCGCCAAGGCATGCCAACTATGCCAGCCGCACCACTGTGCCAATGGCAAACCATGCCAGCCACATCTCCGGGCCAAGGCATGCCAACCATGCCAGCCGCCCCACTGTGCCAATGGCAAACCATGCCAGCTATATCTCCGCGCCAAGGAATGCCAACCATGCTATCCACACCACTGTGCCAATGGCAAACCATGCCAGACACATCTCCGCGCCAAGGCATGCCAACCATGCCAGCCGCACCACTGTGCCAATGGCAAACCATGCCAGCCACGTCTACCGCGCCAAGGCATGCCAACCATGCTATCCGCACCATGCGCCAATGGCATGCCAAACCCTTGGCTCCACCATGCCAAGCCAACCGCACCTTTCCTTGGCCCCACCATTCCGGCCTTCCCTATGCGGCTACCAAAACGAAGGCGTGCGACGATCAACGGCCACCCTTCCATCCTAGATGCAAAACCTAGCCGTCTAAGCTCTCCAAACAACGGACGGTAACCTTTGACCCAAAACCCTAGTTATGGTCGCGCCAACGCTTGCCATGCCACATGTTCCAATGGCATGCCAACCACCTTGCCACGCCATACCCTGTCGGCCTTCCCCGTGCGGCTATCAAAACGAAGGTGTGCGGCGATCAACGGCCACCCTTCCATCCTAGATGCAAATCCTAGCCGTCCAAGGTCGCCAAACAACGCATGGTAACCTTTGGCCCAAAACCCTAGTTTTGGCCACGCCAAACCGCGCCAAGGCATGCCATGCCACATGTGCCAATGGCATGCCAACCACCTTGCCGCGCCATACCATACCGGCCTTCCCAATGCGGCTACCAAAATGAAGGCGTGCGACGATCTACGGCCACCCTTCCATCCTGGATGCAAATCCTAGCCGTCCAAGGTCACCAAACAACGCGTGGTAACCTTTGGCCCAAAACCCTAGTTTTGGCCACGCCAAATCGCGCCAAGGCATGCCATGCCACATGTGCCAATGGAATGCCAACCTCCTTGCCGCGCCATACTATGCCGGCCTTCCCAATGCGGCTACCAAAACGAAGGTGTGCGACGATCAAATACCACCTTTCCATCCTAGTTTCAAATCCTAGCCGTCCAAGGTCGCCAAACAACGCATGGTAACCTTTGGCCCAAAATCCTAGTTTTGGCAACGCCAAACCGCGCCAAGGCATGCCATGCCACATGTGCCATTGGCATGCAGACCACCTTGGCGCACCATACTATTCCAGCCTTCTCTATGCGGCTACCAAAATGAAGGCCTGCAACAAACAACGGTCACTTTTTCATCTAAGATGCAGATCTTAGCCGTCTAAGGTTACCAACTAACACATGGAAACCTTTGGCCCTAGTTTGGTCGCGCCTAAACAAAGCCAAAACCCTAACTTTTGGCCTCGCCTAAACTGGGCCATATTAAAGCCATACTGATCATTCTTTCATGCCACTGGATACCAAACGAAAGGTTGCAATAATCAACGACTACCTTCCTCTTAAGATGCAAAATCTCGACCGTTGAAGGTCACCACCGAGACGGAAAGTCTCCCAAGCTCAACTTGCCAAACAACAAAAACATGCTACATGTTTTCCACGAAAACACTCGAGACATCAACACATTCCACAAACTGGGGGATGCTCATTGGGTATTGGTTTGGCGGTTTACAGCGTGCGGCGTACACTACGCTCGTTATAAGAAAGTGTCATAAGGATGAGGCGTTAGTAAATACAGGGAGTAATGGTGAAACGCTTTCTTTTATGGAACATCAATTCCAAGTGTTACCGGATACCACATCCTCCCATTTACTCACCCGTTTTCCATTTCTTAATGAGACTAGAGTACGTTTCACTTTGACTTGTACAAATAGGCATTACCTATTTCCTTTGAAAGACAAGTTCAGGTCAGGAGGATACAACACTCAGAAAACATTTGCTATCTTTCCATCTGTTAGCTTCCCACTTTCTGATACAAGTCGTGAAACAACTACTCTTCCAGAATCAACTATTCTGGTCTCAACACTTTCTTCGCTTCCCTCCCCAAAACCAAACCTTCTCCTTCACTTTGTGACCGAAGCAAGTCTCAAACGGCCATTTCTTGGTTTAGGCCGGATTTGTACAGATTGATCTCTCCAATCTAAAGTACTCCCTATCAGTACATTGTTTAGGGTTTAAATTCGTTTCTCACCCACACACCCGAAATCACCAAAATCAGCAGAAACCGTTTTCACCCTCAAACAATTGGCGACCACAGTGGGAGATTGATCTTTCAGTTACAATGTCAATTTTAGACCATCAATCTCATGCTTCGACCCAGACATCAAGGCGGTAGAAGCAGGCGATCCTCTTAGGGATCGACGACTCAGTTACCAGACGACCCGATTATCAGTTTTGACACGGCGAGGGATGACTGGGGACTTCCTAGAGGTTAAAAGCGAACGATCCAACCAGGGATCGACAACTCGATTATCTGATGAGACGACTGGGGACTTTTCACAATCACGGCGGTGCCTCCCGTAAAACTCGGTCATACACCCGGAAGATTCCATTTTCATCAGGAGACCTGAAAAACCGAGTAAGTGTTACCTAGAAAATATACATGGTTTGCTATTTCAAGTTTTCACGGGAATGATGAAACCGATAGCCATGTAATGTTTCACCTCATGTCATCTACCGACACGCAACGCTCACGGTTCCATGGTTTTCTCGGGATGTTTGCGTCACTTGCAATCGTAACCAAGACAACATCATTCCCAAAAAAATCCATTCCAAAAGAATAATCCAAAACCTTCAAGGTAACATTTGTTTATCAACCCAAAAATCCAGGAAATAAAAACCATAAACTAGGCGTTTCATTTTCCTTTCTTCAACTTCAGCTTCCTGGACAATTTTTCGTTCTTTGGAGAGCCGCCCTCTTCAACTTCAGCTTCCTGGACAATTTTTCGTCTTCCGCTTCCTGCTTCTTCACCATATCCGCAGAAGGACCTTCGAATGGTTTGACCAACAACTTTTCAACCTCAAAGAACCCTTCAACGAACCAAGGAACATTGAAATCGAAGTTTACAAACATGTCATGATGGAACCTCCAGCTCGAGATTACATCCCCAGAAACAGTATTACCGGTCACGTTGCACATGTCGTCAATCGAAGACAAAGCTTCCTCCACATGCTTAACCAAATCAAATCGACTAGTAACCTTCTTGGTCGTGGAGATATGTCCGTAGCTTTCCCATATCTTGGTGTATAGCGCCGCATGTTTGGATGGCACGCTAAATCCCCCGATCAACACATGATTCGGATAAGAAACCAGGTATGGAGGGTTGAAAATGGCGCCCGCATCTACATCAGCAACCGGCAAGGGATTTCTAACGATAATTGCACATGCGGCCACTGGAGTACTCTCCATTGTCTGAGTCACAACGACGTTTTCATCTCGATCAACATCCATTCCAAGTTCGCCAGGTGCGGCTGCCACAATTGGAGACAAAACTATATCACCACCAGTCTGCGTCTCACACGTACTCGCATATTGGACGAACTGAAAGTCGGTAGGGTTGTCGAAACTGACTGGGAACCATCTGCACGGTTTTTAGATCTTCGCTCCTTCACTAGGGGACTATCTGCATTCGGGCTAACGGGTTTTTTCTTGGGCGAAGAAGGATCCCTCAGTAGTGGATGCTCCGCTAAAACCGCAAGAGAAGGCTTACCGCGACGGTTTTCTACGACATCATTCACGAATCCATGGAAAACGAGAAACTCATCCTGCTAAAATATGTTATATTTGGAGGTTGTTGATGGATTTCGTTCCGTAAGCAGGAAAGGGAGACTTTTACCCGACACAAGAACAGTAGCATCGAGAACATTTGGCAACGAGACTTCTGGAACAACCGGATGACGAACAAGTGGGACCCCTTGGTCAAAACCCATATGCCGAGCCGCCCTATCGATATTGTAAGAGACTGCTTTGCAAGATCCTCGAAAGACAGATGGAACGTAACCAGGCGTGCAGCTTCGCATGAACACCATCTCTCCAACACTCATATCCTCTTTATCAGAAGACAAAGACATGCTCGGAGCAGGAGCAAAGGTACTGATCTGAGTTATGGATGCATGCACCGGAGCCCACGGACGAAACTTAACCGTGTGCGAGTTATCAAGGAATCCAACCAGGTTCGAACCAATCTTTGGGCGCCTATTCGACCAGCGCAGTATCCTAGAGCCACCCCAAGACTCGGGAAGTACGGCCAACGGTTTTGGAGCATATATTTCGAAGTGCTCCCACAACCACGCTTGGAGAAAGGTGGCATGAATATACGAATCCACTTTCATGTAACCATTTGAAGCGCACATGTCCGCGACCAGCTGATCCAAGTGTGTGTACAGAGAACCAAGAAACAAGCCGCCAATAGGGAGAATGACACCTTTTTCCAATTTCATGGCTAAATTGATAAGTTCCTGTCTTATCTCCTTCTTACCCGAGCCGTCATCGAAAATATATCTGTATAACCAAAGAGCCAAGAACGCCGCGACATGAAGCGTACTATTCTTCTGATTCGGCTCCAACTCATCGAGAAACCACTGAGACACCCACCAACCATATGGACGTGTGAGTGTCTGGAACCATCTGGAAATAAAAGCAACCAAGCCTGGAATATCTTTCCTAATTTGAAGCACTGCGGAAGCCGCGACAGCATCAAAGATCTGCGCCTTGGTCAAACTGGCTTTTACACATTCCTGTCTCATCATGAATCGCATCCATTTCTCAAAGGGACGCAAGGACTTACAGAGATTTTTAAGTCAATAGGAGAAGCATGATACTCTTTCCTCTGAAGACAAAACCTTATTACACCTCCTGGCCGAACCGACCGGGCCTCTCCTTCACTTTCCGGACCAGTCAGAAGAATCGACACATACTTGGGATGATTTCTCCTAATCGTGGTGGATGTTGTAAAGAACTCATCATCTATGTTTGGCTTGGAATTTCCAACAACTTTCGGTATGGCAGAACGTTTCTCAAATGACATCCTAACGAAAATTCTCTCATGCTACTTCCACCTTCGAAATAACTACAATGGAACAATACGAAGAGAAATTATTACGAAAAGTGCATGGAAATTATTTTATCAGACATAGGAGATCCATCCTGGACGCAAGCCAATTTGTTTCAAAGTCATAATGCGCATAGGAAAAGAAATGGGGACTGACAGACCCTGCATCACCACCTCATGCCAAGACCATACCCTGCAGCGGGAAATTTGCTCTCAGCCGAGGAGGCGCGCCCCACCACGGGAACCATACACACGGTCACACCAGGAAAAAGGAGTAAACCCTAGAAGCTAGGTTTTCGCGGGAAGAGAATGACAATTACCATCTCATGCATGCCTACTTTGCACGGTAATTAAGGCGACCAACATCACTACGGCATTCACGCCTAAATATTACTACAAGTTCGTGCAAAGCATACCTACATCTAGGATTCATACCAATGCAGAAGGACAATATTTCTACAAGTTCATGAAAAGGTACGCCTACAGTTAGGTTTTGCACTAACACAAAAAAAAATCAAGAAAAGCAAGTTAAAAAGGAAGTGTCGGAAGACATACCTGGGATCTGCTCGTCCGCTTTACTGTTAACACACGGCCAGTATAAAAAAAATATAGGTGTGAGGTAAAAGGAGAGGCCGTCCCTCCTTTTATAGGCGTGATACTTGGGAGTTTGAATAAGGAAGGACTTCCTATTTGAGTCAAGTAAGGAAAAGAGGCAACCGGGCCCGCGAAAACCGATCACCATGCCAAGACCGTCCGTGCCATTACCTTGGCCCCACCACGCCATGCTTGCCTCGCCAGAACCGCGCCATGCCTTTGCCCCACATGCCAAGCAGTCCGCGCATGCTTTTCCTCACCAAACTGCACCATTGCCTTGGCCCCACCATGCCAACCCGTCCGCACCATTACTTGCCGCACCAACACCGAAAACTCGCCAAGACAGCGTCATGATGTTCCCTAACCCATCCAAGGTGATGCATAGCCAGACTAAGCCGACGATCTTCATCTCACCACTTCACGGTCTACACCACGAATAAAATCTACGCAAAGCCGCCAAACACGAGGATCATGGACTCTCCTTACCTCTCGAAAAAGGTTAGTCGGACCTTCCTGACCATCTTCCCACGACTTGTCGTTTCGATTTTTAACCTTACCCGTCACCATCTTATGCTTACCTCGCAACAATGCTCCTGTTCAGAGCTAAGCAGGGGACTTAGTGTTGATGGTGGTTTTTAGCTTAGGGTTAAAATCGTAAAACCGTATAACTAACATGTCGTCACTATGACCATTAGCACATTTATTGAATCGATCAACATGCCTACATAAGAATTACCAGCGTACCTTTTTTTTATGTGTCATGTTCCACGGCAGAACCCTTAACATTGACCGACATCATCTATGCCAAACCCTAATTCGCATGCCACCACGCCAAGGCATGCCAACCATTCCAGCCGAACCACTGTGCCAATGTCAACCATGCCAACCACATCTCCGCGCCAAGGCATGCCAACCATGCCAGCCGCACAACTGTGCCAATGGCAAACCAGGCCAGCCACATCTCCGTGCCAAGGCATACCAACCATGCCAGCCGCACTACTGTGCCAATGGAAAACCATGCCAGCCACATCTCCGTGCCAAGGCATGCCAGCCGCACCACTGTGCCAATGGCAAACTATGCCAGCCACATTTCCGCGCCAAGGCATGCCAACCATGCCAACCGCACCACTGTACCAATAACAAACCATGCTAGCCACATCTCCGCGCCAAGGAATGCCAACCATGCCAGCCACATCTCCGCGCCAAGGCATGCCTACCATGCCATCCGCACCACTGTACCAATGGAAAACCATGTCAGCCACATTTCCGCGCCAAGGCATGCCAACCATGCCAGCCGCACCACTGTGCCAATGGAAAACCATGTCAGCCACGTCTACCGCGCCAAGGCATTCCAACCATGCTAGCCGCACCATGCGCCAATGGCATGCCAAACCCTTGGCCCCACTATGCCAAGCCAACCGCACCTTTCCTTGGCCCCAACCATGCTAGACGCACCATGCGCCAATGGCATGCCAAACCCTTGCCCACACCATGCCAAGCCAAACACACTTTTCCTTGGCCCCACCATGCCAAGTCGTCCGTACCAAACCCTTGGCCCCACTATGCCAAGCCATCCGCGCCATTGGCCTTGGCCCCACCATGCCGGCCTTCCCTATGCGGATACCAAAACGAAGGCGTGCAACGATCAACGACCACCCTTCCATCCTAGATGCAAATCCTAGTTGTCCAAGGTCGCCAAATAACGCATGGTAACCTTTTCCCAAAACCCTAGTTTTGGCCATGCCAAACCGCGCCAAGGCATGCCATGCTACATGTGCCAATGCCATGCCAACCACCTTGCCGCGCCATGCCATATCGGCCTTCCCCATGCGGCTACCAAAACGAAGGCGTGCAACGATCAACGGCCACCCTTCCATCCTAGATGCAAATCCTAACCGTCCAAGGTCGCCAAACAACGCATGGTAACCTTTGGCCCAAAACCCTAGTTTTACCCACGCCAAACCGCGCCAATGCATGCCATTGGCACATGTGCCAATGGCATGCCAACCACCTTGCCGCGCCATACCATGCCGACCTTCTCCATTCGGCTATCAAAACGAAGGCGTGCGACGATCAACGACCACCCTTCCATCCTGGATGCAAATCATATCTGTCCAAGGTCTCCAAACAACGCATGGTTACCTTTGGCCCAAAACCCTAGTTTTGGCCACACCAAACCGCGCCAAGGCATGCCATGCCACATGTGCCAATGGCATGACAACCACCTTGCCGCGCCATACCATGCAGGCCTTCCCCATGTGGCTACCAAAACGAAGGCGTGCGATAATCAACGACCACCCTTCCATCCTAGATGCAAATCCTAGCCATCCAAGGTCGCCAAACAACGCATGGTAACCTTTGGCCCAAAACCCTTGTTTTGGCCACGCCAAACCGCGCCAAGGCATGCCATGCCACATGTGCCAATGACATGCCGACCACCTTGCCGTACCTTACCATGTCGGCCTTCCCTGTGAGGCTACCAAAACGAAGTCCTGTAACAAACAACGGCCAATTTTTCATCTAAGATGAAGATCTTAGCCGTCCAAGATTACCAGCTAACATATGGAAACCTTTGGCCCTAGTTTGGTCGTGCCTAAACAAAGCCAAAACCCTAACTCTTGGCCGCGCATAAACTGGGCCATATTAAATCCATACTGATCATACTTTCATGCCATTGGATACCAAACGAAAGTTTGCAATAATCAACGGCTACCTTCCTCTTAAGATGCAAAATCTCGACCGTTGAAGGTCAGCACCGAGCCGGCAAGTCTCCCAAGATCAACTTGCGAGATAACAACAACATGCTACATGTTTTTCACGAAAACACTCGAGAATCAACACATGTCACAAACTGGGGGATGCTCATTGGGTATTGTTTTGGCGGTTTACAACGTGCTGCATACACTACGCTCGTTATAAGAAAGTGTCATAAGGATGAGGGGGTTAGTAAATACAGGGAGTAATGGTGAAAAGCTTTCTTTTATGGAACATCAATTCCAATCATTACCGGTTACCACCTCCTCCCATTTCCTCACCCGTTTTCCATTTCTTAATGACACCAGAGTACGTTTCACTTCGACTTGTATAAATAGGCATTACTTATTTCAACCGAACGACAAGTTCAGGCCAGGAGGATACAACACTCTGAAAATATTTTCTAGCTTTCCATCTGTTAGCTTCCCACTTTATGATACAAGTCGTGAAACAACTACTCTTCCAGAATCAACTATTCTGGTCTCAACCCTTTCTTTGCTTCCCTTCCCAAAACCAACCCTTCTCCTTCACTGTATGGAACGACCATTTCTTGGATTAGGCCGGATTTGTACAGATTGATCTCTCGAATCTAAAGTACTCCCTTGCAGTACATTGCTTAGGGTTTAAATTCGTTTTTCACCCATACAACCGAAATTACCAAAATCAGCAGAAAT
Organism: Papaver somniferum; assembly: GCF_003573695.1. Classification (NCBI taxonomy): domain Eukaryota; kingdom Viridiplantae; phylum Streptophyta; class Magnoliopsida; order Ranunculales; family Papaveraceae; genus Papaver; species Papaver somniferum. Next base: position 3,051,688 of record NW_020622934.1, read on the forward strand.
CGTTTTCACCCTCAAATAATTGGCGACCACAATGGGAGATTGATCTTTCGGTTACAATGTCTATTTTCGACCATCGATCTCATGCTTCAACCCAGACATCAAAGCGGTAGAAGCAGGCGATCCGCTCAAGGATCGACGACTCAGTTACCAGACGACCCGATTATCAGTCTTGACACGGCGAGGGATGACTGGGGACTGCCTAGAGGTTAAAAGCGAACAATCCAACCAGGGATCGACGACTCGATTATCAGATGAGACAACTGGGGACTTTCCACAATCACGGCGGTGCCTCCCGTAAAACTCGGTCTTACACCCGGAAGATTCCCTTTTCATCAGGAGACCTGAAAAACCGAGTAAGTCTTACCTAGATAAAATACATGGTTTGCTATTTCAAGTTTTCATGGGAATGATGAAACCGATAGCCATGTTATGTTTTACCCCATGTCCTCTAACGAAACTCAACTCTCACGGTTCCATGGTTTTCTGATAGGTGCAGAATACACCTTACTTACTATCTATTGTTTATGGTTTCTCTGCTATGTTTTCTTGTAAATTATGTACTTTACGCGTGTTTTTGAGTTATTAGGTACTCTGGAGTCATGCAGAAGAAATCACCCAAAATTGCACAAGAAGGATAAAATCATCAATTCATCAGGTGAACATCATTGGGAGCCGAATCAAGGTTAAGGGGATGCTAATCCAGGGTGTCTCCAATCCTAAGTATGGGTGTAAATAACTGTCCCAGTCTGGGAAGGCCCTTATCAAGGTGACCGGGTGTTGAATAAAATAAATCCAACCTAACCCTATAATCGAGAGATTTCCTTATCTCTTTCATTCATTGTTCACCTGAAATTAAAGAGGAAATCAGTCGTTGCTGCTGTTATTGTCAAGAGAAGCAGATTGAATGAGGGAGGAAGTCGAGAAAAGAGATCCTTGATATTCTAGTAAGAAATTAAAGCTGAGATAGAGATGGGTTTTGTCTCGAGATCACTATGTTGTTGTTGAAGAAATTGCAGACATGGGGAATTAGGGTTTGATTCAAGATTGAATCTGGCAGTGAGAGATGATGGTGTTGTAGATGGAATTGATGGGTTCCATCTGAGAAGAAAGATATGGATCTGTTGTTGTGGATAAAATGGGTTTTGTGATTGTTGATTTTCATGGGTTTGGTCTGGAATCGAATAAGAAGATGCACATGGTGGTGTTCTTGAAGCTGACAAGAAGTAGAGAAGAAATGGGGTTCGGTAGATGGTTTTGTTGCTGTTATTGTGACTCAGGAGCTGATTGAAGATGGGTTTCGTCTGGAGAGTGAATCCGAGGAGTTTTGAGAAGAATTGAGTTGTTGCTGCTCTCTGAGTTCAAATGAGAAGATGTGAAGATGGGTTCTGGTAGAAGTTGGATGGGAAAGAAGTTGAAGGACTAGATGCTTTTGGTGGTTAATTCGAAGAGGATTATTGCTGTTGAATGATGAATTTGGATTTGGGGGTTTTGAGCAGAATTATAGAATGAGCTATGGATTACAGGGACTGATGAATACTTGAAACTGTGAATGTTAGATGTATGTGATAGGTTCTTAACATGTGAAGAAAATAATGGCCTGAATTTGGCCGGGATGTCCTGTAAACAGCCGAGACTCTGCCAGATTTCCATTCTGGTGAGTCAACTAGTTGCCATCGATGACCGATCCAACTCGTGAGCCAGCCGAGTAAGATGACTCAGACTCTGGCTAACTCAGCTGACTCGGTGTCTAACTTCACTTCCCCTTGACCAGATGACTACCAGAGGCCGTTATATTTCCGTTAACTCTGACGGTACAGTAACAGAATATTCCTTCATCAGAGAAGCATCTCAGGTGGCCGACAGGGAGCTTTCTGGCCGGATTCCGGTGATCCCGAGAACTTTCCAGGCGACCCAAAAGAACATATTTTTGTGTGAGTTTTTCTCATGGGTGTGAAGACTTGGATTTGAAAATGGATGAAGAATTTGGCTTGAACTTGGAAAGAGAAGATGGAAGATTTGAGAAAGACTTTGATTTGGAAATTGAGCTACAAAGGGAAAGGGATTCTATTCCTAAGAGGATTGCTAGAAAATTGAAGCCTATAAATAGAGAAGTTCTCTACACAACTTCCACACCTCTACACACACAACACTTGTGTTTTTGCTTGCTTTTTCAAAATTCTTCTTTTAATTATTTGTGTGAACTTTAAAAATTCTCCCTTTAATTATTTATGTTAATTTCAAAAACATGAGTAGCTAATTTTCTTATTGATTGAGGATGAATTCCTAGTTCTTAACACATGATTTGAGTTTTTGTTTTAAACCTACTTTGAAGTTTTCACATGATTATCGTTTGTTTTTACTAATAGGAATGCTTATACATTCATGGTTGATTGATAGATTTTTTTGGTGGCCAACTAAATTGATTTGTTAACTGATCTAAAGCTAGTGAAAGTTAGGGGATAAGTAATCGTTTCTTGACTCTTTACACAAGTAGCAAACACGAGACCTTGCGGAGGGATTCCGTGGAGTAATTGTGTGTGAAAACAACGTTAGCAAGTAGACCTTGAGCTAAGAGTCTAACTACTAATATCAACCTAATAAATTCATAAATCTTAATGCATTTAACTAAATTACATCTTGAGTGAGCTACTACTAGGTGGTTTGGTGAATAGAATCTGGTAGTCGAGAACTTCCGTATCCGGTGATACTAGGGATTTAGGGGTTTAGCACTGAGCTAGCTGCTTTACCTACGGTTGGTGATAATATGTGACTAATAAAAAGTGGAAAAGAACATAACTTGATTTATTGTTTTGCAACGAAGAATGATTCCTTGATATTATCTCTCTTATTGGTTTCAACATACACTTTTAATTGCTTTGTTTATTTTCTTTTGCTTTTCAAAACCAACCCCCCCCCCTTTTCGTGACAACTTTACAACTAAAAATCTCTTGCTCCTCGTGGGAACGTACTTGACTACACTATATTACTTGTTAATTAGGTGGAAAAATATTAATTAATTTGTTGTGGTTACGACACGCATCAAATTTTGGCGCCGCTGCCGACGAGCAGCGGACGATTTTAGTCGTTTTATTTTCCTTTTTGCTTTATTAGATTTTATATCGTATCTAACTTAGTTTTCGAGAATCTTGTTTCAGGTACTATATCTTTGGTGAACGCTTAAAGAGGGCAGACCCAGTCCAATTGGTATACGTCTTCTATCTGGCACTCAACTAAAGGACCTCTTTCGAGCGGTTAACACTCCGCTTCCTCGTTCTTCATCTAGTGAGTTCGCAGATTCCGATATAGACGAAGAAGAAATGTCTGACCGTACACTCAAGGATCTAGATTCTCACAAGCTCGATACACAACAATGGTGTATCCAAACTAATTCAACCTTCGAGATCAAGCCGGGGTTGATTAGAGAGTGACCAAAGTTTCATGTCATGGTGAATGAAGATCCAAACAAACATCTTATATACTTTTATACCATAGTCATGGCCATACTTCCACCGGAAACTAATACGGATGGAGCAATGTTGAAAGCTTCCCCGTTCTCTTTGGTGGGAAATGCTAATAAATGGTTGTATTATTTGCCTTCCGGAAGTATCACAACATGGAATGGGATGAAGAAACTTTTCCTCGAGAGATATTTTCCTGCATCAAAAGCTACTCAAATTCGCAAGGAGATTTGTGGGATGAAGAAAAATGTGGGAGAGTCATTGTATGAATGTGGGGAGCGACACAAGAGATTGGTGGAAAGCTTTCCACACCATCAATTCAGTGACGTCATGATACTCCAATAATTCTACGAAGCTCTCCACCCAAGTGATAGATCTCTTCTTTACGCTGCAGGTGGTGGTGCACTAATGAACAAGACATTGACCCAAGATAGAGAGTTGATTGAAAGTATGGCTTCAAACTCGTAACAATTCTACACAAGAGAAGAACCAATGGTTAGGAGAGTGCATGAACTTAGTGATTCATCATCACACCTTGATAAAAGGATGAGTAACATGGAGATAATGATGCAAAGGATGGCTGAAGTTATAATACCTTCATATGATGAAGAGTTGGAACAAGTAAATCCTTTGTTTCCAAATCAAAGGCCAAGGTACGATCCATACTCCAATACTTACAATCCCGGTTGGAAGGATCATCCTAACTTTAGTTATGCTAACAAGAACGCGGCGACTCCTAATCCATATGTGCAACAAGGTGGATTCCAACAATCACGCTTTCAATCTCAACAACAATTCCAACCACAACAAGTCAAGGAGCAAGATTCTTCGAATGATGAAAAGTTCAATGTGATAATGCAAAGCATGCAAGGTCTCACTTCTATGTTACAACAAAACCTACAAAAGATCGATTTGACAATCAAGGATTTGGAAAAAAAATACCGGTTCGGCAATCAAGGATTTACAAATTCAAGTGGGGAAATTGGAGACCGATGTGAACCTATTGAAAGCTCAAGCATCATCCACAAAGCTTCCTTCACAACCATTTGTGAATCCAAGAGAGATTGTTAATGAAATTTCCTTGAGGAGTGGAAAACAAGTGGAGCAACCAAATCAACAAGATAAGGTGTATGAAGAGTTAGTCGAAGACAAAGAGGAAACCACACCAAAGGATAATTCCAAGGAACCGGTTCCTACTTTCACCACTCTACCCCCGTTTCCTAGCCGATTTGCTAAGTCGAAGAAAGAGTTGGAATATAAGGATATTTGGGACATCCTTAAAGAAGTACAAGTCAATATTCCACTCATTGAAGCTATTCGACAAATTCCTCGTTGTGCAAAGTTCTTAAAGGAGTTGTGCATGAAGAAGAAAATATTGAAAGGGAATGAAGTAATGAGTGTGGGGGAGAATGCTTCGGCGTTCATTCTCAAGAAACATCCAACTAAATTAAAGGACCCCGGTAGTTTCACCATACCTTGCACAATTGGTAAAACAAGGTTTACTCGAGCTTTGCTAGATTTGGGAGCATCGGTTAGTGTTATGCCTTCCTCGATTTATGATTCTTTAAATCTTGGTCCTCTTAAGGAGACCGGAGTAGTTCTTGAACTTGCTAACCGATCTAATGTTTACTCGAAATGGATTGTTGAGAATGTTTGGGTTCAGGTTAATGAGCTTGTATCACCGGCCGATTTCTATGTCTTAGACATGAATGATGAGAAAGTCTACACCTTTGCTATTGGGTAGACCATTCTTAAGCACCGCTGGAACGAAGATTGATGTCCAAAATGGAACCTTGATTATGGAGTTTGATGGCGCATTCATCCACTTCAATATCTTTGAGACAATGAGATACCCAAGTGATGTGAAGTCATGTTTTCCCGTTAAAGAGATTGATGCGGGCTAATGAAATATGCAAGAGCTAAGTCGGGCCGTCGACTTTAAAACAAGCGCTTAATGGGAGGCAACCCATATATTTTGTATTTCTTACCTTTTACTTTTTATTTTCTTTTTGTTTTGTTTATTTATTTTTTCTTGTTCCATATCATACTAGGATTTCCCACCTTGACTTTACTTGGACGATTCAATTACATTGAGGACAATGTAAGGTTTAAGTGTGGGGGAGTGGTTAAGCATATTAAAAAATAAAATAAAAAATATTTGCATAAAACCTCCAAATTTTAGAGATTTTAGAGTCACTAGCATACTTTTAGGTATGTTTACATAGAGAATTCTTACCGACATAACTGAACTTGGAAGTGTTAGGGAACTGCGTTCGGATTTATTGCTTGTTAGAGTGTTAAATAATGGATTTAATCATGCTAGTGATGCAAATTATGAGTAGGGAGAAATGCATTATTAGAGTTGTTGATCAATCATTAGTGGAGACTACCCGTATTTATATCACGTGAGGCACCGACCAAAAATTCTCTGTAGCTGACTAAAAAAGCTTTGTTTTGAGTATGTGTCACTGTACGTTAGTTCCGGGTAGAATGGTGATCTACCCAACTTCCCACCAATAGAAGCACTACTTTTTGATCTCTTGAGTGCTAATTATGTCAATCATGAGGGTGACGTCTATAGATGAAAGCCTCCTTCTTGTAGTTCGATTTGAAGTTAGCACCATTCTCTCGATCGACAACAACGGATCCATAGAAACACCATCATCATCAACAAGGGAGCGACATCAAAATATACAAGGAAAGTTTAAAAAGTTCAAGGTTTACAAGCAACGGAACAAGAAAAGAGTAAATTTCATATCCAAGTAAAGCAACATAAAATGAGCGGATTTTTATATATACATGTTGAAGACTTATATATGAGGAGCATAATTTTATATCCAAGTTGAAGACTTATTTACAAGAGCAAAGAAAAGCAAAAGGTGAGAATTATTGAAGTTTATGATTTCAAGACGATACAAGTTATGAAGAATCAAGCGGTAAAGTACTTTTCCCACGGCCATGGTTTGTTTTTATTTTCACTTTGTTTTGCATTTTATTTCTCTTGTCTCTAAAAAAAAGTAAAATGAAAAAAAAAAAGTAAATTGAAAAAAAAAATGAGACAAGAGAAAAATTTATCATTGTTTTTAATATTTATTTAATAAGCCGTGGGGAAGGAAAATCTATAAAGAAGTTTCAAGCGATAAGGATAAAGGTTACAAATTGTCAAGGATCTATGAAATTCAAGAGTTTATTATCATCAATAGTTGAAGCCGAGACGAAGACCAAGAAGATGAGGATGAGGAGCGAAGACGTTTCTATTGGATACCGTGAGAGTGGTATTACCATAATTGGCAATCAGATGTGAAGGTAAGTAAGTAATCTCATCCTCGATAATAGTGGTTGATTTCCTTTCTTAGAGATCGTCAGAAAAATGGTTTTTCCAAAATGTTAAAAGATGTGGGTTTTCAAAATATTTCGGAAGTTGTCCTTCCCACCATTCAACGTGTTACAGTATTTCTCTCTTCATTCCAACCTGCACACATGTGAGAACCATAAAAGTACGTCCTTTGAGTGCAATTTCATAAAACCCTTTTTGGTGAGGAAGAAGTCGAGGCGAAATGCTTATTGATCGCTTCTCAAACACGCGTTCTCTCATTATGGTGTGGTTATTTCTCACTCAACATTTAAGAATGAGAATATGTTCTTTAGTATTTCTAACTTCTTATTACTAGCATGCAAAAAATCTATGTCCTCATAACTCTTTGGATGCTTGGGACACTGAAACGCTTTTAAGTTGTAATTTTTAATTTGATTTGCTCGAGGACTGGCAAAGTCTAAGTGTGAGGGAATTTGATAGGTGTAGAATACACCTTATTTACTATATATTTTTTATGCTTTCTCTGCTATGTTTTCTTGTAAATTATGTACTTTACGCGTGTTTTTGAGTTATTAGGTACTCTGGAGTCATGCAGAAGAAAAGAAGAAGAAATCACCCAAAATTGCACAAGAAGGACAAGATCATCAATTCATCAGGTGAACATCATTGGGAGCCGAATCAAGTTTAAGGGGCTGCTAATCCAGGGTGTCTCTAATCCTAAGTATGGGTGTAAATAACTTTCCCAGTCTGGGAAGGCCCTTACAAGGTGACCGGGTGTTGAATAACAAATCCAACCTAACCCTATAATCGAGTGATTTCCTTCTCTCTTTCATTCATTGTTCACCTGAAATTAAAGAGGAAAGAAGCCACTGCTGCTGTTATTGTCAAGAGAAGCAGATTGAATGAGGGAGGAAGTCGAGAACAGAGATCGTTGATATTCGAGTAAGAAATTAAAGCTGAGATAGAGATGGGTTTTGTCTCGAGATCACTATGTTGTTGTTGAAGAAATTGCAGACACAGGGAATTAGGGTTTGATTCAAGATTGAATCTGGCAGCGAGAGATGATGGTGCTGTAAATGGAATTGATGGGTTCGATCTGAGAAGAAAGAGATAGATCTGTCGTTGTGAATAAAATGGGTTTTGTGATTGTTGATTTTCATGGGTTTGGTCCAGATTCGATAATGAAGACATGGAATCGAATAAGAAGATGCAGATGGTGGTGTTCTTGAAGCTGACAAGAAGTAGAGAAGAAATGGGGATCAGTAGATGGTTTTGTTGCTGTTATTGTGACTCAGGATCTGATTGAAGATGGGTTTGGTCTGTAGAGTGAATCCGAGGAGTTTTGAGAAGAATCCTTTTGATTTCGCATGCCTTTGTGAGGAGATGTGGCCGGCATGGTTTGCCATTAGTACAGTGGTGTGGCTGGCATGGTTGGCATGCCTTGGCGCGGTAGCATGAGAATTAGGGTTTGGCATAGATGATATCGGTCAATGTTAAGGGTTCTGCCGTGGAACATGACACATAAAAAAAAGGTACCCTGGTAATTCTTACATTGGCATGTTGATCGATTCAATAAATGTGCTAATGGTCATAGTGACGTCATATCAGATGTGTGGTTTTACGATTTTAACCCTAAGCTAAAAACCACCATCAACATTAAGTCCTTTGCTTAGCTCGGAACGGGAGCATCGTTGCGAGGTAAGAATAAGATGGTGACAGGCTATGACAAAAATTGAAACAACAAGTCGTGAAAAGATGGTCAGGAAGGTCCGACTAACCTTTTTCGAGAGGTAAAGAGAGTTTTTGCTTCCCGTGTTGGCGGCCTTGCATAAATTATACTGGTGGTGCAGACCGTGGAGTGGTGAGATGAAAATGGTCGGCTTCGTCTGGACATGCATCACCTTGGCTGGGTTAGGGAACGCGGAAGCGATGGATTACTGAGTTGTCGGTTTTGGTGCGGCTTGAGCGGAGCTGCTGGCATTGGTCGGCTTGGAATGGGAGCCGTAAGCATTGGTCGGCTTGGAATGGGGGGCGCAGACGTTGGTTGGGTTGGAATGGGAGCCGCAGGCATTGGTCGGCTTGGAATGGGATCCACAGGCGTTGGTCGGATTGGAATGGGAGCCGTAGGCGTTGGTCGGCTTGCAGTGGGAGCCGTCAGCATTGGTCGTCTTGAAATGGAGTTGCTTGCGTTGCTCGGCTTGGAGTGGAGCTAGCTTGAGTTCCTTGGAAGGATGGCGACTGGCTTCAGTTCCTTGGAAGGATGACGACCGGCTTCAGTTTCATGGGATGATGGAAACTTTGTCTGAATTAGGGTTTGGCATGCCGAAACCCTAATTAGTGCCCTTTACTAGAATCGTTGTAGAGTTCTCGTACAAACTTGTATTTTGATGGTTCGCCACTCCATTATGAACGGAAAATAATTTCCTATCTTCCTACGCGGGAATATTTAGGTTTTGAGCTCGTTCGGGAGGTCAAAACAGCTCGACAGTAAAATTCAGGAAGAATTGCGGGCCCGTGGAATGATGGCAGCTTGCTTTAGTTCCGTGGGAAGATGATGACTTGCTTTGGGAAGATAACAACTTGCTTCAGTTCCCTGGGAAGGTGACGACTGGCTTCGGTAAGATAACAACTTACTTCAGTTCTCTGGGAAGGTGACGACATGCTTCGGGAAGGTAACAACTTGCTTCAGTTCCCTGGGAAGGTGACGACTGGCTTCAGGAAGATAACAACTTGCTTCAGTTCCCTGGGAAGGTGACGACTGGCTTCGGGAAGGTAACAACTTGCTTCATATTATAGCATGTTGCAACCCTAATTAGCGCCCCTTACTAGAATCGCTGTAGAATTCTCGTATGAACTCGGATTTTGACGGTCCGCACCTCCATTCTGAACGGAAAATAATTTCCTATCTCCCCACGAGGCAATAATTAGGTTTTGAGCTCGTTCGGGAGGCGAAAACAGCTCGACAGTAAAATTCAGGAAGGATGTTGCGGGCCCGAGGTGGCATAGTCGCGCCCAGTCATCCGTTTCATGGAGCAGGAAGGAATCTTTATTTTTTTCAAACTCTAGAAACTCCGTCCGCATGAAAAGAGATATTGACCTTCTTCTATTTTTTGTTGCTCGTCCGGATTCGTGCCTTCATCTGCAGTGTCTCTCCAGTGGATTCCAAAATTTATCAAACTCCATTACATTCTTGGGACGGATGGACGTGGTTGCGTTTTCGGTCCATCCTTGATTTTAGGTTGTTCAGTGCCTGGACCCTCTGATCGCGATGACAATATGTTGTGGATGCTTGTATTGGTCGAAATCTTCCGGAGACACTGGATGAAATAGATGAGTTGGGAGACGTTTCATTGGCGATGTGCTACTATCAAGTCTTCAAGGACTTGGTTCCAAGTGGCATCCTTCGAACCATCTTTCGAATCTTGGACTATCGTGTGGAATGGGATGTGGTGAGCAGTCCTCAATTATGCTTCTGTTAGATCCGATGGATTGGCCGAATATGTGAATGTATCTTTATGGCGTGCATTTGGAGTCTTCGGTGCACATGTACGGCTTCATGTTGAGAAATTCCTACGGCTCGTAAAACTTCGACAGTGATGATGTTGAAATCATAAATAACCTGGTTGAGGGGAGTGAAAGCGTCCCATGTTGGTAGTCCCCATGTGTAGCCTACTTTCATTACATCGCTTTGAATCCACGTCCATGGGATTTTATATAAGCTTATCATACTCTTCTGGATGTGAAGCTGGGGTGATCAGAATATCACATAATGAAATATCCTAGATAGTGAAGTGGTAGGAATGAGAGAGTTATGTTGTTTATCATGGCTCCCTTTTTTTCTTCAAGAAAATGTTTCAGCCGCGTCTCTGGAGTTATCTCATGAGTCTTTGATGGTCGTCGGGATGGACTGCTATGAGCAGTCCCCAGTCGCATTTTCTTCAGTTTCTGAAGTTGTTTTCCTCTGAGCAGGCTTGGGATCCACCGCGGCCTTGTAAAGTGTTGAAGGCATCTTCTGGACAGATAGGTGATGATTTCCTTGCGATGCACCTTTGAAGAGTAGATGACTTTGTTGTGGCTATGACTTTTTGGTTGAACGTGTTCTTCTGAGCTTTGACAGTGAAGGGATTCCGTGTATATCCTCAGTCCCCAAGTATGGTTTACATGTTTCCATCTTGTATGGTCAGTGGGTTGACCATGATAAAGACATCACCATCGTGTGTTCGTACTGGTGATTTTGTTATTTCTTCCACGTGGAACTTAAAATATGGAGGAGTACAGGTTACTTTTGTAGTGATTAAGGCTATGGTGAAGCTCTGGATGGTATCAACAAATCAGAAGCAACAGTTCTTGGTAGCAGATGTAATCAGAAGAGAGTACATTGTCGTAGTAACAAAGTAGGTTGGATGGAATTGTATGGGCATCCATGGAAGTAAAAGGATTGGCTGGACGCGTAAGCGAGAAAACTGTCCATGATCACGAGTTTTGGCGAGATGGATCAAAAGGCGGTCATGACTACGAAGGTTGGCTAGCTGTGGTCATGATCCCTGACATGGGGAGCGTGATGGTACAACCCTTTGCAGGAAGAAACGGCGTTGAAGCAGCTTCGGCTCTTGGAAAGGATGTTGAAACTTAAGGAGCCAAACGCTGAAGCTTCGGCTTCGGATTCTGGAGCAGCTTATGGAGAGAACGCTGAAGCGGAGCGGCTGTCGGAGCGAACGTTGAAGCGGAGCCGCTGCTGGAGGACGTTGAAGTGAAGCGGATGTTGGAGCGAACGTTGAAGCGAAGAGGCTACGTTAATCAGTGTGTTGTCAAACTGGACACCCTTCAAGCGAACAATGGTTAGGAGTCCCCAGTTCCACCTATCAATCGTGCTTTCCAGGAGAGGTTGGGGTTTGGGAACGACTTCTCTGGTTGGAAACACCTGCTTCCCTGATGAAGTGCGGTTGAGGGATGCGATTATGTCTTGACGCTGCGCCTACATAATCTCACGTAAGTGTTTCATCATAGACTGCACGATTTTGTGGGCGAAGTCCCCGGAAATCATGCAGCTCCTGACAGGAAGAAAGTCTTTGTGAACTAAGAGGGGTTGCTGATTTTCTTTGCTTCGATTTTGGAGAAGTCGTTCCTGATCTTTACGTGTGATGAAATTAGATTGTTGATTCCCTTCTACTGGGATTTCAAAGGGAAACGCTGGAAGGATGCAAGCTGCTGGCGCTGGAAAGATGCAAGCTGTCAGCGCTGGAAGGATGCAAGCTGTTACCGCTGGATCGGCTTGGAATGGGCGCTGACTTGGCGTGGACGCTGGATTGGATTTGGTATGGTGCGGACTGTTGGCTGGCATGGCATGGCGTTGACTTGTCACGGTGCTGGTTTGGCGTGGCGCGGAATTGTTCTTGCGGGCCCAGTTGCCTATTTCCATACGTAGCTCAAATAGGAAATAATTTCCTTATTCAAATTCCAAAAGTGTTATGTGTATGAAAGGGGTTGGATCTCCTTTTTATCTTGTATCTTTGTTCTCACGTCCTGGTGTTTAGCGGTAGCGTGGTAGCAATAAAGTGGGCAAGCGTATTCCAGCTATGTACTCCAGCGTTTCTCTTTCAATTTGTTTTCTTGTTTTGGGGAAAATCCTAGCCATAGGTATACCTTCCATGAATCTGTAGAAATATTGTTCTTCTCTTCACATATCATTTTAGTAGCATCGGCTACCTCATGAATAGGGACTGGTAATCGTTATTATGCAAAGTAGGTACGTACGGGTAGGTGACTGATTCCATGAAGAACTGGACGTTAGGGTTTCTCTGAGATCCAAAAGTTACAGGCTAAGGTGATCGAAGGTCCTTCTGCGGACGTGGTCAAACAACAAGAAGCGGAGGTCGAAAGGCTCTCCAAAGAGTTGGATCTGAAACAGGCGGTCCTCCAAATGACGAAGGACGCCTTCTTCGAGAAGAGAAAAACACCGTTGAATGGCTTCCTTTGAATTCACTTCTGTCTTCTGAAATTCTTCCGTTTCGTTTTTTTTTTGAAAGGCAAATGAAACACTTGGCTTTATGGTTTTGATTTTATGGATTTTTGGGTTGATAGACAAGTGTTACCTATGAGGGTTTTGGATTATTATTCGGGATGAACTGTTTTAGGATGATGCCGTTTTTGGTTATGATTGTAAGTGACCCAAACATCCCAGGGAAGATATGGAACCGTGAACGTTGCCTGTCGGTAGATGACATGGGATGAAATATAACATGGCTATCGGTTTTATCATTCTCGTGAAAACTTGAAATAGTAAACCATGTATTTTGTCTAGGCAAGAGTTACTCGATTTTTTGGATCTGCTAACAAAAAATGAGTCAGGTGCAAGTCCGAGTTTTGTGAGAAGCACCGCAATTGTGGAAAGTCCCCAGTCGTCCCTGAGTCACTTGATAATCGAGTCATCAATCCCTGGGCGGATCGTTTGCTTTTAACCTCTGGGAAGTCCCCAGTCGCCCCTTTTCGTGTCATGACTGGTAATCGGGTCGTCTGGTAACTGAGTCGTCGATCCATGAGCGGATCGTATCGGGTCGTCTGGTAGCTGAGTCGTCGATCCCTAAGCGGGTCGTTTGCCTCTACCGTCCTGACGTCTGGGTCAAAGTATGAGATCGAGGATTGAAAATTGACATTGTAACCGAAATACCAATCTCCCAATGTGGTCGCCAGTTGTTTGAGGGTGAAAACAGTTTCTGCTGGTTTCGGTAATTTCATGTGATGTGGGTGAGAAACAAATCTAAACCCTAAACAATGTACTGCAAGGGAGTAATTTAGATTCGAGAGATCAATCTGTACAAATCCGGCCTAAACCAAGAAATGGTCGTTCCAGACTTGCTTCGGTCACAAAGTGGAGGAGAAGGGTTGGTTTTGGGGAAGGAAGCGAAGAGAGTGTTGAGACCAGAATAGTTGATTCTGGAAGAGTAGTTGTTTTGTGACTTGTATCAGAAAGTGGGAAGATAACAGATGGGAAAGCTAGCAAACGTTTTCTGATTGTTGTATGCTCCTGACCAGAACTTGTTGTTCGGTGGAAATAGGTAATGCCTATTTATACAAGTCGAAGTGAAACGTACTCTGATCTCATTAAGAAATGGAAAACGGGTGAGTAAATGGGAGGAGGTGGTAACCGACAACGCTTGGAATTGATGTTCTATAAAAGAAAGCGTTTCACCATTACTCCCTGTATTTACTAACCGCCTCATCCTTATGACACTTTATTATAACGGGCGTAGTGTACGCCGCACGCTGTAAACCGCCAAAAAAATACCCAATGAGCATCCCCCAGTTTGTGACATGCGTTGATGTCTCGAGTGTTTTCGTGGAAAACATGTAGCACGTTGTTGTTGTTTGACAAGTTGAGCTTGGGAGACTTGCCGGCTCGGTGGTGACCTTCGACGATCGAGATTTTGCATCTTAAGAGGAAAGGTAGTCGGTGATTATTGTAACCCTTCGTTTGGTAGCCAGTGGCATGAAAGCATGATCGGTATGGCTTTAATATGTCCTAGTTTAGGCGCGGCCAAAAGTTAGGGCTAAAGGTTGCCATGCTTTAGCTGATAACCTTGGACGGCTAAGATCTGCACCTTAGATGAAAAAGTGGTCGTTGATTATTGCAGGCCTTCGTTTTGGTAGTCGCATAGGGAAGGCCGGCATGGTATGGCGTGGAAAGGTGATTGGCATGCCATTGGAACATGTGGAATGACATGCCTTGGTGCGGTTTGGAGTGGCCAAAACTAGGGTTTTGGGCCAAAGGTTGCCATGCGTTATCTGGCGACCTTGGACGACTAGGATTTGCATCTAGGATTGAAGGGTGGTCGTTGATCGTTGCACGCCTTTGTTTTGGTAGCCGCATAGGGAAGGCCGGCATGGTATGGCGCGTCAAGGTGGTTGACATGCCATTGGAACATGTGGCATGGCATTCCTTGGCGCGGTTTGGCGTGGCCAAAACTAGGGTTTTGGGCCAAAGGTTACCATGCGTTGTCTGGCGACCTTTGACGGCTATGATTTTCATCTAGGATTAAAGGGTGGTCGTTGATCATCGCACGCCTTCATTTTGGTAGCCGCATAGGGAAGGCCGGCATGGTATGGCGCGGCAAGGTTGTTAGCATGCCATTGGAACATGTGGCATGGCATGCCTTGGCGCGGTTTGGCGTGGCCAAAACTAGGGTTTTGGGCCAAAGGTTACCATGCATTGTCTGGCGACCTTGGACGGCTAGGATTTGCATCTAGGATTGAAGGGTGTTCGTTGATCGTCGCACGCCTTTATTTTGGTAGCCGCATAGGGAAGGTCGGCATGGTATGGCGCGGAAAGGTGGTTTGCATGCCATTGGCACATGTGGAATGGCATGCCTTGGAGCGGTTTGGCGTGGCCAAAACTAGGGTTTTGGGCAAAAGGTTACCATGCGTTGTTTGGCGACCTTGGACGGCTAGGATTTGCATCCAGGATAGAAGGGTGGTCGTTGAACGTCGCACGCCTTCGTTTTGGTAGCCGCATGGGGAAGGCCGGCATGGTGGGGCCAAGGCCAATGGCGCGGATGGCTTGGCATAGTGGGGCCAAGGGTTTGGTACGGACGGCTTGGCATGGTGTGCCCAAGGAAAGGTGCGGTTGGCTTGGCATGGTGGGGCCAAGGGTTTGGCATGCCATTGGCGCATGGTGCGGCTAGCATGGTTGGGGCCGCATGGTGGGGCCAAGGGTTTGGCATGCCATTGACGCATGGTGCGGCTAGCATGGTTGGGTCCAAGGCAAGGTGCGGTTGGCTTGGCATGGTGGGGCCAAGTGTTTGGCATGCCATTGGCGAATTGTGCGACTAGCATGGTTGGCATGCCTTGGCGCGGTAGACGTGGCTGGCATGGTTTGCCATTGGCACAGTGATGCGGCTGGCATGGTTGGCATGCCTTGGCGTGGAGATGTGGATGGCATGGTTTGCCATTGGCACAGTGGTGCGGATGGCATGGTTGGCATGCCTTGGCACGAAGATGTGGCTGGCATGGTTTGTCATTGGCACAGTGGTGCGGCTGGCATGGTTGGCATGCCTTTGCACGGAGATGTGGCTGGCATGGTTTTCCATTGGCACAGTGGTGCGGCTGGCATGGTTGGCATGCCTTGGCGCGGAGATGTGGCCGGCATGGTTTTCCATTGGCACAGTGGTGCGGCTGGCATGGTTGGCATGCCTTTGCGCGGTAGCATGAGAATTAGGGTTTGGCATAGATGATGTCGGTCAATGTTAAGGGTTCTTCCGTGGAACATGTCACATAAAAAAAAGGTACCCAGGTAATTCTTACATAGGCATGCTGATCGATTCAATAAATGTGCTAATGGTCATAGTGACGTCATGTCATATGTGCGGTTTTACGATTTTAACCCTAAGCTAAAAACCACCATCAACACCAACACATGTTTCGAGAAATAGATAGGCGAGATAAACTCGACTCGAAATACCAAATGTGTATAATCAAAGTCTATATAGGAAAACGACTTTTTTCTCAATATAGGAGATAAATAGACTTTTGAGTGATAGATAAGTTCAAGTCTCCACATACCTTTTAGTCGATGAAGTTCCACCAGTTCCTTGAGTATTTCTTCGACTTTTATGATGATTGACATGGAGTTCTTGAGCTCAACTACACTTTATATCCTAGTCCGAGACCTTAGATATAGTAGACTATAAATCAAGACTTATAGTTTTGATCACTAACATTGACAAACATGCTTGAGATAGCAACGCATGCGAGTTCGACCGAGCAATGCTCTAACAATCTCCCCATTTGTCAATTTTAGTGACAAAACTATCAATAAATATGAAATACATAAATAAATGAATTAACTTTTGTACCTCCTAGTCCACATGTCTAATCTTCAACATTACTCGAAATCTTCATCATTTCCAAGTACTCCAATGATCCCAAAGGTTGTAAGTTCAGCATCATCGTTGTTGAAAATCCCTAGCTATAACAACGAGAAACAAGAGTTCTCAATCATTGTTATACAGTGTCATAGTATCATTACACAGCGTCAAAGTTCAATTGTATCACAACTTCAACAACAATACTATGGTGATATGTATCACTCCCCCTTAGTCAATACTCCATCTCACATGGAAACCACCTTACATAATGATCCGAAAACCATATGTATTTGTAGTGTGAACTACATATTAATTATCCCCCTTTTTGTCAATAAAATTGGCAAAGGTACAAGAACGGGATCCTAATGAAATTTCCGAAAGAAATGTTTCATGACCAAAAGTAAGAATATATCATCTTGTTTAGATGCAATCATAAAGCCGAAGCTAAATGCATTCATCAAGTAGTTTAAAGATACGAGATAACCCCTATAATATACCACAGCTGCACTCCCCACAAAAGTTTTGGCAATTAAGAACAAGTTCAATTAAGAACTCTCCCCCATAATATGTCATTCCCGAAAGAACAACAAGAGTGACCTTAATTTCAAAAGAAAAGAAGGATTTATTTGGACATAACAAATCACATACAAGTATGAATTTGAATCCAAAAACTCAATTAAATTAACCACAAGAGAACCCATGATTAATTTAATCGGAAATGCTCAACATAAAAGAACTTACGGAGCCTCAAAAAATACTCAATTAGATTAATCACAAGAGAACCCATAATTAATATAATCGGAATACACAACCAAACTAATCACAAAAGTAATCAATTTAATTGCTCATGATCGATATAAGAAAACTTACGGAGCAACAACTAATCTAATTATAAGAAAATAATCAACTCAGTCGATAGTGCTCAACATAAGACACCTTATGGAACAACACAGTATATACACAAAAATTGTGGATCGGAGATCGACCTAATACCGTGGAATAAGAAAGTACTCATTCTATTTTCCATCACCATTTGCACAATGACATACAATAGACATAATCCTTGTAAAACAAAAGTTCATCCTATCTTCCATCAAATAATGACATAATAGGCTTAACTTTTATATTTGTCAAAAGTCTATTTATTCTTTTATCAATACATGCATATCGACTTTCGAAAGACTTTACTTTTGACAAGATATGGGACAATAATAGTTCACGGATGCAAACACACATATCCCATAACATATTGCAATATATAAAACCATAAAGGTTAATACTGCAAAAAACCAATCTTTGTTCTTAGAAGGTAGGATCAATCTGTTTCGCACGGATTTACACCAAGAGTGGTTACCAAAAGCGTATAAAAATATTTTCTTAACAAAGAAGAACATACAAAGTCATTAAAGACCATGCATCATAGTTCACATAAGATGATTGTGAACATTCAAGAATCCCATAGCAATGCGTACTACTGCCCATTCTTGAATTTCCTTCTTTGTGATCGACCAACATCATTCTTGTAAAAGCTAAAAATGAGCTTAGAAGAGAATTACTCCAAGAATCCAAGTGCCCAAGTCCAGTAGAACAAGTGCGACGAAACGGAGCAAAACACTCAAAAACAAGATACGGGACAAATACCAACCTCAACTCATTCACATTTAGGATTTCTCATAACCATTTTGAAGATGATTCAAAGAGGAAGAGAATTCAAAAAGAATGAGGTCATTCCGAGTTCGGACGAAGAAGTTACGGCCAAAACTTATTTACTGTATATCGACGTCAAGTATGCATACGGGTTTGCAAACGAATTTTCGTATCCTGGAGCAGTATGCAAACGGGTATGCGTACCTAAACCCCCAGAGACAACTCATATGTGTGTGGCGGGTTTAAGGCGACCTGATTGGTCGACAGAAAACAGGGACCGGTCGGGCAACATGGGGTGTGGCCACTTGCAAGCGGCGCCGGCTGGCCTATGGCATGGCCACACCTCCCTTTGTTGCTACTCCTATTCCGCGGCTCCTTGTTTTCTGATTTTGGGTAGGATTTTTCACCCACTAATCCATGGTGGATTAATTTCCTAGTTTATGTAAGCTTGGTTTCGACCAACGGGGTCTAATATGTTGCGCAGGGCGCAAAACCCTAATTTTTGCAAATTAGTCAGGGTAATATCTGAATCTTGTGAATTATCACAAAATTGATTGAATTCTATGTGTTGACACAAAGTTCTTTAAGTTTATTACCAGAGAGCAGTATGCTTTCTGATTCAGTACTTTTATACAAGGACCTTAACCTTGATACTTGGAAATTCGTGTTACTCTGCTGCGAGTGAACAAAAATTGTCATGCCATATCAATATTAGGATTCAGCCGGGGAACATAGCACAGAAAGCATTCAAAGAAACTTGTATTAATTGAATAATACATGAAAGGTGCCGAAATTTACAGAATATCTGGGATTGTTGCTACATGACCATTCTGGATACATTTCATGCGGATATATTGAGTTGCTCAATAAATGCGCCAGTGGAGAGGTTGAACACTCATCACTTTTACATGGCTCTGTCTCTTTGCATAGTGACAGCCTATTAAATGCGAGATTTTATAATTTTAACCCTGGACTAAAAACCACCATCAACAAGGAGTATCTAATGATATGATATCGACATCTAGCTTGGTGTGCTGAACTCTTTTTCTCTTCACCGAGATTACTTTTTCCCATTGGGTTTTGTTACTCGGCAAGGTTTTTAATGAGACTCCACCAAGATTATAATTACTCAATTGAGGTTTTTTCTTTTCCCACAGTTTTTTTTTCTATTTTAGGAATTTCTGAAGCAATTAGAGAAGTGGGCAGTTGTATGGAGAAACTTTACTAAGACTCAACACGTTGTACTCTTTTCCCTTCATTAAGGTTTTGTTCCATTTGGTTTTCTTTGTCAAGGTTTTAATGAGGCAACACATTTGAAGTTCCATTCTTGAATAGCACAAGAGGGAGTGTTATAGGGCCTACGACCCATGGATGTGCGGTCCATTAGGTGACTAGGGTTTCCGTTTCTCTGTATATAAAGAACATTATATCTATGTAATGCTTGATGCCTCTTTTATCAATAAGAAGTTCTCCTTTTTACTTTTCCCTAATTATCACTCCAAAAAATATTATATTTGGTGAGATAAAATAGGATAAAGTAAAATAAAATAGGATAAAAAAGTAGTAAAGTAATCAGGAATCGTACTTGGCGTGAGTGGAAGAGCCGCGGGCGTGTGATGATGGTTCGTGCATTTTTGGTTCAGCCTCCCGGTTTTCCATCAAGCGCGCGTGAGATTTTCTGCCTCACTCAACAAACCAACAATTTTGTTGGTTTGCCCATCCGTTTTCATGTTTGTTGAGTTCATAATGGGAGCAAAATGAACAAACTACAAGTTTGTTGAGTCCAAAAGAACTGCTCTTAGAAATCAATCAACAACCTAAAAACTCAATATCATCCCTCACTCCAGAATAAAACTAATATTAATGGGGTTCACCTTCCCTTTCATTGGTTGGTTAGTGTAACCACGTATTCTCATTGGCTCGGAGGAAAACCATTCATGTTCGTTGGATAGAATTTGATATGTAGCGTGTTGATGGGGCAACTTGCGGTGTAGATTGGGTAGGAGATTGATACATATCCGCCAGACTGCTCTCATTATTTGTTATGTCTGACAGCTAGATGGTCACGATCTTGGTTAATACGGCCAAAAATCATTTCTTACAATTACACCGGGGTTACACTCTTTTTTTTTAAATCGTTGCGGTTAAATTTTTGCACACATTCGAAACTTTGATTTTAATTTTATCCAAAAGTACCGAAAATGCTATATTAATCCATCGTAATTTTAATGACTATATCATTTTTATATAATTATACGAGTAAAAAAGGTCTTTAAATTACTATTTATATCATGTTAACAATCTAAAGGAAGGTAAGCCCAAATTTTTGAATTAGCTTAGAGTAAAAATATCTTCGACAGTTTACATAGAGTAGAAATCAAATAAATATTTTTCAAAAATCTTTATAAGGTAAAAAAAGATCTTCGAGATAGGATTGATATCATCTTATAAATCTAACGAAAATGGTAAGCGTGGATTTTCGAATTAATATATGTTAAGAAAATCATTGATATTATTTAAAAAAAAAAGTCACTCCTTCTGTCTCTTTCTATTCGCTCCATTTCTCTTTGTTATTCTTTGGTTTTTGGTGATTATACCACTCATTTATTTTTTTTGTTGGAACCTGGTACGGATCTATTTTTCTAGCATACTAGGATATGACTTGTGCCATAACGGCACGGCCTGTTGTTATTCTTTTAAAATGTAAATAAAAAATTAACCACCTTTACTGATGTAGAAGGAAAGAAAAGAAAAAAAAAACCTTACAAATCTTACGAACTAAACTAAACTAAACTAAGATGAAAAGAAAAAAGCAAACAAAAGCAAACACCCAGCTAGATTGGGGTATAACCAGATTAACTAGAGTATACCCATTTTGCTCCCAACCATAATAGTGGATTAAGTGGTGTCTAGTGTGTATGAAGTTACTTAATTACCCTTTCCTTAATAATAACTGAAACAATCTTTTTTTGGCTGATCCAAACCTTATTGTTTTCCAACTTCTTCTTCACCAGTTTAATGATCAATTCCTTTCTTCTTCTCTACATTTATCCTTTTCAAATGAAAAAAAAATTGTCCATTAGAATTATTCAATGTTGATTAATTCTTTAAAACTAATAACTTTAAGTTTATGTTTGCATATCAAATTAGGTCAGAAAAATCGAATTTATGAATCTCTAGTTACGAAGCCGTCAAGGTTTCTAGTGCAAAACCACACCCTTCTTCTCCTCATTTTCCTTTGGTTTATTGCCACAAAATGTAATCTTATTGACTTCTTTTCCTTTTTCTTTTCTTTTCTTTGACGCCTTCGCCAGGGGTCAAAATGAGAAACAAACTACACCCAAAAACAAAAGCGTAACCTTCTTTCCTATTTTTTTTTATTTTGATGTTTCTCTTATGATATTCTTTTTGCTTTTGGTAGCACTTAGCCACTATTTTGATCAAGATACTTTTAGAGATCACAGACACAACATATATTTGTGATATTGGATTTTCTCTACCTAGATTTAAGGTATTATATAAGGCGTAAGCTATGCTGGACCACAAAAAAATATGTTAAGAGAGTTTATTTAAATTGATAAATTTCGTCATTTAGTAAAGAGACGTGAATATTGTCGCTGACGCTCTGGCAAAATATGTCTGATGTAGTTTGTTTTGAGTGGTCTGGGACTCCTGATTTCGCTCTATAATTTTTGGAGGACAATTTACAATAGACTTCTAATCCATTTGTGATATTTTATTTCTTATCAAAATAAAAAAAGCTTCATCTTGAAATTTGTGAATCCACCATTTATTCCCCAATTACAATAGTATATCTTAAAATAAATGCATCAAAATTTAATCACTGAGTTTAATGTCCGGCTACATTTGTTTCCTATCATCTCTACCTGCAACTTATCGTGCATAGCTTCCTGCAATCTAATATAATGACAGGAATTTAAAAATCACAACCTTATATGTATTGATATTAAATGCAAATTCTTTTTAACACAGTTGTAAATCTTGAAAACTAACAAAAAAATATGAAGACACAGAATAAAAGCTATAGCAACTGATATAAATAATCGAAGTCAATTTCGGTTGTACAACTATAATATGGGGTTGGTTTGTGCAATGAAGTGCAATTCCAATCCTTATTGTTCATGCAATGAATAAATTATATGCTAACCTCATGATTAGGCTAAGATAAATGCTAATATAACAATCTCAGTATCTACCCAATGACATGTAGGATAGCTTTCTCTATCTCACTGTCTATGACTTTGGTCCCGTTAAAATTGAAATCTAGAGAAAACTGTAAAGGTCATCTGTATCTAGAGAAAACTGTAAAGGTCATCTGATTAGGTGGTGGCGCTGAAACTTGCTAACAAATCTATACAACAACCCAAACTAATTTGTAGTTTAAAAAAATTATTTAAGGTGATGATTGCAACTGTTGCTTACCAGGGCTTCTGCCGTTGGTTTTGCACTAATTCCTTTCTTCAATGATCTTTTACTTTCTCTTTTAAGAAAGATCTTAAGATGTTGGTAATTGGCATTGGTAATCCGTCGAAGCTAAGGATGGATGTGGAACTGCAATAGCAAAGCTCCCTTCTCAGGTTTTCTTTCACCTGTAATGTTTTGAGCTTGTTCATTTAGGATCAGATACAGCTGTTAAAAATATAATCCGACACGGGATGACGTTTACTGATACTCACCTATAATTACACGTATTAATCACCGACATCCAGAAAACACACTCGAATTCATTGTGAACCTAAACCATGTATCCTTATATCCTTATTAATCCCTTAGCTTGTTTATTAAAGCATGACTTACAGTACAGTTTCACAGGCTGTATTGCAAATAACGACTTCGAGTCAATTGCAAAACTAATGAAGCCAACCACATATGTTAATGGGCACAAAACGTATGTTTGTAAAGTTATTTCTTATTGAAGAAAACGTTTTATTCTAATTATAATAAGTTTCTGCATGAAATCGGGTCTTACATTATGTGAATTCAGTTGTTTGGTTCTATTTTATCTGTCCATCCAACAACAAAGTCCACATTTTCAGAACCTGTATTGTGTCATAAGATTGACCACAGATAAGAATTTGCAACTATAAAAAAAAAGGACGAAAATAAAACCTGCGATGGCTTCCAACTAAATTGACATTGTGTATCCCGCTTATCAAGTACGGCTGATACCTCAAGATTTGATTACTTGACCACCCCCTTGAATCCCGTTTAGGTTAATAAGTAACCGACTGCAATCTCGACAAATCCAATCTAAAACCAAACTGTCCTAATCCAAGAATTAGACTCTTCAGGACCGTTCAACAGAAAACCAATTTCCATCATATTAACCCTATCAAAGATACACAATACTAAATAAGTTTTGAGTTTGAAAAAACCCCATAAATAAAGTCTAAAATTAGCGCACCTAAGAGCAACTACAGTGGTGCATGTATAACCAAAGAGCAAAAACCTAAAAAAAAATTGGTTTACTCCATGGTTCCACGTTACGGTGCAGGAGTAAAATTTGGTCGAGCATGGATTATGTACAAAATTACTCCATGGTTACATGACTTATCAACGCCTTAATATTATGTACGTCCATAGTCAATATAAAGAGGTATACATTCATCCAATAGGCGACTCAACCCTAAATAGAAAAGAAGCATGATATCCCCCTCCATCATTAAACCCACAAAATGTTCAATTTAAACTTATACATTTGAATATGAGTTTGCATAACTAATGGTCTTAAATCTCTAAAAATTATCTAAGTACTGCTAATGACGATAAACTGAGAATCGACACCTCCATATCGTGAGCTATTTTTACCATCTTACTAACATCTTAAGAAAGCAAAACTGAATATGGGTTTTTGAAAAGATCAACATTAACTCGAAATGATAAACATAAATAACAACGATGAAGTAAATTTATAACATAGATTGTAAATTGAAAATCTAAGACTATTCAAAGAAAACCAAACTAAAAATTGATAATTACTTATGATATAGATTGTTAAAAATTGAGACCTTATGAATTATTATTCAAAGAAAATCAAACTAAAGTTGATAATCACTTACCCAAAGTTTTTGCACTTTTTACCCAGAGAAGATTATAGCAAAACCCTATGATATCAACAAAAGAAAAATCGATTAAAATTTCAGGAAAGAAGAACCATAACCCCAAATCAACCAAAATCAGAGTGAAAAATAGCCAGAATCAATATTGTCTTTGTTTTTATTACCCTTGCACATGCGTAACGCCTCTGCCATTGATGGGAAAGAAACTTGAAATTAATTTTGAAATTAACTGGATGAGTAATGGAAGAGCTGGAATTAGGGCGAGTAAATACAAAGGGATAAACGGATGGCAAGTGTAATCGGAGTCTAAGTGGTTAAATCAATCTGGACCGTCCTTTATCTATTCGAAATGTAATTGACCGTCCAACATAAAAAAAAACACGTGTCTGGGGTTAGCAGTTTAATCAGAATCGTTCTTTATGTGTCCGAAATGTAGATTACCGTCCATATGTAAAAACACCATTGTCCCTTATATAATATAGAAGATAAAACACAGTTTGGCTAACATAGCTTAGATAAAGAGTGGCCTAGATTTGTCGAGGAAAAAGATAAATCTACAATCGTGGTTTGTTCAACTTTAATATCAATATAAATGTTTTATTAATTGATGTGGTCTCATTAATTGCTCGTAATGAATGGTTTATTAATTTTTCATTTCCCTTAATTAATCTAATAAATACATATTCTAATGAGCAGAAATATCCCTTGCGTCCGCGCGGGAAAGCTTAATAAGCTAGCGGGTTAAAAAACCCTTGGATGACAACATTCATAAAATTTCAGCCGTTGAGATGAATTCACAACTGTTAATAGCTATAATTGTGGGTAAGTCCTTCAATTTTATTTGAGGAAATTCAAACAACCCTTGTAAATTTTTATATTTCACATTTAAGTACTTTTATTTTGAAAAGCAAAAAAATTTATATCCCACCACCATTAATACCGTTTTCATCTTCTTCAGAATATTCTCATTCTTCATACCCATCTTCACATTTACGCCATTATTTTTGTTCTTTCTCTTTATCCATCAACGCATTCATTCATAAGTTTTATCTTTCTACACAAAGTATATCATCATCAAGAAAACTCAAACCCACATGGAGATCCAATAACAAAAGAAAACCCAAATCTAAACATTTTTTTTTTGATTTGACAAACAATTTTTCTGAGTTTTTGATTTAAGAGAAAAAGGGTTTTCTTATCATCATTTGATTTAATTTTGTATTTCTTTCAGGATTTTTTGAGTCAGTATAATAGAATAGATTTAATCACCATCATCACTGCAAGTGCACAGTGCCAATTGTGTGGTGTAAATACAGGTCGATCCTCAGGGACTAGGTGGGTGTAAAGTTGAAGCTAAATTCTAACTACAACTGATTCAAATTGGGTATAACAAAAGAGAGTTTGTGTATTGATACGACAATACGATGGCAGTGACTGAAATAGTAAAACAAGCTGTAAATAAAGGATGCAACTAACAAGGGTGTGGACACTCAAATGGAAGATACAAGGGAAGTCGAATCCACCTCCTAACCTTTGGCAAGTCAGTTTAGTCTCAATATTATTCTTGTCCCTTGTAATGGACACCAGTCAAGATGCAAGTTTACTGTTTATCCAGGGTAGTCTCAAGTAAATGGCCTAATATCAACTAAGGTAACTAATCACTATCATAAGCTGTCTTCTTACAACAAAATTCATCACAGATTAGTTTGGTCTCTTAAACATGAGTTGAAGAACAATATAGAGTTATTCTATCTACCTATACTGCATAGAAAATAAAAGGTCAAAGCAATATATTGTGACACAATGATTAAACCATTCCTAAATCAGTTTAAGCTCAAGAATAATAATCAAAACATGAATAACCTAGCATCAGATTAAGGGTTTCATCTAAAACCTAGAAAAAATAATTAGAACATGATTAACAAGATGAAAGCACAATTATATGCAAACTAGATGATCCAGCTAATCTTGGATGATTTATTACAAATAATCAAGCCTCTATTTATACTCTCATAATCTCAATTCACCTTTAATTCGTCAATTAATAGAGACCCACTCACCAAAACGCGTTGTTCTTCTTCAATTCATCTCTGCAACTTCATTAATTTGATATTTCCTCCACTGTTGAAGATAACCCTAACCTATCTTTCTCAATCTTATGTTTCCTCCACTGTTGGAGATAATATAGAGAGAGATAGAGGTTAGAGGCTAATTGATGATGGTGGTTGTGAGCAGAGATGGTCGGGGAGCTGGAGTTATTGAGGGGAATGAAGATGGTGTTGGTTATGTGAAAGAGAGAAGATAGGTGAAGGTGGTGTTTCTGGTCGATTAGGGGAAGGAATAGAAAGTGCTCGGGTGTTAGGAAGATGCATCAAGATTTGATGTTTCTTTGAAGGAATTGTTGGGTGTTGAGCGGCTGTATCGAATTCTGATGTATCAGGTCTGGATATGGGTTTGGGTTTTGCGTTCTCTACCAAGCCCATGTATTCGCAAACAGATTTCCAATGGTGCACAAGCGGATTGCGGCTGCTCTTTGCTTGATGTTTCCTTTATGTTCTTCACTGTCTTCGAGCGGGAGCTTTGTGTTGTCTCTCTTCCGTAGTCACTAGCCACCATTTCTCCGCTCTTTTGGCTTCTCAATTCATCTAAGCTTTATTTACTACCTAAAAACACAAAATTAATTATTAAAAGTATTTGTACTTGAAAATAATGAAAACATGGAATTTGGGATTAAATAGAGAGTTAGAGCACAAAAGATATCAAATACCCCCAAACCTGAATTTTACTTGTCCTCAAGTGAAACATAAATTAAGAAATCCTAACTATACCACTGTTGCTGGTTTGAGTGCAATTTCATAAAAACCATTTTTGGTGAGGCAAAAGTCAAGACGAAATGCTTATTGGTCGCTCTCGAACCTGAATTCTTTCATTATGGCATAGGCTGACCGGCCGCACTTTCTTCGATTAATCGCACTTTATATTTGAATTTTATCTTGTACTTCTGACTTCTTGATATTAGATTGAGAATCTTTATGTCATCCTAGCTCTTTGGATGCTTGGGATGCTGGAAAGCTTTGAAGTTGGAGTAGGTTTTGTGGGTATACCTCTCGTAAGCCCTCACGAGACTATAACTCATCCACTAGGGACACATAGGGGTTTAAAGGCTTGTTGCAAATGCTAAGTGTAACCGTAACCTCAACGAAAGGGAGTTGTTGTTTAGGTAGTTTTTTCGAGGACTAGCAAAAGCCAACTGTGGAGGAATTTGATAAGTGCTTAATTTACATGTTTCGAGTGTCAATTCCATACTAATTTTAGTTATAGTTCTTGCATATTACCTTGTATTATAATTGTTTTCTAGTTTATTTGTTTTAATAGGTGAACCATCCAAAAAGAAGGAAAATAGATACAAAATTTAAGGATACAAGTGAAGAAGGGTCAAAGACCAACTAGAACTCGTTCATTTTGTAGAGGATGAGAAAACGAAGCCAACGACGAAAGAACAAAACCATTCTGAGTTTGTATGAAGAAATTATGAGCAAAATAAAAACTTGGAAGACCAAAAGGGTAAAATGGTCATTTTAGAGGCCAAGTGATATTGGCATTCCCTTGTATGTTAAGGGGCATTTATTTTGTTAAGGGGGCATGTGCCAAAGGATTTGCTAAAGGCAGCCAGGTCTTCTACTTAGGGGAAACCGGAATTCAAATGTTGTTAAAGGCTCCCGATTAGTATCACAGGGCACCACCATCATCTTCAAATTATTCGACCAGTTCAGGGAAGCACCCGTGATTGATGGCTTATGTTGGAGGTCAACGGAGAAGTGGTGTAATGACGAATGTACAGGAGATTGAAGTACTAACCGGATTATAGAAGATGGAACTCGGGCATGGAAGTGGTGATCATGAGTGCGCCATTGATCGATGATAAGGTAATGTGATAATGATCAAGATGATCATGGTTCAGTGGTAGATTCTGAGAATAAAGACGAGAGAAGGTTGTTTCTCGGGTTAAGCGCCGATGATGGACAATGTCTGTCGGCAGATGGTGAGAGGGCAACGGAAGCGCTCGTGTAGGGCATGAAAGTGATGATGATGTTTGCTGGCAGTGATGAAGGTGGCTCGTTCAAGTTTCCAGGAAGGTGGAGTAAGCTGCGATGACGAGAATGAAGAGGAATGGAGATGTATTAAGAGATATGTATATATTATATTTTGTATATATGGTTAGGATATATTTTAGTTAGGAAAGAATATATTTTTGGAGTAAAGTATGTTTCTCCCTATTTAGTCATAATGAACCGAATTGTATTCTCAAGATTTTCAATAATAAGAAAACTTCCATTATTCTCTACCTTCTCGTTTCGTGGCATCTGAGCCAGAATCGAAATAACCTAAAAATTTCAACATATTACTTACGTTCTTCATATCATACGGGAATGATGATTTCTCCGGTAAAATTGAATGGAGATAATTACGAACAAGATAGACAAGTTGTTATTAATACTGCAATTATGAATATTGATGCGAATTCCAGTGGAGGCTATCTTTCATCACAAGATCGAGTACCACTTGCTAATATACTCACTGATGCACAGTGGGAAGCTATCATAAATATCCTTAGTTCTTCAAATAAAGAGGGTTCGAAGGAAAAACTTTCTAAGAAGTGGATACTTGATACAGGGGCTTCAAGTCATATGACTGGGAGTAAAGAATTTTTGTCTGAAACATATGAAATAGGTTTTTCTTCCGTAAAACTTCCGAACGGCACATACACAATTGCTTCATGTGAAGGCACTGCGGTGTTTGGAGACAATATGAGATTATTTCGTGTTTTATATGTTCCTGATCTTTACTGTAACTTGATTTCGTTAGCATGTTTAATTAAAGATCTTAAATGTATTGTCACTTTGACTGATAAGTTGTATGTGATACTGGACCGCACTACGAGGATGTTGATTGGTATGGGAGAAGAACGAGATGGGGTCTATATCTTCCACATTGGAGCGCAGATTTTGGCAAATCGAGTTACTACTGGTGAAGATTATAACCTATGGCATAGGCGTCTTGGTCATCCTTCTAATAAGATTGTTTCTTTGCTTCCTGGTACGGATAAAGTTAAATGTCAGAAGTTTCTCAATGAACCATGTGATACTTGTTTTAAGGCTAAACAAACTCGTGCTAGTTTCCCTATTAGCGAGAATAAAGCTAATGACATCTTCAGTTTAGTTCATTATGATGTATGGGGTGTGTATAGTACTTCGTCTTCTTGTGGTGCACATTATTTTCTTACGATTGTTGATAATTATTCTCGTTGTGTTTGGGTTTATCTGATGACACATAAAACTGAGGTGGTGAAGATTTTTCAAAACTTTTGTGCTATGGCTAAGGCACAATTTAATAGACAAGTTAAGCAGGTTCGCAGTGATAATGGTACGGAATTTCGTCCATTGATTCCATTTCTTTCGGAACAAGGAATAGAATTTCAAACCTCATGTGTGGATACACCACAACAAAATGGGGAGTGGAACGAAAACATCGTCATATATTGAATATGGGGCGTGCTTTGCGTTTTCAAGCAAATTTACCTCTTCGGTTTTTGGGTGAGTGCATTCTAACCGCTTCTTATATTATTAATTGCACGCCTACTCCATTGCTCAATGGGAGAACTCCATATGAATTGTTACATAGGAAGCCTCCTATTTTTAATCTTATTCGGGTATTTGGATGTTTGTGCTATGCAAGTGTCAGGCCTCATGATCGTAATAAATTTAATCCACGAAGTCCGAGATGTACTTTTATTGGTTATCCTCATGGGGAAAAGGGTTTGGCGTTTATTTGATTTGGAAACGAAACAATTTTTTGTATCTCGTGATGTAGTTTTCTTTGAAAAACAAATTTCCCTATACAACTGATTAGTTGGAAAATAATAATGTAGACTGCCAAATGGAGTTGAATGACAGGTTAGTGATATCTACGGATCAGAAAGAATTATTGCCGTCAGTTAGTACTCGCATACCAGGCACTGGGAATCAGGATGGAAGTCGAGCAGGCACTGGTGATAGTGAATCGGTGTATTCAGGGGACAATTCAGTCTCACTTGCTGTCTATTCCGGTAACAATTCAGAAGATGTAGGACCTGTCAGAAACGTAGTTAATGGGTCAGGTGACCCTGTCCATTCACATACAATGTACGGTGGAAATTCAAAAGGTGTCAGACCTTTAGTTACGTCACCTAATGGGTCAGGCGACATTTTTGTCTTATCTAACAATGAAAATTCGAAAAATGTTGAAGTTTCGGATGTTTTGGTCTCATCTGATGACAGTTTACGAGATGTGTCACACCGTGTTTCATCTAATACTGCTGGGATATCTGACCACGGGTTCTGAGAGTCATAATTTCTGACACACGTGAAGCTGACACTTCTGCCACAGCAGTTCGCCGTAGTTCCCGATCCCGAGTTCCTAATAGTCGAGTAAAGGATTATGTATGTAATACCACTGAAGTAATTGATCCCAGCTCCTCCACTCCTGACTCGTCAATATTTTTAGGTATGCCTTATCCCATAACTAATTATGTGTCTTGTGCAAATTTTTCTGCTAATCATACTCGTTTTTTGGCGGCAATCACTATTCTTAAAGAACCTACGAGTTATGCTGAAGTTGTTCGTCTTCCCGTTTGGCATGTAGCCATGTCTAAGGAAATTGATGCTCTTGATAAGAATGGCACGTTATCGGTTACGGATCTTTCCCCAGGGAAGAAGGCTATTAGTTGTAAATGGGTTTACAAGATCAAATATAATTCTGATGGTACTGTCGAGCGGTATAAAGATCGATTGGTTATCCTCGGTAATAGACAAGTGGAAGGTGTGGATTATCATGAAACATTTGCTCCCGTAACTAAAATGGTTTCGGTTAGAACATTTTTTAGCAGTTGCAGTTGCTCGTGATTGGGAGTTACATCAAATGCATGTTCAAAATGCTTTTCTACATGGGGATCTTGATGAGGAAGTATATATGCAACTTCCTCCAGGATAATCAACTAATTTCCCTGGCATAGTGTGTCTCCTCCATAAATCTCTCTATGATCTTTGTCAAGCTCCTCGTAATTGGTTTGCTAAGCTTGCAGGTGCACTTAAGACTTTTGGATTTGTTCAGTCTTATGCTGATTATTGTTTATTTACCCTGCGACAAGGTGAGAATTCTACTAACGTACTTGTCTATGTGGATGATTTAATTATTGCCGGGAACAATTCCGCTGCGATTAGTGCTTTTAAAGCATATTTAAGTCGTTGTTTTCATATGAAAGACTTGGGAATTCTCAAGTATTTTCTTGGTATTGAAATGTCTCGAGGGGCTGATGGTCTCTTTTTATCTCAACGGGAATACACTTTGGACATTCTGTCTGAGACTGGACTTCTTGGAGCCAAACCAGCTTCTTCACCCATTGATCAACATCATCGTTTAGCTCTAGATGATGGACCACTGTACTCTGATTCATCCCAGTATTGTCGGCTCGTTGGATGTTTGATCTATTTGACTATTACTCATCCTGAATTGTGTTACTCGGTGCATGTATTGGCACAGTTTATGCAGTCTCCTCGGGTATCTCATTGGGAAGCTGCTCTTCGAGTTCTTCGTTATCTGAAGGGTCATCCGGGTCAAGGGATTCTTTTACGTAAAGACAGTGCTCTTCAGCTTACTGCTTATTGTGACTTTGATTGGGCCTCCTGCCCTCTTAGTCGTCGTTCGCTTACTGGTTATTTTATCTTTTTGGGAGGCTCACCTATATTTTGGAAGACAAAGAGGCAACATACAATCTCTCGTTCTTCTGCTGAGGCCGAGTACCGTTCCATGGCTCATACTTGCAGTAATCTCACGTGGATAAAGGCATTATTGAAATCTATAGGTGTGTTTCACTCTCAGCCTATGAGTCTTTACTGTGATAGTCAATCTGCCCTTCATATTGTTGCTAACCCTGTCTTTCATGAGCGCACCAAACATATTGAGATTGATTATCATTATGTACGCGATCAAATTCAGACCGGTGTTGTTATTAATTCTTATGTTCGCACCACCGCTCAACTTGCAGAGATTATCACCAAAGCTCTTGGACGTCCTCAGTTTGAGCAACTTCTTTGCAAGTTGGGCATTCGTGATCCCATGCTCCAACTTGAAGGGGAGTATTAAGAGATATGTATATATTGTATTTTGTATATATGGTTAGGATATATTTTAGTTAATAAACAATATATTTTTGGAGTAAAGTCTGTTTCTCCCTATTTAGTCACAATGAACCGAATTGTATTCTCAAGATTTTCAATAATAAAAAAACTTCGATTATTCTCTACCTTGTCGTTTCTGATACTCGGTGATGATGGCAGATAATATGACCGGAAACGTAGTTGAACTCTAGTATATGGTGGTAGTGACGGATTATATGATTTTCCATTGTCGATGGCAGTGATGAGAAGAATGGATGGTATTTGAAATGGAGTTGGCAGAGAAGCTCGAGTCTGCAATGAGGTTTGGATGGGACATGGTCTGTGTTGCTCGAGTCTGTGGTTGCTGTCAGAGATATAAGGAGAGAGCTCGTGATGGTGATTGTCATGGGAGTGTTGATTCTCGGTGACTAATGGGTGATGTGGTGGAGACGAAGATGGATAATGATTGAGAAAGGAGATGAATATTAAGAATGGTTTAGTCGAAAAAACGACAAAGAGATGGTGACTTCCGGATATATGAGTTACTATTATTGTTTATGCGGTCGAGTAAAGTGGTGGTTGATGGTGGAGATAGAGAATTCGAGTTCGGTGATGGGTTAGCCGAGGAAAGCGAGAGAATGGGTTTGTTGCGGTGTGTTTGATGCTTACTCATTAACGGCTGGGTCGTATCAGACCGTATCAGGTCACTTAACTTGCAAGAAACAAATTATTCTCTATCGACTTGGTGGTATCCTTATTAAACAAGGAATTCTCCTTTAGTGTAGGTTTTTGATACCTATATAAGGAGAGGTAGCCGAGAACGGAAAAAGATACTTTTAGGGAGAAAAAACTAAAGAGAGATGAAAGGTTTTATTCCATATATTAGGATTTACCCCTTTAGGGGGAAACCAAGCTATTTTTTTCTTTTTCTTTTCTTATATTTAATTTATGGGTTTTAGTAAATCCATGTATAGCTAAATTTTATTGATTAAGGATGAATTCAATATTCTAGCGTGAAGGTTTGTTAATTATATAAATCTTTTTGAAGTTTTTATCATCATCGTTTGTTTTCAAAGTAATTATTAGATTGGTTTGGGATGCATACTAGATTGATCTATTGACTGTTCTGAAGCTAGTGAAAATTAGGGGGATAAGTAATCGTTTCTTGACTCTCTGCACAAGTAGAAATCGCGAGACCTTGCGGAGGGATTCTGTGGAGCAATTGAAAGTGAAGATAACATCATCAAGTGGACCTTGATCTAAGAATTTAACTACTGGGATCGACCTAAATTCACAAAGCCTAAAGCGTTCGATTGGGTTACAACTTGAGTGATCTACTACTTGGTTGTTCGGTTGGATAGAATCTGGTAGTCAAGAAATTCCGTATCCAGTGAAAGAAGAAGTTTTGGGGATAACACTCATCTAGCTGTTATTCTACGGTTGGTGATGAATGATTCTAACGAAAGATAGATAAATATACTAACTCAGTTATCGCTTGGTGAAGGCGAAGGATTCTTTGATCATCTCTTTCCTTTCTTGTTATCTTTTTATTTACTTTAATTGAACAATCCCCCTTTGTCTTTTATTTTGTTTTGCTGATTCAAATAACATACAATTACACATCTCTCTGTGGGAACGATCTTTACTACCGCTAAATTACTAGTTAATTAGTGGGAAATATATTTAGTAATTTGTTACATTTATGACACGTATGGTTCTCACATGTGTATAGGTATGAATGAAGAGAAAAATCATGCAACACGTTGAATGGTGGAAGGAAACCTTCCGAATAATTTCTGGAGACCCCACAAAATCATGGGAAATAAAAATATTTTTCTGATGATCTCTAAGAAAGGAAATCAACCATTAATGCAAGGGTGAGATTACTAACTTACCTTCACAACCGATCGGCAATGATGATAGCACCACTCTCACAGCATCCAATAGAAATGTCTTTGGCTCCTCGTCTTCATCTTCTCGATCCTTGTCTTCGGCTTCAATTATTGATGATAATCTCTTAAACTTCTAAGATCCTTGACAATTTGTAACCTTTTTCTTCAAAATTATTTTCGCTTGAAACTTCTTTATATATTTTTCTTTCCCCACGGCTTATTAAATAAATAAAGACTAAAAACAAAATAACAAATTTTTCTTGTCTTGTCTTTTTTTTCATTTTTTTTATATATAATTTATTTATTTCTCTTGTTTTTTTTAAGACAAGAAAAATAATACAAAAATAACAATGAAAATAATCGTGGGTAAAGTACTTTACCGCTTGATTCTTCACAATTTGTATTGCCTCGATATCATAAACTCCAATAACTCTCACCTTTTGCTTTTCTTTGCTCTTGTAAATAAGTCTTCAACAAGTATATATAATTATGCTCCTTGTCTAGTTGCTTTACTTGAATATGAAATTTGCTTTTTTTTTGTTCCGCTGCTTTGTAAACCTTGAATGTCTTCAACTTTTCTTCGAACTTGTGATGGTCCACTTGTTGATGATGATGTGTTTCTATGGACCTGTTGTTGTCGAGGTAATGATGCTAACTGCAAATCAAACTACAAGAAGAAGGATTTCATCTATAGACGTCACCCTCATGATTGACGGAATTAGCACTCAAGAGATCAAAAATAGTGCTGAAATTGGTGCGAAGTGAGTAGCTCACCATTCTACTCGCAATTAGCGTACGATGACACACACTCTAAAAGGACAATTTAGTCATCTACAAAGAGTTGAAGGTCGGTGCCTCGCTTGGGTAGTCTCCACTAATGCTTGATCAGAAACTCTAGTACTAAATATCTTTCTGCACCTCTTTTGCCACCGACATGGTTAAGTTGAGCCACAAACAGTAATGACTTCTCCCAAAGATAATAACACCTAATTTTTAGTATTATCTAGCAATTCTAAGTTCTATTATTTCGATGAGAATTCCATATGTTAACATAGCTATAAGTATACTAGTGACTCTAAAATCTCTATAAGTTTGAGGTTTTATGCAAATATTTACAAAAAAAAATCTATATGCAAATATGAAACCACTCCGCCACACTTAAAATTTACATTGTCTTGAATGTAATTGACTCATCCTGAGTAAAGTAACGTGGGAAATCCTAATATGATATGCAAAAGAAGAAAAATTAAAATAAAAAGATAGAAATATAAAACCAGTGGGTTGCCTCCCATTCAGCGCTTAGTTTAACGTCCTCAGCCTGACATTCTTGTTATCGTCCATAAACCAACGATCTAAAAATCTCTTAGGACATCCAAACAACAATCTGCAATTCTAATGACAGCTTCACAAAAATATTAGCATCAAATACAAATATTGCAGCTATCACTTTATTGAAGTTTCTCCCACACTTAATCCTTTCTACACTCGGAAGTGGATAGAGAACATAATACATGGGAACTTCTAAAGGTTCTTCTTGGTGAACCTGCACAATGCTAGAATCAAACACTTCAAGTGGTGGATACTTAGAAGCAAAATAATTCGTTAAAAACTTGGAAGCACACAACTCCAATCCTAAATGAGGTATTTTCCTAAAATCTGGGTTAACAACTCTTTGGGGAACTACTTCAATTTTGTGGAAAGGATCAATAGATATAGAATTTGATACGTATTGATACATGTACCTTGGTGACTATTATTATAGAGGCGGAATTCAGAATAGTATTAGACGAAAACTAGAAAACAGAACACACTAGAAACCAGATTCGAAGAAAATATCTTCTCTAGATTATGAACAAGAAAACTATTACAATTCTCTCTTTGTTACACTCATAATCTCTCTAAACAGTGGATGAACCTTAAACTGTTTTTCTAAGCTTGCTTTTACAATAATTAGTATTGCCTCACAAACTTATCTTTAGGTGATTTGTATCACAAACCTCATCTTTGGTCTAGGTGTGTCTGTACCACAAAACCACACTCTAGATGTATTAGCTATGAGATAAACATCTCTATTTATAGCTTTAACGGTTTCCAAAAACCTTCTAGGAATCTATTTTCTTATCTTGGAATAATACCTTTTCTAGGTATATTACATTTTCTAGGAAGTATTCCTTTTCTAGGTATATTTCCTTATTTATGAATAATAACTTGTTTAGGAATATTTCCTTATCTAAGAATACTGCCTAAAAATCAGTATTCCTTCCCAAATAACATTTCTATCCTCAATCGGTATTGAGGATCATTAGTTCATGGAGAGAGGAAGATACACATGTATCATGCGCCCCCACTCAAGAACTTGAACTCCCGTGAAAGTTAGATTTGGAGGTTAGGGAATTCGAGGGTTCCTTTCAACCTGCTGAATCATCTTTCTTTGTTGGTGTTGATGGTGG
This sequence comes from Papaver somniferum, assembly GCF_003573695.1. NCBI lineage: Eukaryota > Viridiplantae > Streptophyta > Magnoliopsida > Ranunculales > Papaveraceae > Papaver > Papaver somniferum. The sequence goes on from NW_020622934.1 coordinate 3,088,586, forward strand.
TTTTTATCCTAGGGTTAAAATTGACGTCACTCTGTAAGTAAATGGAGCAACGAGTGTCAGCCTCTCCACTAGTATACTTATTGAGACGTTCAATATATCTACATGAAATTTACCCAGACTGGCGGGTGTAGCAACCATCCCAAACACTTTTAAATTTTGGCACCTCGCCAATACAAGACTCACCGAGTACTTTTCCTGTGCTATGTTCCCCGGCAGAACCCTTAATATCGGTATGGTATGACGGATTTATGTTCACTCGCAGCAGAGTAGCATGGACCTCCAAGTACCAAAGTTAAAGCCATTGCACAAAATGCTCAGACTGAAAGCACACTGCATTCTGTAGATAAGGATTTTTGTGGCAGTATACAAAATCCAGCCAATTATTGTGATAACTCGCAAAAAACTCATAAACCCGACTAATTTGTAAAATTAAGGTTTCGTGCCCCGCGCAATACACTAGACCCTGTTGGTCGAAAAACTATGCTTAGACAAACTAGGCGATTAAATCCGCCACAGCGCACTGAAAGTGTGGCCACACCCTATATTGCAGGCCCCACTTCCCATCGACCAATATGGTCGCTTTAAAATCCTCCACAACGCACTGGAAGTGTGGCCACGCCCTAGCTTGTCGGCCCCACTTCCCATCGACCAATCAGGTCGCTCTAAAACCTCTACACTCACACAGAAGTGTATCCACGCCCATGCTTGGCCGGTCCTCTTACATTAACCAATCAGGTTGCTTTAAACTCGCCACATGTTGAAAAGAAGGAAACCACGTCAGATGGCCGCAAAGCCAATTGTCTTCCCAAAACGCGCCAACATGCCAAAAGCGCATGCCGAACGCGCCAAACGCGCACATGCCAGGCACACATGTCAAACGCGCCAAACATGGCCACTTACCCCGTGCGACGTGCCGTATAGGCTAATTAGGGTTTCGACAAGCCAAACCCTAATTTAGGTAAGACTTCCACACCAACGTACCAAAATTTCAGTGGCTATGGCTACGCGCGCAACCATGTTAAAGGCATGCACGAGCCATGCCAACCATGCCGCAATACTGCTAGCACAAGTTAAAGGCGCCACTGCCAATTAAAGGTAGCCATGATCGACGACTACCTTTCCTCCTGAGATGCAATCTCAGCCATCCAAGTTCGCCACCAAACTAACAGGCTTATGGAAACTTTTGAGCGACCATGCCGCCAAACCCTTTGGCCACGACGCCTAATTTCCGCCACAGTGCCAAGCCCTAACATTGGCCATGCCGCCAAGCCTTAACTTTAGTCACGGAGACAAATCTTAACCTTGGCCATGCTACAACACTACAGACGTGGCCATGCCACTGACATGCTGTTATGCCACAGCCACTGGCATGCCACCGTGCCACGGCTACTAGAATATCGCTATGCCATGGACACTGGCATGCCACCATGCCACGGCTACTAGCATGTCGCTATGCCACGGCCACTGGCATGCCACCATGCCACGGCTACTAGCATATCGCTATGAAACAACCACCGGCATGCAACCATGCCACAACTACTAGCATGCCGCATGCCACGGCTAATAGCATGTCCCTATGCCACGGCCACTGGATGCCACTATGCCACGGCTAATAGCATGTCGCCATTCCACGGCCACTATCATGCCACCATTTCACGGCTACTAGCATGCCGCTATGCCACGGCCACTGGCATGCCTCCATTCCACGTCCACTATCATGTCGTTATGTCATGGCTCCACCCGGCGCTGCTATGCCAATGACGCCACTTCGCTATACAAAAAGATGCGGCTATAATCAATGGACACTCTTCCTCATGAGATGTAATCTCAGCCATCAAAATTCCCCACCGAGCCAGCTCGTGACAAGTTTTAAGCGGGTAGACAAGACGAGCCTAGCATCATCTATGGTATTTACCTACGACAAGCCTCTCATTTTTAACTTGCCACACGTAGCAAAGTGCTACATGTTTTCCACGAAAATACTCGAGACATCAAAACATGTCACAAACTGGGGGATACTCATCAGGGTATTGGTCTGGCGGTGTACATCGTGCGGCGTGCAATACTCCCATTACAGAAAGTGTCATAAAGCGGGGCGGTTAGTAATGGAAAGAAGTAATGGTGTAAACGTATCTTTCATTATGGAAACATAAATTCCAAGCGTTACCCGTTACTCCCTTCTTCCACCACTCAATCGTTTTCACTTCCCACGAGACCAGGGTACGTTTTGTTGCGACTTGTATAATATAGTTCTCACCTATTTTCCACTAAACAACAAGTTTTTGTCAGGAGAACAATACAACATCCAGAAATCATCTGATAGCTCTTCATTCATCTAGCCAGTTCAACTTTCTGATACAAGTCACGAAACACCCACACTTCTGAAATCAACTATTCTGGTCTCAACACTTTCTTCGCTTCCCTCCCTAAGAACAACCCTTCTCCTTCACTTTGTGACTGAAGCAAGCCTGGAACGACCATTTCTTGGTTTAGGCCAGGATTGTACAGATTGATCTCTCGAATCAAAAGTACTCCCGTGCAGTACATTGTTTAGGGTTTAGATTTTTTTCTCACCCACACACCCAAAATTACCAAAATCTGCAGAAACGGTTTTCACCTACAAACAATTAGCGACCACAGTGGGAGATTAATATCTCGGTTACAATGTCAATTTCCAATTCCAAACTTCATTCTTCAAACCAGACATCAAGATGGTAGAAGAAAATGATCCTCTCGGGGATCAACGGCTCAGTTATCAGTTATTAAATGATGAGGAATGACTGGGGACTTCTCACAGTCACAACAGCGTCGCCCATAAAACTCAGACTTACGCCCGGAAGATCCATTTTGATGGGAGACCCTAAAAGCGAGTAAGTCTTGTTAGACAAAGTATATAATCTACTACTTCAAATTTTCACGTTGATAATAGAAACCAATAGCCATGTTACCCCTAAAATTTCATCCCATACTTTCTACCGTCATACAACATTCACGGTTCCATGAATCTTCTGGGATATGCATGCTACTAACAGTCATGATCAAAACGGCATTATTCTAAAATTCATTCCAAAGAATAATCCAAAACCCTCATAGGTGACAATTATCTATCAATCAAAAAAATATCAAACCATAAACCAGGCATTTCATTTTCCTTTCAAAAAAAACCTAAGCAAATGAAGTTCAGAAAAATAAAAACATTCAAGGAAAATCGCCTAGAAAAGGCTCGTTCTTCTTGGAGAAAGCGTCCTTCATGCTTTGAAGAGCCTCCTGCTTCAGCTTCAACTCCTAGGACAACTTCTCGACTTCTACCTCCTGTTGATTAATCAAATCCATGGAAGGTCCATCAACCGCTTCAGCCTGCAGCCTTTGGATCTCGAAAAATCCATCACAGAACCAGGAGGAATTAAACTCAAAGTTTACACATATATCCCGATGGAATTGCCAGCTTTTAACTACGTCTCCAGAAACCGTGTGTCCAGTCACACCACACATGTCACGAATTTAGGATAAAGTTTCCTCCACGCGCTTAACCAATGCAAAGCGACTATCAACCTTCCTGGTCGTGGCTATGTGCCCATACCTCTTCCATATCTTAGTGTATAATTTTTCATATTTTCCTGGCACACTGAAGCCTCCAATCAGCACATGATCTGGAAAAGGAACCAAATATGGAGGAGCAAAAATGGCGCCCGCAACCGAATCTGTGACCGACAGAGGATTCCTGACTAAAATTGCGCCAACTTTCTCCGAAGTACTTTGCACCATATGGGTTGCAGCGACGTCTTCAACCTCCATTTCCAAATCACCAGTAGGCGCGGCTTCCATGGTTGGGGTCAAAGATACATGCTCACCGTGATGAGTCTCCGCCTCATGGCCATCTTCAGAAACGGTTCCTCCCTACGATATTACGGTTTAGTTTTATTTAAGAAAAAAAAAAGGAGGAGAAGAAGAATGCGGAAACTTACCGACTCATGCGCGGACTCGCTGGAGGAAGACTCAGCGCTACTTTCAGAAGTACTTCCATCATCACCACTGGATCCCGAACGTTCCTCTTCTCCGGACTCTTCTTCATCTTCAGGAAACTTAGGCGCCGATTTCTGACTGTGCGCGAGTCTGGCAAATGGGTTCATGTTGTCAAGACTTTGAGTTGTGAAAGAAAAGAAGAAAAGATGTTCAGCGACGAAACAGAAGATTTGTGTGAACCAATCAAATCAAGAAGGAGCCATGCATACCCGTATGTTGGAAGAACTGAAAGTCACGAGAGCTGACGAATCCGATTGAAAACCACCCGCACGGTTTTTAGACCTTCGCTCCTTTTCCTGGGGACTGTCCACATACGGGCTGGGAGATTTCCGCTTAGCCGTAGGAAGCTCCCTCAACGATGGATGTTTCGCTAAAAGCCGAAAACTGCAAGAGAAGGCTTGCCACGAAGATCTTTCACTATGTGACGAATCCATGGATGGCGATAAACTCATCCTACCAGAACATATTTTATTTGGAGGTCGTTGATGGGCTTCGTTCTGAGAGCAGGAAAGGGGGGCTTCTACCCGGCACAAGAACACTGGCATCAAGAGCAGCTGACAACAATTCTTCCGGAGCCGCCGACTGACAAAGAAACGGGACTCCTTGGTCAAAACCCATATGCCGAGCAGCCCTGTCAATATTATAAGGAAACGGCTCATAAGATCCCCTGAAGAAAGATGGCACGTGTCCAGGTATACAGCTTCGTATGAATATGATTTCTCCAATGCTCATATTCTCTCCAGCGGAAAGCAAAGTCATATTTGGGGCATCAGCAAAAGTGTTCAGCTGAACTATGGACGCATGGATCGGGTCCCAAGGACGAAAATTAACTGCATACACATTGTCGAGGAAGTCGATGAGCTTCGATCCATATTTTGGACGCTTGTTCAACCAGCGGAGTATCCTGGAGCCGCCATAGGAATAAGGAAATGAAGCCAGCGGCTTAGGAGCATAATTTTCTAAATGCACCCACAGCCACGTTTGAAGAAAAGTGATGTGGACATACGAGTCTACTTTCATATGACCATTAGAAGCATACATGTCCGCATTCAAGTGATCCAGATGGGTGTACAAAGATCCAAGAAACAAGCCAACGATGGGGAGGACAACACCTTTCGCCAATTCGATAGCCAGTTTGATGAGCTCCTGTGTTATCTCCTTCTTTCCAGAGCCATCATCAAGAATATCTCTGGATAACCACAAAGCCAAAAATGCAGCGACATGGAGCGTACCGTTCATCTGAACTGGCTCCGAGTATTTCGAGAACCACTCAGACACCCACCAGCTGTAAAAGGACTTCGTTTCATAATCTTTCCTAACAAACCCTGCCGACTTGGCGACAAGAATGGCACGTATTTGCTCTTCCTCGTCAGACAAAGTAATGTCAAGATTCCCTGTTATTGGAAGATTCAGCAGGACGGCTACACTCTCCAAACAAATAGTCATTTCACCCCACCTGCATATGGTCGTCTGAGTATATGGACACCAACTAGGGATAAAAGTAACCAAACCCACAATATCCTTCCTGATTTGAAGTGTCGCAAAATCCATGACCGCATTGATGATTTGCGCCCTGGTCAGACTGTCTCTTACGCAGTCTTGACTTTTCATGAACCGCATCCATTCATCAAAAGAACGCAACGGACTCTGACAAGCCCTGAAGTCAATAGGAGAAGCAGGATACTCATTTTTCTGAAGACAAAATCGTATCACGCGCCCTGGCCGAACTGATTGGGCGTCTCCTTCGTTTTCTGAACCACTCAGAAGGATAGCCACATATTTGGGATGGTTTCTCTTAACTGTGGAAGACGTTGTAAAGAATTTGTCATTCGTGTTGGGATTGAATTTGCTAACGTTTTTCGATATAGCGGCAGGACCATTCTCAGGTGACATCCTAACAAAATTTTCTTATACTGCTTTCACTTTCAAAGTAACTACAATGGAACAAAACGAAGAAAATTTACTACAAAAAAAAGGTGCATGAACACTACTTTATCACCGGCGGAGGACCTATTTTGGTCGCAAGCCGCAGGATGCACGGCCAAAAAGTGGCGCACGGACAGAGGAGTGGTAGTCGCAGGAGTGGGGACTGGCATCCGACCCAACCTTATGTCGCGAGAAATATGCCCTCGGCCAAGAGGACTCCATGGGAATATTTGTGTTCAAAAAATAAAAAGGAAACCTTATAGATACATTTTGTGGAAAAGTTTTAAACGACGGCTATCCGGTTACGCATATCTACTTCGCATAAACAGTTGGCTTCGTTACCATTAACATGGTGGATGATATTATTACGATACTACTGACAAAGAGGAATCATTCATACTAAAGTATTTCTACAAACTTATGGAAGATATGCCTACGGCTAGGGTTTACACCAAGACGGAAGAACAAGCTAAAGAAGAAACGCTGGAATACATACCTGGAATATGCTCGCCTGTTGTGTTGCTACTGCTTTTCCGCTAACTCCAAGACGTGGGAATAAAACTGATGATATGGGATAAAGAATATGGGCAACACCTTTTATAGGCACGATTTTTTGGGAGTTTGAATGGAGGAAGGTTTCCTATTTTTGGTTACACATGGAAGAGGAAACCAGACCCACGCTAGCAAGGCTCCATGGTGCCAACAGGCCACGGCCAAGCTAGCGCCAAGCAACCGCTCCTAACCAGCGCCATCCTCTCCGCGTCCCATCTAGACTAGCGCCCGCCGCTCCTAGCCAGCACCAACAACTTGCATCCTTCCAGCGCCATCTTCTCTTCTCGATAGCCAATGCACCAACAACTTGCATCCTTCCAGCGTTAGCTTCTTTGCTCGATAGATAATGTACCAACATCTTGCATCCTTCCAGCGCTATCTTCTCTGCTCGATAGCTAATGCACCAACAGTCAACTCTATAATGGATGCAAACATCCTGCGTCCTTCTCATCTCCGACTTCTTCGCTCCTGAAAAGCGCCACAGCCAAGACGAGCCAAGCTAGCAGCGCCACGGCCAATCCAAGCAAAAAGATTCACGACCAAGCCAAGTCAGCGTCATGTCCAAGCCAAGCCGGCGCCAACGGCTCGCGCCAATCCAAGCCAACGACGCACGACCAAGCCAGCGCCAACGGCTCCACGTCCAATCCGACGCCAACAGTCCGCGTCCTAGACAAAACAACGCCATCTTAGTCGTTCAAAGCGGCGCCGTCTAACTTTACGTAGCCAGCAACGCCATTCACCTTTCCGTAGCCAGCCAACGCCCGTTCAGCGGACCAAGTCGCAGTGCCACCTCTAACGATCAATAGCCAAATACGCAGCACTGATGACAACATCCCATGTCCAAGCCGAATTTATGCAAAACCCGCCAAATCAAAAATAACAAATTCTTCATGCCCCCTGACAAAGGTTAGCCAAATCTTCCTGACAATCTCTTCATGACGTGCCGTTTCGATTTTATCCTTGTCTGTCACCATCTCATGCTTACCTCACAACAACACCACTGTTCCAAACTAAGCATGGGACTTAATGTTGATGGTGGTTTTTAGCTTAGGGTTAAAATTATAAAACCTTGCATCTGATGTGACGTCACTCTGTAAGGAAACGGAACCACGAGTGTCAGCCTCTCCACTAGCATACTTATTGAGCCGTTCAACATATCTACATGAAATTTACCCATACTGGCGGGTGTAGCAACCATCCCAAACACTCTGTAAATTTTGGCACCTCGCCAATACAAGACTCACTGAGTACTTTTCCTGTGTTATGTTCCGCGGCGGAACCCTTAATAGCGGTATGGCATGACAGATTTATGTCCACTCGCAGCAGAGTAGCATGGACCTCCAAGTACCAAAGTTAAGGCCATTGCACAAAATGCTCAGACGGAAACCACACTGCATTCTGTAGATAAGGATTTTTGTGGCAGCATACAAAATCCAGCAAATTATTGTGATAACTCGCAAAAAAACTCATAAACCGACTAATTTACGAAATTAGGGTTTCGCGCCCCGCGCAATACACTAGACCCCGTTGGTCGAAAAACTATGCTTAGCCAAACTAGGCGATTAAATCCGCCACAACGCACTGAAAGTGTGACCACGCCCTAGCTTGTCGGCCCCACTTACAATCGACCAATCAGGTTGCTTTAAAATCCGCCACAACGCACTGGAAGTCTGGCCGCGTGCTAGCTTTCCGGCCCTACTTCCCGTCGACCAATCAGGTCGCTCTAAAACCGTCACACTCACACATAAGTGTAGCCGCGCCCATGCTTGGCCGGCCCTCTTACATTAACCAATCAGGTTGCTTTAAACTCGCCAAAGTGTTGAAAAGAAAGAAACCGCGCCAGATGGCCGCAAAGCCAATTGGCTTCCCAAAACGCGCCAACATTCCAAACGGCATGCCAAACATGCCAAACGCGCATGCCGAACGCGCCAAATGCGTACATGCCAAACGCACATACCAGGCACACATGCCAAATGCGCCAAACATGGCCACTCACCCCATACGACGTGCGATTTAGACTAATTAGGGTTTCGACAAACCAAACCCTAATTTAGGCAAGACTTCCACACTAACGTTCCAAAAATTCAGTGGCTATGGATACGCGCGCAACCGTGTTAAAGGCATGCACGAGCCATGCCAGGCATGCCGCAATACCCCTAGCACAAGTTAAAGGCGCCACTGCCAATTAAAGGTAGCCATGATCGACGACTACCTTTCATCCATCCAAGTTCGCCGTCAAACTAACAGGCTTGTGGAAACTTTTGAGCGACCATGCCGCCAAACCCTTTGGCCACGACATCAAATCCCAGTTTGGCCACGACGCCAAATTTCGGCCACAGTGCCAAACCCTAGCCACGGCCACGGAACCAAGCCCTAACCTTGGCCACGCCGCCAAGCCTTAACTTTAGTCAATGAGCCAAATCTTAACTTTGGCCATGCTACAACACTACAGACGTGGTCATTCCACTGACATGCTGCTATGTCACAGCCACTGGCATGCCACCATGCCACGGCTACTAGCATGTCGTTATGCCACGGCCACTGGAATGCCACCATTCCACGGATACTATCATATCGCTATGCCACGGCCACTGGCATGCCACCATGCCACGGCTACTAGCATATCGTTATGCCACGACCACTGGCATGCCACTATGCCACAGCTACTAGCATGCCGCCATGCCATGGCTACTAGCATGTTGCCATGCCACGGCTAGCATGTCTCTATGCCACGGCCACTGGCATGCCACCATGCCACGGCTACTAGCATGCCTCTATGCCACGACCACTGCATGCCACCATGCCACAGCTACTGGCATGCCGCCATGCCACGGCCACTGGCATGCCGCCATGCCACATCCACTAGCATGCCGTTATGACATGGCTCCACCAGGCGCTACTATGCCAATGGCGCCACTTCGCTATACAACAAGATGCGGATGCGGCCATAATCAATGGACACTCTTCCTCATGAGATGTAATCTCAGCCATCAAAATTCTCCACCGAGCCAGCTCGTGACAAGTTTTAGGCGATTATCCAAAACGAGCCTAGCATCATGTATGCTATCTACCTACGACAAGCCTCTCATTTTTAAATGCCACACGTAGCAAAGTGCTACATGTTTTCCACGAAAACACTCGAGACATCAATACATGTCACAAACTGAGGGATACTCATCAGGGTATTGGTCTGGCGGTTTACAGCGTGCGGCGTGCAATACGCCCGTTACAGAAAGTGTCATAAATCGGTGCGGTTAGTAATGGAAAGAATTAATGGTGTAAACGTATCTTTCATTATGGACACATAAATTCCAGGCGTTACCCGTTACTCCCTTCTTCCACTTCCCACGAGACCAGGGTCCGTTTTGTTGCGACTTGTATAAATAGGTCTCACCTATTTTCCACCAAACAACAAGTTTTGGTCAGGAGAACAATACAACCTCCAGAAATCATCTGATATCTCTTCATTCAGCTAGCCAGTTCAACTTTCTGATACAAGTCACGAAACACCCACACTTCCGGAATCAACTATTCTGGTCTCAACACTTTCTTCGTTTCCCTCCCTAATACCAACCCTTCTCCTTCACTTTGTGACCGAAGCAAGCCTGGAACGACCATTTCTTGGTTTAGGCCAGGATTGTACAGATTGATCTCTCGAATCAAAAGTACTCCCGTGCAGTATATTGTTTAGGGTTTAGATTTGTTTCTCACCCACACACCCAAAAACGGTTTTCACCCACAAACAGCTGGAAAATGGACCTTGACGTCTAATTTGAAAAGCTTCCATATCTCTTCATCTTGTCTTAGTCACTCTCGTTCCATGATGCAATCTTATTTGAGCAGTTCTTCTTCTCCTTCTTCAAAAACACTAGATGGAGACGTAGTCTTTTTCTTCGCCTTCCGCTTGGGTGTATGAGAATGAATACCTTTATTCGATTCCTTAAGGGTAACTTGAACCCACTGCGTTTATGTTTATAGCTCATCCACCTTTTCTTCCATAGTTTGTGGTTCTCTATGCTTAGGATCATCAACTGACTTTCCCATCTTTGATTCACTTGTTCTCCTAACGTCTTCTAGCTTCTAGAGAACCTCACCAAGTTTTACGTAGAGAGACCTAGTGAAAACTATAAACCATAGGAATCTTCCCTAAAATAAACAAACCTTTCTCTAATACCAACTTGATACGTATTGATCTTTGTACCTTGGTAGCTATTACTATAAAGGTGGAATTCAGAATAATAATAGACTGAAACTAGAAAACATAACACACTAGAACCAGATTCGAAGAAAATATCTTCTCTATATTATGAACAAGAAAACTATTACAATTCTCTCTTTGTTACGCTCACAATCTCTCTAAACAGTGGATGAACCTTAAACTGTTTTTCTAAGCTTGCTTTTACAATAATTAGTATTGCCTCACAAACTTATCTCTAGGTGATTTCTATCACAAACCTCCTCTTTGGTCTAGGTGTGTCTGTACCACCAAATCACATTCTAGATGTCTTAGCTATGAGCTAAACATCTCTATTTATAGCTTTAACGGTTTCCCAAAACCTTTTAGGAATCTATTTCCTTATCTAGGAATAATACCTTTTCTAGGTATATTTCCTTATTTGTGAATAATACCTTGTTTAGGAATATTTCCTTATCTAAGAATACTTCCTAAGAATCAGTATTCCTTCCCAAATTATATTTTTATCCTCAATCGGTCTTGGGGATCATTAGTTCCCGGAGAGAGGAAGATACACATGTATCAGAATTATGCAAAGGATTGATGACGTGAAGGGTAAAGTTGGAATAATTTATTTTTTGGATTTCTTTTTAGAAGATAGGGGTATATATATTATGGGAAAGTGTACTTATGAAGGTATATAAAAAGTATGGCTATTCCACTTAACTTTTTGGTCAAGGCCCGGTTCATTGGGTTGACTAGGTCATGGTTAACAAAATTTCACATATATATGGTCTATTATATATGAAATATTCAACCCCATTGATAATAAACTTGAAACCATTAGCATATAAGCCCAAATATATTGTTAACGTTAAAAAAAATTAGAAATTTCTTCATCCAACTTTAGTAATCAGAAAAAAAATGTAAATGTATCTGATGATGACGAAATTTTTATAGAAGATTCATCGTAAGGTTGTTCCAAACATAATAAAGTTTCAAGGTAATCCAACGGCTAGATAAAATATATTCATGAATCCGCATGAGTGTTTCAATTTACGTTTTTGTGCACACAGATGGAAGTATCACGTACTTTGGAGTATTTCTCATAGTTGGATCTTTATGAAATTTTTACAGTGGCTCAAAAAGAACAATACATAAGACATACCAAAGATAAATCATAATCTGATGGTTGGACTTCCTACAACTTAGGTTTTTCAAAGATGTTATAAAACGTACACAGATTCTTTAAAATCAAGTTATGGAATTTCATTATATTCCGATTTGATTGAAATTTTAAACTAGTAATTAATACCTAATTTTGTTGAACATATTAAAATTTCACTAAAATCTTGCAGTGAAATCTCTATGTTTGTTAATCATATATTCGTAGAACCCTGATATATACTATGAACACGAAATTCTTTTGTTATAGGAGATTTCCTGGTAACGCATTCATAATATGAAAATAGTAAGATCAGAACCACGCTAATCTTCAAGAAGTTCTCGAACGATAAAAAAACTGCACAGTTGATAGAGTTGTGCTGATAACGTGTTGAAGTTGAAAAAGAATATGAAAGAACAGAAGAATAGAAACTCTTATTGATTAGAGATAAGTTATGTGTTACATAGGTTTAAGCCTCTATATATAGTTTATGAGGTAAACCTTGTTTACATCAATATGGCCGCATATAGATGGGCCCAAGGCATACAAAAATTTCAGTATTTTAATTGTAGCAAACCTGCCGATACAGATTTTATTAAAATTATGTAAACGCGGTGTAAGAATACTGTTAAAATTTCAACCAATCGAGATCAAGGATTTCGTCGACCACCTAACACAAAAGGAGGGTGTGCGTTATCGCCCAATCTGGAGTATAACATCGAACCAATTCTAGGGCTCATTTGTTTTTCGGCCAATCAGGATTGAGGGTTCAGTTGACCGTCCAATGGGAGGGGAGGTTAGCGCAACTCTCAACACGGAGTGAGAGATAGAATAGAGTATTTAGGTTGTTGATATTAACTTAATATTTAGTACCAATAATGATTAAAAAATAAATTGATGTTAATACTAATTATAAGAAGTTAAAATCATAATGGTAATAATAATATCTATGGGATTTTTTACCTTATAATTATGTTTTTCGGAATCTAATTCCAAATATTTCAGTGTAAGATTAATACAGTATTTTCTGTTTGTTTTAGAAAAAACCAAAATCAAATATCGAGTGCATCCGAAAAAATCAACGACAATGACTAAAAAAACAAAAATGTAAACGCGGTGTTGTTATATGTAATAATTTTCTGCGTCCAATCCAAGATCTTGAGCATCTAGCGAATAGACAAAACAACTGATGAGAGTCGTTTGTGGCATATATATCAACCACCTACCCAATATATACCACGTGTTGCAAGATCAACACACCATATATTACGAAATTCTATCTAACGATAGTGAATGTTTTTTCCCGGCCCAATGAGAAAGCGTGGTTATGGTAACCAACCAATTAAAAAGAACGTAAGCTCCACCAGCGCTAATTTTATTCTGGAATGAGGGATGGTATTGAATTATTAGGTTTTTGATTTATTTTTAGATTTGGGCTTGTAATTTAAGATTCGAGCTCATTTAAATGTTTATTTGCATGTGAACCTTGTTATACAATGTCAAAACCTTTGATCATATTTTCAATTTTGTCAATCTTCTTATTCTTCATTAACTCAAAACTCTAAGATTTTATATTACTAATCAAACTAACTCAAATGAATAATCTAATTGTAAAAACTAATTAATCTAATTTACAACTAATTAATAAAGGGTAAATTAGCCATTACCTAAATTATTTGGATAAAGCATACTTCATAATATTATTATTTTTTGTCTTTTTGTGTATTCCCGAATTTGTGGGATATCTTCCAAATGTGCTTTCTTAAGAAAATATACTCACTTCATATAGGTTTGTTTAATTTTGCACAAAAAAATAAGAAAACCAAACATTTGAAACTCATTTTTCATATTCTTTCCTAATTTATCCTTAAGGAAAGAGTGGTTTCCTTCGTATTTTAAAGAGAAAACAGGAGAGAGAAGTGCTCCCCAAATTTATTATAAGAGAGAGAAGTGGTCCATATTATGAGTAAAGTAGTAAAATTATACTATTTGAATTCCATTTAAGGAAATCAGCCTATTTTTTGACATAACGCAAAAAGAAAACCCAACCTACCATTTAGAAACGGGGAGTATACGGATAAGGGGTTATGAGAATTACTTCTGAATATCCATATCTCGTTTTATTCAATATCCCCTCTTAAAATCCATATCCCCAAATATGGGCCCAAATTAAACCGATCCTTTAGATATTATTGATAATTCTAAATTACCAATGATAATGGTGTTAGATATGATATGGTGTTTCTCAGTTTATGCTGGTGTGGTATGCCTTCTCATCGCTAGGACAGTCTTCTTCTCATGCCTCTTTGAGATGCATCGCGATGTCTTCAACAACTGTATCGCATCTTTTCTGTTTTCTTATTAAATGCACTGTTCTTCTTTTGAATTTGATCGACGAATGGTTTGACTGATTTTCCATGCGTCCTTCATGAGGTGAAGCAGTAGATATATTGATTTTTGGCGTGTCTCACTCATCTTTTTATCTTGTAATCGCCTTCTGCAATGCTTACACGTGGCGATCTGTAATTTTCTCCTTACATTTTAATTGACTGCATTTCTTATAGATTAGGATGTTAATTAACCCTTGTATAATGCAGCGGGAATACATATTCCTTTCACACTACCATACTACCATCCTTTTGGTTGGGAGTAAATATTTTCGTTGATTTCATCATCTCAGTTATTACTCTCAAGTCTCACCATATCAGTTTAAATTTCTTAGTAATACCTGATAATGGTGAGAGAAAGAAGAAAATTAGTACATAAAAATAAGCTAATGAAACTGTTTTAAGACCTCGAGTCGAATGATGTCCTGCAATATAGTAGATATCCAAATTAGTGAGTCACCCTTGGCTAAGGTGTGAATCAAGCAGCATAGATATCTCCCTACAAAATCATGAGTAACAAAAAGTCATGATCAAACAACTGATCGTGCGGTCAAGGAGCATATGTACTTTTCAAAAGAATATCATATAAATCTATATATGTCTATGAGGCCCTTTCCTATGGGTGTGGCAAACATGATTGTTTGCCATTTAAGCACCCACTATGGAGGGGGCAAACTGGCTTGGCTAAGTGGAAAATTTTCCACTTATCTAGGCCAGGTCAAGGTTCCACCGAGCGGTCGAGTCTCGACCGCTCGGTGTAGTTTACACCGTTAGATGTACTGTCCACCATCAGCGGTGTAGACTAGACCGCTCGTATCTTCTCATCCAACAATCATCATTTCATCTGTCTATAAATAAAATATAAAATTTCATTTCAACTCACACCATTTCTTCAATCTCCATTCTTTCACTCCACAAATACAATATGTCAGTTTGAGTTGGAACTCGCAAATTTACCATATCTGAAGATGAATCCATTTGCAGGCATTATGTTTTTGTTATGCAAGATATGGCCGATGGTGGACAAAATCAATATCAAAAGGTTGTATGGAGTCGCATATTTCAGAGATTTCAAGAATAATCTAAATGCAGATGGATTGTGTCGTCGCTTTGGAATAATCAGCAAGCATGTGAAGTTGTGGGATGTTGTACTTGTTGAAGGCTATCGAAACCGACAAAATGGCTAAAACGGAAATGATGTGGAGCAAATGTGTCGGCTCGAATGTCGCAACAGAATTGATCAAAATTATCACTTTGAGGGTTGTTATCTTATCTTGAGGGTGTTGCCCAAATATGATCAGTTTAGAGTAAATGCCCGAATATGATGCATCTTTCGTTTGTATGATGCAACTATCATTTGTATCAAATTCTAATTTTAAGATATATTAATATAAAACTAGTGCATCTTTCATTCAAAGTTTAGAATTTCAGTTTATATTAGTGCCTCTTTCATTCATCTAGATAATGACATAACTTGCAATAAGGACTTTAAAAGTAAAAATTTGGGACAATGTTCTTCACCTTGTTTATCTTCTTCATTTCACCAAACTTCCAATCAATGCACTCATGAATGGAGTCTCCTTTGTTTATCTTCTTCTTTGCCTTCAAATTTTCCTTCCCTTGAAGTTTTCTTGGTCTTCTCTTAGTTGGAGGTTTGATTTGGTTAATATCCAAAACTTGTATACTTCTTTGATTTTTACCTATTTCGTTAAAACCTTCACATATCTTATTAAGGGCGGATTCAATCACCACTCCATAAAAATCAAGTTGGGATTCAAACTTTGCCATTTTGAAAGATAATAAGATAGAAAGATGGAAATTTTTTGTGTAAAAAATTTGGTGTATTTTTTGTGTGAATTTTTGCCCTTTTAATAGTGGTGGAGAAAGAGTCGTTGGAGGTTTCAAATCCACCGAACGGTGGAGATTACACCGCCACCGGTGTAGACTCGACCACTAGCGGTGTAGTCTCCACCGTCCCATAGTGGTTCGGCCAGTTTGCCAGACCACCTGGCATGGCATATGGAAGGTTTATGCATTTGCCATAGGAACCGGCCTGATAGACACATTTTTGTGTCCAATTTGTCTCGATTTTGTATATTGATAGTGCTCAGTTTTGTACTTATTATGGTGTTTTATGTGTGTGTATGTACTTTTGGCCAATAAACATTTTTGGAAAAATCAGCTCGAAAAGTTGTTAAAGGCACCCGGAGGAAGTTATTTTGGCACCCACAATTTGGATAAGGGCCACCCCTAGGGCACCCCAAGACATTTGTTATTCGCACCCCCGACGAGGCTAAGGGAACCCACTTTTCTTCTTCACGGAATTGGACTGATTTTGGCGGGGAAAACTGAATTCAAAATTCAGTTTTGCGATGTGATTTTAAGAGGAGATTTGATCGAGTTTGCGAGAGACCAAAAGGCTGAAATTGATTGGATTTACTTCTTAGGCCAAAACAGGCCTGGTATAGTCATTTTATTGAACCCAAATTGGCTAGAACTCGAGTTAGAAGGAAACATAGGTATGGAGTTCACAGTTTGCTGCGTAATCTTCTGGGCTTGATTTCAGCGTATTCTTCTCGGATTTGGTTGTCAAGTTGGATTGGTTTAGGCTTGTTTAGACAAAACATGATAGCTATAAGTCCCAGATTCGAAAAAACAAGGATATATTCTCGGTTTAAAGCAAAACAAAGGTTAAGAAAGTTTAGGATTTTCTTTGACTATATTTGGAAGATACGTGTAGTATTAATGGAAGAAATCTCTATCTGTAGTTGGTTTATGCTGGTTTGAAAATATTTGATATCTCAAATACGCGTGAGAAGATCGAGATAACAAAAATAAAAGTCCGAGACTTTTGATGAAAGAAAAGAAGATTTCTCGGGGTACTTTGGGACCTTTTGGCTATATAAAGGTTGGGTCGAGTAACAGAAGGTATCACGTAACCCTAGGGGTAGTTGCAGAGAAGTTTAGGAGGTTGCAGAGACGATTTCACAACTTGCGGAGAAGATGAGGAAGAAGAACACAGAACAACATAAAAAGAAAGTCGCGGAATCCGTGGCCTTTAATTTCAAATTCCATACCTTTTGTCACAATTCTTGTAACAATTATTAAGAGTTCGTAACAGTTATGTTAGGGTTCTCTGTAACCGTGTCTTCCGTAACAATTATATCTGTTACAAACACACTGCTTTATTAGTTTTCTCTTGTATTTCACCCTTTAAGCTATGAACACCTATTTTGAGCACGTGAATAACATGAGGAGCTAAACCCCTTAGCTGAGGCACCGGAGGAAGCCATTGTTCCATAAAAAGTGGTATATTTCTATTTTAATTAATTTTTGCAATTTCTTTTATGATTATTTGCATGGAACTAATGTTGCAAATTTGATTTTTATTGAATGATTGTGATTCGTTTTGATGGAGCATGCTTGGTTTAAGACTTTTGATGTTTCATGCTTGATGTTTACAGTTGTTACTTCGAAAATCTACTAGAGGCAATAAATTAGAATCACTTTAAACGCAAAGAACTGCATGAATATTGATTAGATTAAATCACTTAATTGGTCAATGGTGGAATCGTGAGTCTTGGTGTTTTTTATAATCTTGATAACAACTTCAATTGAGTTTTCTATTTTTATTTGAATCTAAAACAAAATCTTCACAAGTCTGAATGAACGATACTTTTCTTACCATTTTACAAACAACATAAAAACCACATCAATTTTTGGCGCCACCGACGCGGACTTGTATTTAGGTTTAGGTTTTAGGTTTATTTTATTTTTAGGTTTTGTAGTTTTATTTATTTTTATTATTTTTTTATATTTTTTTTGTTCTATTTTACGTCTTTGGTATTTTTGTCTTTGTTGTGCAGGATTGACTCGAAGATAAAAGTGGAAAGTCGAACTTCCCAAAAAAGGAGAAAACCGAAGATATTATTTTCGGACTTTTACTTTTGTTAGTTTCTTTATTTCTTATTATGGACTTGTAATTTTCTTTTATTGTTTGTTTATTTTTGCTAGTTTTTTTTTATTCTTATAAAAAAAAAACACACGCACACACCAATTCCATTTTCGTCCGGCACCGATTTTAGGAAGACACATGCTTTAGTACGGTACCCTCTGGGCGTTATCATCCGAAACACCACAAACCTCAGCCTCGTACTTTTGGGTATGTTTTGCTGTGGTAACCCCAACCTACCTAAATTAGTGAGCGCAATATTTGGATGTGCACATATTTTTGTTGAATTCTTGTATGCTTGAACGTAAGAGAGATGCTCTAGGACGGTTTATGTGTGAAAAACCTAGAAGTGATATTTTAGGAAACAAGAATCTCGACTACCTTAATCTAGAGACCTCTGATTTTGGTAAGTCTAGTTTTGAACGTTAGTCTCTTGGTGAGAAGCCTAGTACTCCAATAGTGCCAGAAATGGCAACTTTGAAAACTTTGTTGAATCCTACTAGGAACACTTGTCCTTCGTGTATCAAGTTAGTTGAAACGGAGGAAACCTATGAACTGAAACCTGGGACCTTACAGATGCTCCCAATCTTTTTAGGGAAAGAAAATGAAAACCCTTATTACAATGTTAGGGATTTTAAGGAAATTTGTAGTACCCTAAGAATTAGAAACCTTGATGATGATGCTTTGAAACTTAGGTTCCCATTTTCCCTTAAAGATAAAGCCAATCGAAACATATGAACAACTTACATATGCCTTTTTCAATAAGTTTTTCCCTAGGCTCAAAACATCGTCTATTAGGATGAAAATATGCACATTTTCACAACAAGAGGCAGAATCTTTGTATAGGTATTTGGAAAGGTTCAATGATTTATTAGCCCAGTGTCCTCATCATGGTTTAGAAAAGGTTAGTCTAGTTCAGATCCTTTATGAGGGTTTAGATTATTCCACTACAATCACAGTAGAATCTATGTGTATAGGTGGGTTTGAAAACCAAATAGTTAATGATGCGATGACATATTTGAATGAAATCGCCGAAAAAACCCAGCAATAGGAAAACAGTAGGGAACCCCATAAAAAAATTCTTCTAGGTAGAGGAAACGTTAATAGGGTAGAAGGTTATGAATCAAATGCCAAAATTGCTGCTATAGCAAAAAGGTTAGAAGCTTTAGAAGTGGGTCACACTAGTGGTAGAATTGAGCCTTTTTGGGAAGGTTAGAATATTAAAGAGCAAGCCAATGCTCTTTATAATAACACTAGATTTGATAGCCGTCAGAAATTTGACCCATATTCAGAAACTTATAACCCTGGTTGGAGAAACCATTCGAACCTTTCTTGGTCTTAGGGCCAGAGTCAAGGTCAGTTTAGTAATTTTAATGCTCCCCCAGGTTTTGGCTATACTAAGAATCCTTCAGGACCAACTCAGTTTCAGAATCGGTCTTGTTGATGGTGGATTTTCAACAAAGGTCAAAACCGTAAAATCATGATGCATGTTTTTGACACGTCTTTTAGGCATTCAACGATTCATATTTTACGAAGCCATGATGAACATGTATGTCGAAAGGCCTCCACTAGCTGAGAGTTCGATCCCTGACATTTCATCGTGCCGTCTATGTAGAATAATATAATTGGGTGGTTCTCCGTATATTGAGAGCTTAACGCCTTCAAGATGTCGGTGACACTCACTGTTCCCTGACTACATGAGAGAGACCCCCCTCCTCATAGAAGAACGATTTGGCGGTTCTCCATATATTGAGAGAATTAATGCCTTCAGGACGTCGGTGACACTCATTGTTCCCTGACTATGTGGAGAGACCGTGTATAGACTCAGGCGGTTCTCCGTAGATTGAGAACATTAACGCCTTCAGGTCGTAATCAACACCCGTGATTCCATGACTATGCACTATCCAGGATGGATGTGACGCTTTAACTGGCTAATATACTTTCTGCAATAGATTAATTCTACCGTGACATTCACCACTGAATTCCCATAATGATCTATTTTTTGCTCCTATTCCATGGTCGAATCCACGGCCTGATCCGATGGAATGGCAATAAACAATTATGTTTTTCTCCGATTTCATGATCGAATCCACGGCTTGATCTCATGGAATGACAATAAACAACTGTATTATCTCGTTACTCCGATTTCATGATCGAATCCACAACTGATCTCATGGAATGGTAATAGATAATTTTATTATTCAGTTTCATGAATTATTTTCCACTGAATTTCATAAGCTAATAATAAATACTCAACAACCGGGCATCTGGACCATCACTGAGTAAGCCCTACAAAAATGGTACAAGTGTACTCGACAATGATGCACGACTGAGCACCCAGATGCACAAACGAGCATTCAAAAATACGGACAGATGAGGAATCCTACACAAAACAGGAGAAAACAATAAATAATAATAAAATAATGAAAGGCGCCATGGGTCGGGCTCGCCGACTGGCCATGCCCTAGATGTGGCCGGTCCCATGCCTCTTCTATTATTTTTCCCTATTTTGTTATTTTCATGAACTCATGAAAACTCCTTGATTTTAGCAACTTTCCTTGTTTGAGCAAAATTCATGAATTCTTCGTAACATCACGGTTTCATGAAAAATAATAATATAAAATTAGGGAAAGTGTTGTGGGACCGGGTGATGCGTGTCGTAACCACAAAAAATTAATTAATATTTTTATCACTAATTAACAAGTAATATAGCGAAAGTAAGGATCGTTCCCACGAGGAGCAAGAGGTTTTAATTGTCTTATAATGACACAAAAAATTAGATTTTATAAAGTAAAAGAATAAACAAAGCAATTAAAAAGATAAAGTTGAAATCAATAAGAGAGATTAGATCAAGGAATCCTTCTTCGTTTCAAAATGATGATTCAATTTATGTTCTTTTCCACTTTTTATTAGTCACAGATTATCACCAACCGCAGGTAAAGCATCTAGCTCAGTGCTAAACCCCTAAATCCCTAGTATCACCGGATACGGAAGTTCTCAACTACGGGATTATATTCACCAAACCACCTAGTAGTAGCTCACTCAACATGTAATTTAGTTAAACGCATTAAGATTTATGAATTTATCAGGTTGATATTAGTAGTTAGACTGTTAGCTCAAGGTCTACTTGCTAACGTTGTTTCCACACACAATTGATCCACGGAATCCCTTCGCAAGGTCTCGTGTTTGCTACTTATGTAAAGAGTCAAGAAACGATTACTTATCCCCTAACTTTCACTAGCTTTAGATCAATTTACAAATCAATTTAGTATGCATCTTGAACGACCTATCAATCAACCATGAATGTATAAACATTCCTATTAGTAAAAAAAAAAACGATAATCATGTCAAAACTTCAAAGTAGATTTTAAACAAAACTCAAAACATATCAAGAACTAGGAATTCATCCTCAATCAATAAAATTAGCTACTCATGCTAAGAAGTTCACACAAAGAATAAAGAAAAGAGAAGTGTTGTGTGTGTAAAAGGTGTGTAGAGAACTTCTCTATTTATAGGCTTCAATTTCCTAGCAATCCTCTTAGGAATAGAATCCTCATTCCATAATAACACCAATTTCCCTTTGTATCTCAACTTCCAAATCCAAGTCTTTCTCAAATCTTCCATCTTCTCTTTCCAAATCCAAGCCCAATTATTCAAACCCATGAGTCTAGATGAGTCTAGAAAATTCTTCATTAATTGAGTCGTCGGAACTTCACTGGTACCACCGGAATACGGCACCGGAAAGCTTCCTGCCGGTTGCTGGAATCTTCATCGCCGCTGACAGAATATTCCGTCCGGTACCGTTATATTTAACTGTCAATCTAACGGTCTTATGTTAGTCAACTGGGTCAAAGAAGGGAGTTAGCCGAGTCAGCTCAATCTTACTGGCTCTGAATTGTGTTCGCCTCTGAAATGACTAGTTTTCCCTTGTCGCTCAATTTGGATGATTTCTTCTTCTTTTCTTCCGCATGACTCCAAAATAGCTATAAATCTCAAAACACGCGTAAAATACATAATTTACAAGAAAAATAACAGAGAAAGCATAAACAATAGATAATAAATAGGATGTATTCTACACCCTATCAAATTCCCCAACACTTAGACTTTGCTAGTCCTCGAGCAAATCAAACTAAAACTTACAACTTCAAAGTGTTCCAGCGTCCCAAGCATCCAAAGAGTTATGAGGACATAGAGTTTCTGCATGCTAGTAATAAGAAGTTAGAAATACTAAAGAACATATTCTCATTCTTAAATGTTGAGTGAGAAATAACCACACCATAATGAGAGAATGCGTGTTTGAGAAGCGATCAATAAGCATTTCACCTCGACTTCTGCCTCACAAAAAAGGGTTTTATGAAATTGCACTCAAATGACGTACTTTTGTGGTTCTCATATGTGTGCAGGTAGGAATGAAGAGAGAATTCTTGCAACACGTTGAATGGTGGGAAGGACAACTTCCAAAATATTTTAAAAACCCACATCTTTTAACGTTTTGAAAAACCATTTTTCTGACGATCTCTAAGAAAGGAAATCAACCACTATTATCGAGGATGAGATTACTTACTCACCTTCACATCCGATCGCCAATGATGATAACACCACTCTCACGACATCCAATAGAAACGTCTTCCACTCCTCGTCTTCATCTTCTTGATCTTCGGCTTCAACTATTGATGATAAACACTCGAACTTCGTAATTCCTTGACTATTTGTAACTCTTTACCTTAAATCCTTGTCACTTGAAACTTCCTTATAGATTTTTCTTCCCCACGGCTTATTAAATAAATATTAAAAACAATGATAAATCTTTCTCTTGTCTCATTTTTTTCTTCTTCTTTTTTTTTTTACTTTTTTTTTTACTTTTTTTTTTTAGAGACAAGAGAAATAAAATACAAAACAATGGTGAAAATAAAAACAAACCATGGCCATGGGAAAAGTACTTTACTGCTTGATTCTTTACAACTTGTATCGTCTCGAAAATATAAACTTCAATAATTCTCACCTTTTGCTTTTCTTTGCTCTTGTAAATAAATCTTCAACATGTATATATAATTCCGCTCATTGTCTAGTTTCTTTACTTGGATATGAAATTTTCTCTTTTCTTGTTCCGTTGCTTGTAAACCTTGAACTTTTTCAACTTTCCTTGTAGATTTTGATGTCGCTCCCTTGTTGATGATGATGGTGTTTCTATGGATCCGTTGTTGTCGAGAGAGAGAATGGTGCTAACTGCAAATCGAACTATAAGAAGGAGGCTTTCATCTATAGACGTCGCCCTCATGATTGGCAAAATTAGCACTCAATAGATCAAAGAGTAGTGCTTTTATTGGTGGGAGGTTGGGTAGCTCACCATTCTACCCGGAATTAACGTACGGTGACACACACTTAAAATAAAGCTCTTTAGTTATTTATAAAGAATTTATGGTCGGTGCCTCGCATGATATAAATAGGGTAGTCTCCACTAATGATTGATCAACAACTCTAATAAGGCATGTCTCCCTTCTCCTAATCTACATCACCGGCATGGTTAAATCCATTATTTAACACTCTAACAAGCAAGAAATCCGAAAGTAGTTCCCTAACACTTCCAAGTTCAGTTATGTCGGTCAGAATTCTCTATGTAAACATATCTAGAAGTATGCTAGTGACTCTAAAATCTCTAAAAGTTGGAGGTTTTATGCAAAAAAATTTTTATATGCTTAACCACTCCCCCACACTTAAACCTTACATTGTCCTCAATGTAATTGAATCCTCCTAGTAAAGTCAAGGTGGGAAATCCTAACATGATATAGAACAAGAAAAATAAATAAACGAAACAAAACAAAAAAAGCAAAAGGACAAGAAATACAAAACCTATGGGTTGCCTCCCATTTAGCGCTTGTTTTAAAGTCGACGGTCCGACTTAGCTTCTTGTAAGATTCACTCCCCATATACTAACAATCGGAAAATTTGGGGATCTACCGATAGTACCTGTTTTGCAAACAATAGTTTCATACAAATATTATCACAAGAAAACAATAGTGAAATTATCGCTCGATAGAAACTTCCCCCACACTTATTCTTGTCCACACTCGGAAGTGTATAAAGAACATAGAATTTGGGAACTCCTATGTATTTCTCTTGGCAAACCTGCATAGTGTTGGCATCAAGTGTTTCCAATGGTGGATATCTAGAAACAAAATCATCCACAAATACTTTCGAAGCACATACATTCAAACCAATAAGAGGTAAAGGAGAAGAATCAATATGCAAAGAGTTAGACAAACCTTGCACAATCTCTTGTATTACGGAATCCTCTTCATCCTTAAAGAAGTCAAGAGAATTACTTACCTATTGTATATCATGGTCCTCTATCAAACCTTGCAACCATTCTTCGTCGTTTTCTACCTTAACCGAAGTCTTGGCATCATTAAAATCTTTTGCAAGATCAATTGGGTATTCCACAATATCATTCAATTCGGTTTCATTCTCGAGCATCTCCTCTTCAACATCCTTGTCATCGGAATCGGGCCATTCCTCTCTTATAAAATCTTCTTCGGTATAGATTGTAAGATCTTCTTGTAAGGGCGTTACACCGTTTATAAAAATAGGTAAGTCACATCCAATCTCCTCCTTTTGAATAGGTGAAAGATCGTTATTATGATCCAGAGTTGGAATAACTTCCTCATTGTTGCAATGCTCATACACTACCGCGGACTCATTTCTTTCCCTGAGGAATTTTTTAAAAGCACTAATTGCATCTTCCTCAAGCTCTACCTTTTGAATAGGTGATTGATCATTATTAAGATCAAGGCTCGAGTAAGCTACACTAGCGTCATCAAAAGTCTCCAAAGGTTGGTCCTTTTCAACACAACCATCTTCACTTTCAGATTCACCATAATAAGAATCTTCATCGGTTTCATAACCTTTATTCAGACGTCGTTTAAGTTCCGTATGAATGGTCCTACTAATTTCTGCGACAAGCTCTTCCGAGGTTCCATCATCTTCCAACTTGTATAATTTTTGTGCAAGTTTGTTGACGTTCACACGCTTACCACCGATGGCTACAATAGATTCTCTTTCCCAGGACTCTTCCCTTTGAATGGGTGAATGATCATAACTACGATCCAGAGTCGGGTAAGAAAAAATGTTGCAGAAATTGGTTTGTGCGGCGTTCTTTTTATCACGGTCAAGTTGGTCTAGTATTTGTCGCATATCTTGCAAATATTTCATAATCTGCATACAACTCGAATGAAGCCAATTAGAAGTAGACTTATCCCACCTTGGTACTTGACTTACATACCTACTACAAGGTTGTTGATATGTATGAGAATATCCATAAGGTTTTGTAGGAAATTGATCATAGCCAAAAGATTGGTTTTGATTGTATCCTAAAGATGGTTGGAAGTTTTCATAATGTTGAGGTTGAAAACCGTATGGATTGTTGTAATATGATTGCTCTTGTTCACCATACATGGAAAACTGGTACCTGAAATAAGATTCTCAAAAACTAAGTTAGATACGATATAAAATATAACAAAGCCAGAATAAAGAAAATAAAATAAAATAAAAACAACTAAAAATCGTCCGCTGCTCCCCGGCAGCGGCGCCAAAATTTGATGCGTGTCGTAACCACAACAAATTAATTAATATTTTTCTCACTAATTAACAAGTAATATAGCAATAGTAAGGATCGTTCCCACAAGGAGCAAGAGGTTTTAGTTGTCTTATAATGTCACAAAAAAGGGGGGTTTTAGATTTTATAAAGTAAAAGAATAAACAAAGCAATCAATAAGATAAAGTTGAAATCAATAAGAGAGATTAGATCAAGGAATCCTTCTTCGTTGAAAAACAATGATTCAAGTTATGTTCTTTTCCACTTTTTATTAGTCACAGATTATCACCAACCATAGGTAAAGCAGCTAGCTCAGTGATAAACCCCTAAATCCTAGTATCACCGGATACGGAAGTTCTCGACTACGGGATTCTATTCACCAAACCACCTAGTAGTAGCTCACTCAAGATGTAATTTAGTTAAACGCATTAAGATTTATGAATTTATCAGGTTGATATTAGTAGTTAGACTGTTATCTTAAGGTCTACTTGCTAACGTTGTTTCCACACACAATTGCTCCACGGAATCCCTCCGCAAGGTCTCGTGTTTGCTACTTATGTAAAGAGTCAAGAAACGATTACTTATCCCCTAACTTTCACTAGCTTTAGATCAATTTACAAATCAATTTAGTATGCATCTTGAACGACCTATCAATCAACCATGAATGTATAAACATTCCTATTAGTAAAAAAAAAACGATAATCATGTCAAAACTTCAAAGTAGATTTTAAACAAAACTCAAAACATATCAAGAACTAGGAATTCATCCTCAATCAATAAAATTAGCTACGCATGCTAAGAAGTTCACACAAAGAATAAAGAAAAGAGAAGTGTTGTGTGTGTAAAAGGTGTGTAAAAGTTGTGTAGAGAACTTCTCTATTTATAGACTTCAATTTCCTAGCAATCCTCTTAGGAATAGAATCCTCATTCCATAATAACACCACTTTCCCTTTGTATCTCAACTTCCAAATCCAAGTCTTTCTCAAATCTTCCATCTTCTCTTTCCAAATCCAAGCCCAATTCTTCAAACCCATGAGTCTAGATGAGTCTAGAAAATTCTTCATTAATTGAGTCGCCGGAACTTCACTGGTACCACCGGAATACGGCACCGGAAAGCTCCCTGCCAGTCGCTGGAATCTTCATTGCCGCTGACAGAATATTCCGTACGGTGCCGTTATATTTAACTGTCAATCTAACGGTCTTCTGTTAGTCAGCTGGGTCAAGGAAGGGACTTAGCCGAGTCAGCTCAATCTTACTGGCTCTGAATTGTGTTCGCCTTTGAAATGACTAGTTTGCCCTTGTCGCTCAATTTGGATGATTTCTTCTTCTTTTCTTCCGCATGACTCCAAAATAGCTATAAAACTCAAAACACGCGTACAATACATAATTTACAAGAAAAATAACAGAGAAAGCATAAACAATAGATAATAAATAGGATGTATTCTACACCCTATCACCGGGCAACATAGCCGGTCGGCCATGCCCTAGCCGTGGCCGGTCTCACACCTTATAATCCCTAGACTTTTATAATTATTATTTTCCCCAATTCATGAAACTCCTTGGTTTGAGCAAAAATCATGATTTCGTCATAATTTCCCAAATTTTTCTCGAATCATGAAAAACCGAAAGCCAACATGGTCACATGACCAGCTAGCCTCTCACGGGAATTTTAAATGTTAAAACACTCTTATTTTAATATTTACAAAATATTGATCAATTGAGCATACATGCTCATTCCAACAAAAAGCAAGAATTTCAGTCAAGATGAAACTCTTCTGAAAAATAACAATGTTGCTCGAACGCACATCAAAAAATATTGAAACTCTCAGTACGGAAACAGGGACACCATGGTTACACGTGCACGCCTTATTGACCGACCAGGGTTATCCCTAGGGCTTGCACAAAGCCGGTCCCACACGTTTTCATAATTCTGACCTAATTTGCTCGATTGCTCATATTGGGCCCAAATTCTCTACAAGCCTGGGGATCGCTCAAACGAGCAACAACTGGTCCCGCGACCACCAAGAGACGGTCTCATGCTCTCTTGGTCGGTTCCCCATATTTCATACCTAGGTTTTATCACCTAATGCTGAATCCAACAATATTTCAATAAATGATGAAACCGGCATTTAATCATCATTCTTTCACCAACCCTCCAACTGAGGATCCTGGTGCATGCTCACTCGAGCACTGGGTACCACATGGCCACCCATCATTCTATGTGGTCGGTCCCTCTATCACTCATGACCTGTTTTCAGCGATCCATCAATTAACAGATAATTGATCTGAAATTAGGGCTTCGAGTAAATGCTCAACGGATCATCATTCTGAGCAAGATTGGTGCACTAATGAATTTATGTTGATTCAGCAACCAACATCTGAATTAATCATATAATATTTGGTAACCTACCAATATTTTAATATTTTATTGAGTCACGTCACCTATAAATAATTCGTCGAATCGAGCAATACTGGCACAGTTGCTCAAATATTGATACGGCTATCAATATTTAGTAATTTATCAGTAATTTGTCGAATTGAGCAATACTTGCTCAGTTGCACGTCAAATTATTAATAATCATTAATTTGTCGAATTGAGCAATACTTGCTCAGTTGCTCGTCAAATTCTCAATATTCAGTAATTCGCCGATTGAGCAATACTTTCCCTCTCTCAAATACTGGTCATAAATTCATCACTGAATCTACAATATTGACATCATTTCAAAGAACTACATGTTCGATCCATGAATCTCTGAGCATTCATCATGCTCGATTCAACAAAACCTAGACTCATATGATTAGTCAACAACTGACTAATTAATACACGTTTGTCATGCAGACTCCACAATTCGTGAGACATCAATCACGTCAAATTGGGGGATATCAATTAGGGTTTTGGTCTGGAGGCTTACAACACGTGGATTCATCCACAACGATAAATGTGAGTAAGTCGTGTCAACGGTTGAAGGAGTTAGCAAAGTAGTGGGTGAATGATCAACCAAGTCCCCGCATAATATGGAACTGGTTTCACCATGATCTCCCACTTTCCCACTCTTTCACTCAAGAAACCGTCACACTTACAGGGATCAAGGTGTTCACGACTCTGACAATATAAAAATAAGTCTCTGAATCCATGATTGAGAACAACGAATGCTTAACATCATCACCAATTGTCGACAGAGAATTTCTCGAGTAATTACTCTCAGGAATTCGTCAATCTCTCAGAACTCATTCGAACTCAACAGTTCATCATTATTATAGAAACCTTCAACACATCCACAATCTCTGATCATAATTGATCCCACACAATTTTCAGCTTCCCTCCTACAGATCAACCCATTTACCTCTTTATGACCGAATTGACTCTGGAACGACCATTGACTTGGTTTAGGCCGGAGTCCTACAGATTGATATCTCGAATCTAAGAACTCCCTTTGTAGTGCATCTGTGTGAGGTTGAACATTTCGCTCGGTTGAGGAGTCTCGACAACACGCTCATCTCTTCAATTCCCTAAAAACCAGCGACTTGTTTTTCCCCATCTACAGATTGGCGACCACAGTGGGAGATTAATCTCTTGGTTGCAATCTCACATTTTCACAAAATGGCTGGTCTTAGGTCTGGGACAGTTACAAACGCGAAAAACGCTAGCACTAGCAATAATAATAACGAGGGTATCCTGGAAACAATCCCCGCTTCCAACACCGACGGTGGTGATGTCACTTCTCCTCACAACAACTTAGAAAATAATCCTCTCTTCGGCAGACATCCTGAAGAAGTCAGAGGGAATCCACCCACCATGGCTGACCTCATCAAAGTGTAAGAGACTCTTGCCAAGAATCAAACTGACATGGCTGCAACACAAAAGGAGTTGTTCGGTTTTCTCAAAAATCTCACTGGAAAGATGTCAGAAAAACTTCAGGAAAAGGGAAAAGGTAAAGAACTTTATTCAACTGACGATCCAAAAGCCATTACAATTCATACAGTCGACGATGATGAAGTCCAGAAGGCTGCAGAAAAAAAGTCGTCAGGAGAGCCTGCCGATTTCATCACTCGTGAAGAGCTGGAGCGTTTCATGGAGAATCGTGGGAGAAACGTTACGCCCACCGTCCACCGTCATCAACCTCCATACCCGGCTGCTACACAAAGGATTCCTCTCCCAAAGGGCTATACTTCTCTAACGTTCACTATGTACAATGGAACTGGGAACGCCCGAGAACATGTTTCTCGATTCTTAGAAGCGGTAGGGCAGCATGAACACAATCATGTTGTCCGGCTAAAGGAATTCTCAAAATCTCTGACAGGCCGGGCATATACCTGGTACAACAACATCGAACCAGGAAGCATTTCCAATTGGGGAGCAATGGTTAACGCTTTCTACAGGAAATACTTCTTCGTCTCTGAGCAGATTACTCTTTCTGAGTGAGGAAGGATGGCACAGAAAAACGTTGAAAATCCCAATGACTATGTGAAGAGGTTCAGAATTCAGACTTTGGATTGCCATGATCCCAACATTACTGAACAACAACTGGTGGACTTGTGCATCAGCGGGATGATTCCAGTCTACAGAGCTTTGCTGGAAAATCTCCGTTTTCAGACCTTCTCATAACTTCATGAAGCGGCCAAGCGATCAGCAACTACCGCTCCCGCCTTTATAGAAAGAACGAAAACTGTCAAGTAGAGGAATCGAAAGACACTCGAAGCAGCACCGACAGGCGTTTAATCAACAAACAGCACAATGTCGAAACTTCCATGAATGTTTCTGAATGGAGCAATAGAAAGGCTGACGCACATCAACATAAGAATGCTCATCTGGCATCCCATCCCCCAAAAGCGCCAAGGAAGGACAATCAAGCCAGGAATGCACAACCACCGGTTCAACATCAACAGAATAATCAGGATGCACCTGACTTCCCCTTTTCTATTGAAAAAGTGATCGAGCTACTGGAAGTCTGGATTCAGGATGGTGCAATTCAACTACCACCTGTTAAGAAGGAATTAACTGAGGAACAAATGGAGAATCCGCTCTACTGCCATTTCCACAGATATGTCAGTCATCCAACAAGTGATTGCAGAACCCTGAAGCGCATATTCAAAGAGAAGGCTGATTCAGGAGAATTGAGGACTGAAGGGGTACACAGAAATCCTCTCCCAATCAGAACATTTACATTCTCCGAGCATCCGGTCAAAGAGGCAGTTCAATCCTTGATTGATCATGTCTGCGAATTGTTGTACTTGTCAAAAGCTCAAAGAAATGACATGTTTGTTGTATTGAACCATATCGTGTCAGGAAAACGATTAGCAATTCAAGAGGCACTCCCTGAACCTCCAGCTACTGACAAAGATATGTATGACTGGGGATTTCTCACCACGGTACATCTCAAGGTAAATGAGTTCAGAAGAGTGCTAATTGATGTTGGAACAGCTATCAACATCATTTCTCTGAAGACTCTCAGGACTGCAGGCATCACTCGCCAAGAAGGAACTCACGCTCCTATTTCAGTTAGAGATCATGAAGGAGTCTCCAGAGAAGCATACGGTTTTATCATCCTTAAGATAAATATCGGCTTGACTTGGGCTGAAACCAAATTCCAAATCATCAGAGAAGATCCTGGATATGATATGGTTCTTGGACGGACGTGGATCCATTCCGGCCAAATAAATCCAACATCCTCAGTCATATACTCACATGTTGATGAAAGCTCTGATTCATAGGAAGCAGAAGACACTCCAGCATTCGAGCATCTGGAAGCAGCCAAAGCCTTGATGGAACTGACACAAAACCCTTAAAAAGATGCACATGCTTTCATCAAGAGGTTCCGCACTCAGGCAAGTCTTATTCCTCCTCATAAGTCCATACTATCAACTTTCAAATCTCCACATTGGTCTGAGGGCTTAATTCTGCTAGCCACTTAGCACTCACTAAACGTTATAATTGGTTGGATACGCCTCAGCAATATTTTACCAAGTGCTTAGATGCAGAACCTCTCAAGATTCAGCACTCCACTGACACGGTCATCTCCAGAATAATGGTTGAATTTGATAATCAATACCCTAGGTGTTTCGCTCTGCACGAGTGTCCATATGTACCACAACCGTGGAACTCCACTATTCTAGGAATTCCGAATCAGCAGAAGATATTCAAGGCACGGACAACCAATTCTAACAAATTCAAGGAAGGAGATTTAGTTCTTAAGGCAACTAAGCGTGATCTCCATTCTGCAAGGAGTTCCAATTGGGAAGGGCCTTTCATGGTCGCAAGATCCATGACTGGAGGCTACTACAATCTAATCAACACAGATGGCATGGCCATACCAGTGATTCATGAGAATTGACACAAGGCATTTGATGTTTGAGGTATTCAACGATTCAGACGTTCCCTGCTCAAGACGCAGAAATATCTGATTGGTTTTTAGGATTTTATTTCACATGTATTTTCAATTCCTCCAAAATGTTTGCAATACTTGCATTCAGTATTTGAATTCAGCAATTTATCAAAATTCGATTCATTTTACTTAAAGAAAATCTCTATCAAATCCAAAAGAAAATCCTCAATCATCTACCAATCCAAAACCAATCAAGAAATCAAAACCAAAATAAGATCTCACACCTCTCAGAATTTCAAGGTTAAAGAGGTTAAAGAAAGAAAAACTAAAGGAAGCCGTCAAAGCAAGATTTCTGCTTTTCTGCATTCTCCAAGACTTGCAAGGCCGCTTTCTCCAACTCCAGCTTTTCAGTCAATTCAACAATCTTAGCCATCTTCTCCACCATAGCATTACTGGTGAAAGGTATGTTGTTCACTACTGCATCCTTGATGGTGTCGATTTTCTGACGAATCCACTTCAATTTGAAACCAAGTTCTTGGATCTCTTCAAATTGTACTCCCAATCAAAGAGTACATCTCGAGTGACAGTACTTCTGGCTCTGGTAGAAATATCATCCATGACACGCAATATGCTTCCTAATTGCATTGTCAAGAAGTTACTGCGTTGAAGGTCTCTTGTAACCACAATATGACCATACATCTTCCACAACTTCTCATACATATCGGCATACCCAGTGGGAACACAGTATCCGCCGATAGATACGTGATAGGTATGTGAATCACCAAACGGAGGATCATAAACTATCCCTGCATTGGGGTATTCATGCAATATTATACGGTTCTCGATCATTGGGGCAACCTCGGTAGTCGTAAGAACAGTTTTTTCTATTGCTGGAGCAGTCCCTTCCATACGGGTCCGGTTTCTTCTATCTCCAAAGTGGTGATAACTTGAGCATCATTCCCTTCGACAACTTCAGTAGCAACATTCTCATGACCCTGAGGTGCATAGTTGGTAACACCACTATCGTGCTTTGTCACGTTGCTCAAATCATCCTCATTGGTTCCATTATTCTCAACTTCAGTATTCGGCTCCTAATACGAAGATTATATGAGATTAGAAGAATTTAAGCATGGAAACCAAAGAAAATCATATAATCCAGCATGTAAGTTAATTAAAACTATCTAAGTTCTTTATTATGCATCCAAGACATGAGAAAATAGTTTGGAAGTCATAAAATACGTTTTTCAATAAACCCGTCTGAAGAGATTTTATACTGGCCTGTATAAGACGACTAACTGGGAGAAATTGGTAAAAAATCTAAGGTTTATTAATATACCATTCTCTTCGTATGGATGTTTTATAAAACATATCAAAATTTCATAGCAATTGGATAAACGAGTAAGGAGTTGTGGCCAAAACATTGGACTACATGCCAGCTGAAAATTTCCTGGAAGTTTACTGTTTCCCTGATTTCGACCCCTAAACGTGCTCGAAACTTAAAAAGCTTCTTTGATAAATCTTGGAAATTTCCTGGGATTAAGGATACATGGGTACATCGCGAAAATCTGACACCATATGAAGATTTATGGTGTTTTTACTAAATATTTGAGTTCTGAAATTTCTGGTGACGTATTTCAGCAAAATTACTCGTATACTCACATGGATTCTCATTCATTCATCCACAAATAAACAACATCATACTTCTATGAAGAAATTACGGGATATATACTTACTAGATAAGTCTCTAAATCATTTGAAGGCTTGGCAATGCTGGAATCTCCATTGGCAACTCTGCTATCTTCATTCGGTTCAGGATTTTGGGAATTCTCCATATTCTCATGTCCCAAAGAAGAGTGTGCTTAATCAACATGCTTCTTATCTACAATGATTTCCTCCTGGATACATCGACAACAATTATCATTAATTCACTTAAAGGCATATTACGATGATTGACACAAAGAAAGATACTTACGTCGACTTCCTCGTCAACGCTGGATCCCTGAATTGTTCGACCAGGAGCAAAACGAAGACCGTCAATAATCGATGGAGCAAAATTCTGAAACGAATTAACAATATTCTTTCAATATCCTAATCACTTGGACGAGAAAGCCGCAACAATCAAGAAAAGCGCTAACAACTCACCAAAAAAGCGGCAGGGGACTGTACATCATTCGGTATCGTCCTATGAGATGTCTTGCTCCTACCTTCTCCGCCCTGGGGACTTTCTTGAATGCCTAAGAAGTCTACACGGATTTGAGATCTCACAACACGACCATCCTACACAGAATTAACAAGTGATTAAAGTGCAACTATCACATTCTTTGCTAAAATCATGAGAAAGCTTACATGTGCGCATTCTGGAGGCGTCTTCCTCTTGTCACCACGAGAAAGGTATTTCAACCTTGGTCGAGCAGAAATCATGTCAATGGAACGAAAATCGTGTGCTGGAAATTTAACATCCATCACAAAATCATACAAACGCTCAAGCTATTGACGCTAGAAGTCTATGTAACCCGGAGTCACAAAATTAGCACGATCAGAGCATGGGAATAAATATTCATTTCCCTCCACACGAGTGCAATCTAAATTAGCCTTCAGATACTCAACTGATGGTTCGTTCATTCGGTGACCTGGGACACACTGGTCGACGCCCATTTGTCGAGCTGCCCTGTCAATGTTATATTCTTCTACTCGGAATTATCCATGCATTACTGATACTAGGTGGCCAGGAGTGCAAATCAATATGAAATATCTCTCTCTATCATTAAAATCAGTACCAGTCTTCACATGACATTTTCCTCAGCAGTATTAAAAGTGATTAATTGCGAGAAGAGATCAGGGACCAACGCTCAGGGGCGAAAGTTGAACTCGGATTCAATGTCCAAAATGTCAGTAATACATATCTTGTATTGCGGATGCTTTGTGGACCATTGCATGATCCTGGCGTTGTCTTTCTCAAGGAAGGCATGGCGAGTGTCGACATTGGGTCCTTGCAAGATACTACGGGGAATTGGAGCATGTTTCTCAAGATGCTCCCACTTCAAAGCTTGGAGGAGCATAGTATTAACATATGTTTCGATTTTCATGAAACCATTGGAGACGCTAGAGTCTATAACCAAAGATTCTAAATTGGCAAACAGTGAACCCAAAAATAGACTACCAATTGGAAGTTTCTCACCTTTAGCCATCTTTATGGCGAAAGGAATCACAAACGGCTTCAGCAGATGTCCACTATCTTCAAGAACATCTCTAGAGAGCCACAAGCACAAGAAAGCGGCAATGGACAAGGTACCGTCAGCGGGTTCTTCAGGAATTCTATCTCTCAGCCACCAGTATCTCATCCACTGAGCATAGAAAAATTTGGGATACTCGTTGAACTCATGCATTTTAGCTTCCAAGGTGCCAGATATCAACTTCTCTTATGTTGAGAGTTCTTCAGGGAAATTACCGGTGACTAGAAGATGCAACAAGGCGACTACATCTTCTAAAGTAATTGTGAACTCTCCCCATCTGCATATAAAGGTGTGAGTAGGGATACACCAACGAGCAAGCAAAACCACGATACCTGGTATGTCATGATTAATGATCAAATCCCCAGCAGCTTGAATGGCTCGTGTCACCTGTGCACTATCTAGCAGGGTCCTTACACGACTATGGCACAGCATATGCCTTGCCCATCCGGAGAAATGTGTCAGCGGATTCTGAGAAAGTTTGAATTCCACGTGGGAGGCCATATAATGCTTCCTTTCCAAACAGAACCGAGTTATTGCTAAAGGAGACATCAACTTGTTCTGAGCAGTGGTCCTGGGATTTATAAGCAAACGAAACGAGGAACCTAAAGGAAGCTTTTTAGGCATGTACAAATACTCAAAGAATCTGTCTTTGATGCTTGGGATGTTCTTGGGTTTGGGAATTTCTTCCTTCCCTCGTCTCTTGAGCAATCATCATCTCTGGAAGATACATCTGTGGAAACATCCTCTCCAGAAATGTCTTCTCTAGAAGCGTCACTTTCAGCACCATCATGGAATCGAGTCATCTCTGCAAATTTGCTGCGGCATTCTACACGAATTCCATCAGCGCAATGGAATTAAAGTAATCAAACAATCACGATGCTCACATCAGTGTCTGCAAAAATGGTAATTCTTAACTCTTACCTATTTACGGTTTCACGAACTTAGTGATAATAACGTAAAACTCCGAAAACTTGCTTACTGTTTCAAACATACAAAAAGTGAGAAAAAGACTTATTATTCAAAGAGTCAACACTGACTTTTCATGAAACTATGAACAATTCACATAAACTCTTCATGTGAACATCTCATAATTTTATACCGCAAAACACACATCATAAAATCATGAAACACAATTGTTTATCTCTAACAATTACTCCAAATTTACTATTTGATTTCATTTTATCAAAAACAAAAAAAAAAACTCACGTGGGTATAAAAAAAAAACTTTTTACGTGGGTTAATTTTTGCTCAGTCGAGCATTCGTCTATGGAACGAGGGTCTTTTCTATTTTTCCAAAGGTTCACATATTCCAAATAAAATTTTGAAAGTTCATAAACAAATTTTATTATGAACTACATGTCTTTTCAAAAATTCCTTTAACCTTAAGGATCATTATTTACTATCTTTTATGACGAACGAACCTACGTTCCTAAAAGTATTTGCAAAGTTCATGCTTTGAAAACAAATTTGGGTTTTCATGAAACCTAATAAAAAAAAACTTTTACTACTGCAACTAGACCATGTCTATTCAAAATTTATGTATCTCTTCCATATTAGGGAATTTTTCTCGTTCCTTAAACTAACGAAAGAACGGGCATACATATGTTTTCTAAAATAAATTCTTCATAAATCATACGCATGCATGCAACCATGGTATTTTTGTTTTATGAAAAACTCATGAAATCATAAAACACACAGCAAAAAAAAAAAACGAACAGACTTACCTGTCGGCACCGGCCAGAATTTGGCCGGACGGTGATCGGACGGGCGACGACGCTGGAATCCGGCGAACTTCCTGCTCCTGTTGTTGCTCGCGCGGTGATGAAGAGAGAGAGGTGCACGGTTGATAAAATAATAAAAATTATTATTAGGGTTACTTACCTTTTATACCAATTTTATTTCCAAAACCTAATGCACATGGGTTTCCTCTTTTGGGTTTGGGCCCACAAACGCTAAACCGACCAAAATTGGGCTTTTCATCGACCAAATAAGCGATGCCTCATATTTTTATGCTCATAATATGATACTCTATCATACTATCAGGGTCCTCACGTCAATATTTGCTCGTAGGTGACACCACTGGAGCGAAATAAGGATTCTGAAACATACCTTTGTAGACTGAGTTCAACCACCGATCTCATCGACTGAAAATAACCATTTAATGCATACTTCGAAACATGATTGTGCCTCACTAATTAGGGGACTTAATATTGATGGTGGATTTTCAACAAAAGTCAAAACCGTAAAATCATGATGCATGTTTTTGGCACGGTTTTCAGGCATGCAACAATTCATATTTTATGAAGCCATGATGAACATGTATGTCGAAAGGACTCCACTAGCTGAGCGTTCGATCCCTGACATTTCATCGTGTCGTCTATGTAGAATAACATAATTAGGTGGTTCTCCGTAGATTGAGAGCTTAACGCCTTCAGGACGTCGGTGACACTCACTGTTCCCTGACTACATGAGAGAGACCCCCCTCCACATAGAAGAACGATTGGGCGGTTCTCCGTAGATTGGGAGCATTAACGCCTTCAGGACGTCGGTGACACTCACTGTTCCCTGACTATGTGGAGAGACCGTGTATAGACTCAGGCGGTTATCCGTAGATTGAGAGCATTAACGCATTCAGGTCGTAAGCAACACCCGTGACTCCCTGACTATGCACCATCCAGAATGGATGTCACGCTTTAACTGGCTAATATCCTTTCTGCAATAGATTAATTCTGTCGTGTCATTCACCACTGAATTCCTAGAATGATCTATTTTTTGCTCCTATTCCATGGTCGAATCCACGGCCTGATCCCATGGAATGGAAATAAACAATTATATTTTGCTCCGATTTCATGATCGAATCCACGGCTTGATCTCATGGAATGGCAATAAACAACTATATTACCTCGTTACTCCGATTTCATGATCGAATCCACAACTGATCTCATGGAATGGTAATAGATAAATTTATTATTCAGTTTCATGAATTATTCTCCACTGAATTTCATCAGCTAATAATAAATACTCAACAACCGGGCATCTGGACCATCACTGAGTAAGCCCCAAAAAAATGGTGCAAGTGTACTCGACTGAGCACCCAGATGCACAAGCGAGCATTCAAAAATATGGACAGATGAGGAATCCTACGCAAAACAGGAGAAAACAATAAATAATAATAAAATAATGAGAGGCGCCATGGGCCAGGCCCGCCGGATGGCCGGCCATGCCCTAGCCGTGGCCGGTCCCATGCCTCTTCCATTATTTTTCCCTATTTTGTTATTTTCATGAACTCATGAAAACTCCTTGATTTTAGCAACTTTCCTTGTTTGAGCAAAACTCATGAATTCTCCGTAACATCACGGTTTCATGAAAAATAATAGTATAAAATTAGGGAGAATGTTGTGGGACCGGACAACATAGTCGGTCGGCCATGCCCTAGCCGTGGCCGGTCCCACACCTTGCAATCCCTAGTCTTTTATAATTATTATTTTCCCCAATTCATGAAACTCCTTGGTTTGAGCAAAAATTAAAATTTCGTCATAATTTCTCAAATTTTGCTCGAATCATGAAAACCAAAAGCCAACATGGTCACACGACTGGCTAGCCTCTCACGACAATTTTAAATGTTAAAATACTCTTATTTTAATATTTACAAAATATTGATCAATTGAGCATACATGTTCATTCCAACAAAAATCAAGAATTTCAGTCAAGATGAAACTCTTCTGAAAAATCACAATGTTGTTCGAACATACATCATAAAATATTGAAACTCTCAGTACAGAAACATGGATACCATGATAACACGTGCATGCCTTCTTGACCGACCAGGGTTATTGAATAGTGGTAAATAAAGTTCGTTCAACTCGGACTTGTGTAGACTCGATTTCATACTTAATAATATAAATTAATAAAAATAAATAAAATATATACACAAGGTTTGTCACAATGTCGAGAAATTACTGAGACTCAGGATTCCACCAAACCTCATATCATGTGGTTCAAAAATCAATTCTTAGACAATTATAGCTCTTGTTTATTGACTCTAATTCTTTGATAGGGTAGATTTTAAAAAGATTAACTGTAAATCACCAGCATGATGCATCAAAAGCACTTATACCAAGCATACATCATCATACGACTTCACAACCGATTAAGAAAAATCATAAAACGATTAAATTAATGCAAAAAGTCATAAAAAGAATTGAATATAATTACCACACGCATGAAATATGTCTTTCTCCGTCATCCCAGTGTTGGGGTTTAGCTCCTCATATTAATCACTTGCTCAAAATACATGTTTGTTGCTCAAAAGTTGATTAAAAGAGTGAAAGGTGTAAAGCAGCTGATTTGCAACAGCGTAAAAGTGTTACAGATCTCTGGTACAAAGAGGAACAATGATTAACTGTTGTATATAAACGTTACTGCTCTTCTGCTGTTGAACAACGATACTGTTCTGCAACTGTTTTTCGTGCGTCAATGTTCTTCATGTTCTTGAGCCGTGCAGCAGCATAAGCAGAAACAGAGTTTGATACAACTCTGATTTCTTCTTCTCTGGCCCTCCTCAGGTCCCCAAACTCCAGACACCCCTTCTATATGACCCAAACAATCTATTTATATCAAAAATACCGATTAACTCTCTCCCAAATCTTCCAAAATCTTTTCCCCTCTCTTCACGGCAAAGTTGCGGAAATTTCTTGTTTTAGAATTTCTACACGTTTCTGAGCTTTCTTTTTTATTCTAAACTCTTCCTTAGATAGATACAAATCTTTGGGAAGGTTCATAGCACTTTAATCTCTCTAAAATTCCCTAAAACAGGTCACACATGTGACTTTCCATATATTTCTGTTGTGATAAAAATTCGTCGATTGACCCCAGTCTAATCGATTTCAACACCCATATCAGATTCCTAGACCCATAAGGAGTCTATCCTATGAAAATCAGAGGTTTAATCGACCTCAAACTCCTCCAAATCAAGAACCCTAATTTGTTCTTCACTGCAACAAATTTTCCCGCCTTTTTACTGAATTGAATTTTGGAAGATGACCTCCCCCTATCCAGTTCCGATTTGCCAATAGTAGTTTCCCTGGGGTCACCCCTTAGTAATTTAAGTGCCTCTTATCCACATTGAGGATCCGAATAGTAATTTTCTCCCACGAGCGCAAATACCACTTTTCGAGTCAATATTCCCGCAAAAGCTTATTTCTCCAAAAACACCTACAAAGACATAAAATAACCAAATAAGTACAGAATCGAGCACTAACAATATATACAATTGATATCAAAATAGACATATAAATGCTTCTATCACTTATCCCTAGGGATTTCACAAAGCCGGTCCCACACGTTTTCATAATTCTGACCTAATTTGCTCGATTGCTAATATTGGGCCCAAATTCTCTACAAGCCTGGGGATTGCTCAAACGACCAACAACTGGCCCCGTGACCACCAAGAGCCGGTCTCATGCTCTATTGGTCGGTTCCCCATCTTTCATACTTAGGTTTTATCACCTAATGTTGAATCCAGCAATATTTCAATAAATGATGAAACCGGCATTTAATCATCATTCTTTCACCAACCCTCCAACTGAGGATCCTGGTGCATGCTCACTCGAGCACTGGGAACCACACGGACACCCATCATTCCATGTGGTCGGTCCCTCTATCATTCATGACCTGTTTTTAGTGGTCCATCAATTAACAGATAATTGATCTGAAATTAGGGTTTCGAGTAAATGCTCCACGGATCATCATTCTGAGAAAGATTCAAGCACTAATGAATTTATGTTGATTCGACAACCAACATCTGAATTAATCATATAATATTTAGTAACCTACCAATATTTTAATATTTTATTGAGTCACATCACCAATAAATAATTCGTCGGATCGAGCAATGGCTCAGTTGCTCAAATATTGATCCAGCTATCAATATTTAGTAATTTATCAATAATTTTTCGTATTGAGCAGTACTTTCTCAGTTGCACGTCAAATTATCAATAATCATTAATTTGTCGAATTGAACAATACTTGCTCAGTTGCTCGTCAAATTCTCAATATTCAGTAATTCGCCGAATTGATCAATACTTGCTCTCGCTCAAATACTGGTCAGCATTTCATCACTAAGTCTACAATATTGACATCATTTCATAGAACTACATGTTTGATCCATGAATCGCTGAGCATTCATCATGCTTGATTCAACAAAACCTAGACTCATCAAATTAGTCAACAACTGACTAATTAATACACGTCTGTCATGTAGACTCCATAATTCGTGAGACATCAATCACGTCAAATTGGGGGATATCAGTTAGGGTTTTGGTCTGGCGGTCTACAGCACGTGGATTCATCCACAACGAGAAATGTGAGCAAGTCGTGTCAATGGTTGAAGGAGTTAGCAAAGTAGTGGGTGAATGATCAACCAAGTCCTTGCATAATCTGGAACTGGTTTCACCACGATCTCCCACTTTCTCACTCTTTCACTCAAGAAACCGTCACACTTACAGGGATTAAGGTGTTCACGACTCTGACAATATAAATAAGTCTCTGAATCCATGATTGATGACAACGAATGATTACCATCATCAGCAATTGTCGACATAGAATTTCTCGAGTAA
Organism: Papaver somniferum; assembly: GCF_003573695.1. Lineage (NCBI taxonomy): Eukaryota > Viridiplantae > Streptophyta > Magnoliopsida > Ranunculales > Papaveraceae > Papaver > Papaver somniferum. The sequence continues at coordinate 3,130,529 of NW_020622934.1, forward strand.
TTACTCTCAGGAATTCTTCAATCTCTCAGAACTCATTCGAACTCAACAGTTCATCATTATTGCAGAAACATTCAACACATCCACAATCTCTGATCATCATTGATCCCACACAATTTTCAGCTTCCCTCTTATAGGTCAACCCATTTCCCTCTTTGCGACCGAATTGACTCTGGAACGACCATTGACTTGGTTTAGGCCGGAGTCCTACAGATTGATCTCTCGAATCTAAGCACTCTTTTTGCAGTGCATCTATGTGAGGTTGAACATTTTTCTCGGTTGAGGAGTCTCGACAACACGCTCGTCTCTTCAATTCCCTGAAAAACCAGCGACTCATTTTTCTCTATCTACAGATTGGCGACCACAGTGGGAGATTAATCTCTTGGTTTCAATCTCACATTTTCACAAAATGGCTGGTCTTAGGTCTGGGACAGTTACAAACGCGGACGATGCTAGCACTAGTAACAATAACAATGAGTGTATCCCGGAAACCATCCCCGCTTCCAACACCGACAGTGGTGATGTCACTCCTCCTCACAACAACTTGGAAAATCATCCTCTCTTCGGAAGACATCCTGAAGAAGTCAGAGGGAATCCACCCACCATGGATGACCTCATCAAAGTGCAAGAGACTCTTGCCAATAATCAAACTGACATGGCTGCAATACAAAAGGAGTTGTTCGGTTTTCTCAAAACTCTCACTGGCAAGATGTCAGAAAAACCTCAGGAAAAGGGAAAAGCTAAAGAACCTGCTTCAACTGACGATCCAGAAGTCATTCCAATTCATACAGTCGACGATGATGAAGTCCATAAGGTTGCAGAAAAAAAGTCCAGGAGGAAATTCATTCATTGGAGACCCGTTGTTCGGATGAATATATTTTTTAAGACACTCGTATGAAGCCCAAATGGGCGCCGCAGAAAAACGTAGTTGTCTTGCAAGAATTTTTTGATCAGGTTGTGTTATGTCTATTCATTTTTCTAATCCAGTGCAGTTGTCTCATAATTGTGGCAGTTTTATTTGTTTTTTTTGACCCACAATTATTTCGACTATTGATATATGATTTGAAAGGTAATTAGATATTTGTGGTATTTAACGCCTAGCTGAAGACTTTAAACTTAGCACTTCTTGGGAGGTATCCCATGCTCATGCGACAAGGTAATATCTTTCCTTAACTCTTTTGCTTCAAATGGTAACAGTTTCTCCTTGTTCATGTTTTTAATTTTATCTTTATAACATTGAGGACAATGTTAGATTTAAGTTTGGCGGTGGGGAAGAAACTTTTTGTTAGTTTTAGTTGTAATAAATAAACTCCATAGCCAATAAATTTATGCTTATTAAGGATGGCACTAACTAATCTAAGTGGATTGAAGCATCTTGGTTGTAGGAGTTGAGGAACCAATCTGATTAGATGGAAACATCTAAAGAGTCTATTCATAAAAGCACAGAGCTCAGGTGTTAGAAATAACATGATAGTTTCACCATTCTCGTTGAGTCCTTTTCACTTCTGTTTTCTTTTTAAAATATGTTTTTCTAAGTGATTAGGTGGGGCTCACGAATCAAGTTGTTACCACTGCTAGGGTGAAATAGAGTGATTGAGATACCAAAAAATAAAATAAAAAAAGAAAAGAAAAGAGAAATTGAGACCAGACCAACCGGAATAAATTCAATAAAGTCGACCACTGGTATCCTTGTATATGCCAGTTGTGTTGACCTAGAGTTAGGGTTATCGACCACTGGTTCCCTTGTATATGCCAGTTGTGTTTATATTAGTGAGACTAGTATCTCAGTCCATTAAGATAGGTTCATTTTGGCAGTGGCCTTCAGACAGATATGAGAAACACCGTTCACCTAGTCAACAACAAAACCATCTATGTTTTTATCTATATCCATCTCTTAATATATCCATGTGATTTGTTGACTCCAGATATTGATGTCCATAGTGAGACTATCTGAGTAGAGCTCTGTCACTTATATATGAATTTTAGTATGTGGGTGCAAACTCGTGCACAACAATTGGAATTTCGCATCAGGGTACTTCCTCCTGTAGTCAATAAGTATGCCAACCAAGGAGATTCTTTAGTGCTTTCCAAGGTTCTGCGTAGATATCTAGGGTATGGAGTACATGTTTTGTAGGTATATCTCTGGTAAGCCCTCCCGAGACTATAACTCGGCCACTAGGGCCACCTAGGGGTTTAAAGGCTTGTTGCACATGCTAAGTGCAATCGACAATGGGTTAGGATTTTAGTTTTGCTCGAGGATTAGCAAATAATAAATTTTGGGGTATTTGATAGACACATTTTTGTATCTAATTTGTCTCGATTCTATATATTGATAGTGCTCATTTTTGTACTTATTATGGTGTTTTTTGTGTGTAGGTATTTTTGGCCAATAAACATTTTTGGAAAAATCAGCTCGAAAAGTTGTTAAAGGCACCCATAGGATTGGCACCCATAATTTGGATAAGGGGCACCCCCAATACAATTGTTATTCGCACCCCAGACGTCGCTAAGGGCACCCCCCTTTTCTTCTTCACGGAATTGGACATATTTTGGAAGGAAAAACTGAATTCAAAATTCAGTTTTGCGATGTGATTTTCAGGCGAGGTTTGATCGAGTTTGAGAGAGACTAAAAGGCTGAAATTGATTGGATTTACTTCTTAGGCCAAAAAAGGCCTGGTATAGCCGTTTTATCGAACCTAAATTGGCTAGAATTCGAGTTCGAAGGAAACAGAGGTGTGGAGTTCACGGTTTGCTGCGTAATCTTCTGGGATTGATTTCAGCGTATTCTTCTCGGATTTGGTTGTCGAGTTGGATTGGTTTAAGCCTGTCTAGACAAAAGAGGATAGCTATAAGTCCCAGATTCGAAAAAACAATGATATATTCTCGGTTTCAAGCAAAAGAGAGGTTAAGAAAGTTTCGGATTTTCTTTGACTATATTTGGCAGATACGTGTAGTATTAAGGGAAGAAAGCTCTATCTGTAGTTGGTTTATGCTGGTTTGAAAATATTTGATAGCTCAAATACGGGTGAGAAAATCGAGATAACAAAAATAAAAGTTCGAGAATTTTGATGAAAAGAAAAGAAGATTTCTCGGGGTACTTTGGGACCTGTTGGCTATATAAAGGTTGGGTTGAGTCACAGAAGGTATCACGTAACCTTAGGGTAGTTGCAAAGAAGTTTAAGAGGTTGCAGAGACAATTTCACAACTTGCAGAGAAGAGGAGGAAGAACACAGAACAACAGAAAAAGAAAGTCTCAGAATCCGTGGCCTTTAATTTCAAATTCCATACCTTTTGTCACAATTCTTGTAAAAATTATTAAGAGTTCGTAACAGTTCTGTTAGGGTTCTCTGTAACAGTGTCTTCCATAACAATTATATCTGTTACAAACACACTGCTTTGTTAGTTTTCTCTTGTCTTTCACCCTTTTGAGCTATGAACACCTATTTTGAGCACGTGAATAACATGAGGAGCTAAACCCCTTAGCTGAGGCGACGGAGGAAGCCATTGTTCCATGAAAAGTGGTTAATTTCTATTTTAATTAATTTTTGTAATTTCTTTTGTGATTATTTGCATGGAACTAATATTGGAAAAATGATTTTTATTAAATGATTGTGATTCTTTTTGATGGAGCATGCTTAGTTTAAGACTTTTGATGTTTCATGCTTGATGTTTACAATTGTTACTTCGAAAATCTACTAGAGGCAATAAATTAGAATCACTTTAAACGCAAAGAATTGCATGAATACTGATTAGATTGAATCACTTAATTGGTCAATGGTGGAATCCTGAGTCTTGGTGTTTTTTTATAATCTTGATAACAACTTCAATTGAGTTTTCTAGTTTTATTTGAATCTAAAACAAAATCTTCACAAGTCTGAGTGAACGATACTTTTCTTACCACTTTACAAACAACATAAAAACCACATCAGTCTACAATAACATTTATCCGACGAGGAGTATGAATTTACCCTAGGTTTTGATTTGTAAGAGATTGCTTGTCCAAATGAGAAGCTAATCATTTCTCGACCTTGTAATCCAAAACTAACCTAGCAGAATGAAAGTTCATACTCCTCAAAGCTAAAAAATGAGTATTTCATTAAAAGTGGCATCGTTACAAGAGCCAAGGAGATCTACACAAAATATAACATTAACCTATGCCTCAGCAAACACATGATGACTCATAAAAATCTGAACTGTAAACCTTTAAATATTTCCTCGAACAAGCAAGGACTCGCAAAAGAAAAAACCACTATTTTAAATCGGGGTGGAACTTGGGTTGGGTTAACCCACCCAATCCATGCCCAACCCGAATGTTTGGGGGCATGGGAAACGTAGTTCAAGATTTTGGGCAAGTTTGAGCATAAATCTTATAAACCCGTGTTAAATTTGGGTAAACATGGGCACAAATATTCTAACCCAAACAACCCGTCCAACCCGAAGAACTATTATATAGTTATGTAAAACTATTTTTATAATTGGTATTATTATCTATTTAGAGTAATTTTAGATATTATCTTCAAATCTGATAATGAAAATATAAATTATATTTATCTCACTAATCATTCAATATGAAAAAAGATTATATTATTGTAAATAATCTTCAGTTATTTGGAAATTTGAGATAAATAGAGCAATTAAATCTTGTTATTACTAAATTTTTTATGATTATACTAACAAACTCGAATGTCCAGCGAAACTTGGGCCAACCCGAGGAAATAGGGGAACTCGAGGAACATAACTTGGACGGACTTGGACACTACTTCCATGAGTTCCACGGATTTAATTGGGCAATCTGGATAAAGAATTCCTACCTCGGATCTGCCTCAGCCAAACCTTCTAACCCGTCCTACCAACCAAGTCCCACCCCTAATTTTAAACATCGCCTCGGATAAAACACTAGGATTTACTACGAAAGAACCTTTAAATATTTCCTCCGAAGATGGAAAGGAGAAGGGCCAGACAGGGTCAAGACCACCACGACGCAAAGACGAGATGAGCAAAAAAAATGACCAAACTTGCTTCAACATCCTTGTCTTCTTTAACAACCTCGGATGGACCACCAACATTCGATGGAGGGGAAGTTTCTTCAACGGTAATTGAAGAAGGGTTCACGATGGCAAGGGAAATAACTTTGACCGTTTGATGTTCCCGGCAGAAAGCAAGCTTGCAGAGTTCCTAATCTTCTGAGCATACTCAGCATGCTAGATCATTAATCTTCTTAACCCACTTGGCGCGCTCAGACTCCATCCCGTCTTCATGACGACTTACCAGGCCCTTCATCTCCCTATCTAGGTTCTCCTTCTCCTCAGTAAGGTCTGACACTTGCTTGTCCAACTTAAGCACACGATTGCCAGCATCTGAAAAAACAACAAGGAGCAGATAAATCAGATTCGAAAAGTTCACAAGGGAAAATAAAAAATAGTAGCTCAATAAAGCTACCTTCACGTTTAGCTAAAAGAGAAGCGAAAATTAGGCGCAGACCCAAAAAAAATAATACTTTCATTGTCAGGTCCATAATTAATTTTTAGTTCCGTGACACCCATAATTATATGAAATTATTAAAAATATTTGTATGACGGATTATGCGTCCGCATGACGGATTATATATAAGGGGTATAATTGACAATGCAACTTGGATATAACATATCTAATAAACCTCGCCTTGGAATTTTACAAATTTTATATCGTTGGAAAGCTTTTACAGAGAGATACACAACGAGTACAAACAACAATATCTGTTTATCACGAAAAAATCGCAGGTGATCATCATTTTAGGGAAAGTTTTCAAAACTGACTACATATTCATTATGCAACCTCCAAAAAATATGCATACACCACCAAAGATGCATAACACGTTATGCAACCATTTTTTTTTCATGCATCTATTATTTTTGTTATGCAGCCACTAAAACGCTGTATATGCCTGAATCCAACAGAAAAAAAAACGCATAACGAATTATGCAGTCATTATGCAGCCATATTTTCGGATGCATAACAGGTTATGCATCTATTTAATGAATGCATAACATGTTATGCAGATATTATTTTAGATGCATGACAAGTTATGTAATCTTTTTTTTGTTGGTTTCAATAGTAACAAAAAATTTGATGCATAACGTGTTATGCAACCGTTTTCTGGAATGCATAACAAGTTATGCATTAACTTTTGTAGATGCATAAATGTTTTGCATCCATTCTCTTAGTCGCATAACAAATTATTCAACAATTTTTGTAGATGCATAATAGATTATGCAGCCACTACAACAAAGAAAACACTTACGAAATGAAAATTGAATTCGTCATTCCTAGGAAAATCTCAAGAAAAATTAAATGAAAAATGAAAGTCAAAGAAAACTTAACATAGAGCCGCACTCATTTGTGGCATTCAATGAGTACCTCCATGGAAATGGAACTTGGTGTTATCTTACGGGGAGAAATGAAAACGAACCTAAGCAATTGGTTGTAAGCTTACTTGTCTTAATTTGACTAACAATTCTGATCCTGTCAGAAACGTGCCTGAAGCACTATGCTGATGACAAGACTTGCATCAGCTAAGCAAAGAGATACAAAGAGATGGATAATCACAAGTATTCTAATGGTGGCAAATTCCAAACTAAATGATATCATAAGCCACGTGATTGGTTATTTGTCTAAATGGCATCAAAGAAACATATGCATGTCCTCTGATGCATGTCCACTGTGAACACACAAATCACCAAGGGATCCGAGTGCTCACAATCAATCATCATCATCTAAGGAGATTTGTGATGATGATATCCTAGTGTTGATTCATTGGCTCAAAATCTTCGGGTTTATCATAGCCTCATCTAACAACTCCATGCGAGGCGTTTGCGCACGGGATATAAGTACAAGCAAAGAAAACAAAACGTATAAGTAAAGATCCATGGGGCTAAATAAATATAAAGTGCTGAAATGTAAATAAGACCAAGGTTTACGTGGTTCAGCACTAAGGCCTACGTCCACGGGGTTTGTTGTTTTACTATATTCTTCACGGTTACACGAATAGTCGAATGACTTTTGGGTTTACATGTTTCTCTCTTCTAAATGATTAACTTACACTTGCAAACTCTCTCTCTCTCTCTCCTTCCCTTCCTGATTCTTCCGATCCCCTTTCCTCTTGGTGGAGACGGGGTATTTATAAGGTTAGAATGTGGGACCCATCTCTGATGACCGTTGGAACCTTATCTTCTTGTGTCCTTGCGTCTATCACGCAGAGGTCTGCGTTTGCCCTTGATACCGCAGAGGCATCCTCGCTCGTTCCACAGGTTGATCGACACGTACACTGCTCAGAGTGTTTAATGTGGGTAGTTGAGGGGTCTGCTCGTGTCAGACAAGTGTCTTCTGCCCCTGTCACGTCCGTGTCAGCTAACTTTCTCTCCACCGTTGATCCTAGCTTCTCTTTTGGGGATGCGATAAAGTAACTCCTCGGGGTTTATTTGGTGTTTCGTGGCGCATCATGTTTTGATGTTTTGGCCTGCATGCTTTCCACGTATCTTTTTATATACACGTGTCTGATAGTGAGATATATGTGTACACAATTTTCCCCTTTTCTTCGGGCTTGAATGTCTAATGGGTGCCTTGAAGAAAAACTATCGTCGCATATTCTTCTCACTCCTAATAACTTTTCCTAGATACTTGGGAACGTCTTTTATTCGTGCATTAACTGCTTATGTAACGGGCACGTTTCCCATTCCTCCATTAATTTCCTTCTCTTTCTTTCGGGTATATTAAGGAGAGAAAGAAAATTAATTTCATTCTTCCTAAACATTCTCTCAGTTTTCGTTCTTTGTTTTTCAACCCTTAAATTTTCTGTCTGTCTTCATTGAACCTGTGACCTTAAATTCTCTGTCAGTCTTTATTGAACCTGTGATCTTAAATTCTCTGCACCTTAGCATTAATCACGCCCGCTTCCACTGTTTGTTTCTTCTGCTGCTGTTTTTGCCGGTAAGTTTTTCTTTTCTTTATTTCCACTGTTTTACGTTGTGTTGATTTGTAAATTCTCTGCTACTGTTGTTCCTTGTTTGTGATGAAGAACTTCTTTTTGATGCTTGGATACTAGTTTGCCCCGGTTCTTTATCTTAAATCAAGGAAGCCACTGTTTTGCTTGTATTTGAGTTTTTGAGGGTCTGAATTTTATGGAATTTTGAGCATGTATACTAATTTTAGGGTTTCTGCGTTATCGTGTGTGTATTGCTATTGATGTGGTTTTTGATCTTTGGTAATGTTTTTGAATTGTGTAACTTGTTCTTGATTTTAATCTTTTCGCAGCCATGTCTGACGTCCGCGGCTTACTTGTCAGACTCCTGGTTCTGGTCTATCGAGATCTCCTCCGCGTGGAGAATCTCAAGATGATGCTCGTCGGAGTCGAGTTTCTTCTGGAGCGAAGGCCTCGTCTTCTAGGGAAGAGATTCCTCCGACAAATCCTTCTGGTTCCCGAAGAGTCTTCGATCGCGCAGCGTCTCGTCCTCGTGATGATATTAGGAGTACGCAGGCTCCGCCTCGTGCTGTTGCTTTTGACGCTCCTCCTCTACGTTCGTTAGTGCCCGAGCATCATCTGCGGTCCCCCTCCATTTTAAAGGGAAGAATACGAAGGGTGTAGTTCCGAGGGCTGAATCTTCAAAGAATCCTCCGGTGAAGAGAAAAGCTTCCGAAGCGTTCATTAGTTCATCCGGCCCCGCCGAGGAGGATGAGGCTTCCCCCTTGATACGTAGTGTCTCGGTTAGTAAAAAAAATAACCTTCAAGCATATTGATCTTGAAATATTCAAGGAAAAGCATGAGCTCCAAGCCTTCGGGGTTCGTTTCTATGCCCCTGAGGATGATATTACTTATGAGCTTATCTCAAAGTATGAGTTCGATGAATTTCATTTGTTAACGATGGTTGGAGCGTTCGAAGCTGGTCTTATGCTGCCGTTGTACAATCAGGTGATTCCTCTACTATGACGTGCTCGCTAGTCGTGAAGGCTCTTCCACAAATACTCACAGCCGTTCCGTATCCCAACTATCGGGGAATTATCTCCGCTCCCTGAAGGAGTGCTATCTGCGAGTAAGGGGGAGACGTCGATGACTTGCTACGTCCCCAATCCCGCGGAGAAAGAATGGTATACTCCTGAGAATTTCAATAACTCCTTCGGTGATTACGTCAATAGTAGGAACCGCAAGCCGTGGAGTGTCAGCCTTCGAATCTCGCTGCTCCTCGGGGCGAGATCGTCTGTTAAATGAGGTCAGCGATGCCAAGCTGAAGTATGTTCCTGGCACGGAGGGGTCTAGTCATCGGAAACTCTTCCCAGCGCGCGAGAGGATCAAGCGCGATCATGACTACAAGTGGCACGCCACCGTTATCGAAATAGTTGGTCCGTGGGCTTACGGTTGGATTCCTGGTCCCCGCGGTTGGCGGCCTACCGAGAGTAGTAAGCCGCGCGAGTCTCCTCCTGCTCGTTATGGAGATTTCTGTCCTGGCGTTTGAACTTTGCGGGTATGAATTTTCCTTATGCCCTTGACGTCGTAGAGGGAGACGAGGAGGAAGGTTCTGGTGCTATACTTCCACCGAAGATACCTCAACTGCTCAGGTACGCGGATTCTAGCGGCGCTTCTTCTTTTTAGAAATTCATCTGACGGGAAAAATAATTCTTTTTGTGGTGTTGTTTTTCAGGTGTTGAAGAAGAAAAAGATTAAGCCGAAGCAGTCTTCTACTATGTGATGGGCGAGGCTGAGGCCAAGAAGAAGTTTACTAGTCCAGTGAACGAAGAGTTTGCTGGGGATGAGGAGATTACAGATGGGGAGGAACGTACTGGTACTTCCCTATCAATGTCGAAGAAGAGGTATTTGTTGGTCATGTTGGTGATGAAGGAAGGAACAAAGCCGTGGTGGCTGATGGCGTTGTTATTGGGGGCATTTCTGTCCCTGCTGGTGATGTCGTGGATACCCTTCCCGCCTCTCAAGAATTTTCTTTTGATCGGATGTACTCCACGGGGGAGTTCTTTGACGATGCCCTCGATTTTACCGAGGACTTCTCTTTACTTTCCCCCAATGATAATTGGGATGTTCTTGGTGGTGATGGTAATGGAGACGCTACTGTTGAAGATGGTGGCGCGGAGGAGCATGCTGCTCATGTAGGCGCGGAGGAGCATGCCGACATTTGTGCTGAGGGGGGCGTGTCAGAGAAGGGGAAATCGGTCATTGATGCGCCTGTTGATAATCTTCCCCAGTCGTCGACGTTTGAGGGCGAGGACGCCATCATGGATTGGTTCAAGGAAAAGAATCTTCTATTTGTCCGTCAACCTGCCCCTGTTGTTGCTGGGGAAAAGGAATCTACTGCGTATACCCGTCGCATGATGGAGATGTCGTCTAAGGCGCGGGTGTCTGAAGCCTGGGGAAAAAATTTGAGTGTTCCCGAAGCTACCCTTGTGCCGGAGCCTCCTACTTCCGTTGCAGATATGATGGCCATCGCCGACGGGTATCAATATGGCTTTCCGCAGCAGCGTGTCTTGGAGGTAAATTTTCGTACATACTTTTTCGTGACAATCGAATGCTTCGGTGAAATAATGTTTGTCATCTTGATGTGTAGATGATGAGGAGTGAGCATTGTAACCACGTGCTGTATCAGTTCTTCAAAGCGAAATCTCTGAAGCTCGAGGCTAAGCTTCGTCACAGAGAAAAGGAATTATTTGCGGCTGAGGTCGAAATAGAAGAACTGAGAAAAAGCCTCAAGGAGAAAGAGAAGCTGGGTGAAGCAGAGGCCTGTCTTCGTTCCGAGCTTGTTGCTGTTCGCGCTGAGTTAGAGCAAACTCGCAGCCAAGTTTCAACTTTCACAGGTTTGGTTCTTTTTCCCTCGCAGTATGTCGTCATTCCTCTATTTCTTAGTTGTTCTGTCTGAGTCTCCCCACCCTATCTCTAGTGGGTGGCGTACCCGAGCTGATATGGCTTCGAAACGAAAGAGCTCGGCAAAAATCTCGTATTAGAGATCTGGTTGAGAAAATTAAGAATGAAGCCAAGAAATGGGATGCTCGGGCTGAGGTATGGCGCGCGAGGCATGTTCAGATGGTCGACATGCAAAATCTGTACAACCATGATCGTGCTTTATTTAATGGCACACTGTTGTGGACACGTGATAGTCTGCGGGAAGCCCGTGATCGTACTTCCTTGCTGGAGTCTAGGATTCAGCTGCTGGAGGAAGAATTACAGAAGGCTCGATCCATTCCTCTTTCAGGGGTTAAGGATAATATGCTCTGTCTTGTCAGAGAAAAAGATGATGCCCGTGCCGAAGCCCATGCTCTAAGCAAGGCCCTTGCCGCGTCCCGCGTTGAAGTAGCTCGTCAGGCTGAGTCTGAGAGGAATCTTGAAGTGTGTATTTACAGACTTAGCAAAGGGGTCTCGGAGATAAATAAAGAGGTCGACCATCTTCGTCACATGGACTCGATGAAGCAGGTATAATTAGATGCCTATCAATTTACTCTCACCAACCTTCAACTAGACTATAAGAAATTATCCGCGGAATATGACCATCTTGATGAAGCGCGAGATGCGGTTGTTAATGAGTATGAAGAGGCTTCGGCTTGTGTCGAAGGTATAATCCTATTTCATCGAGTGTGACCGTGTTTTTTTTCTGCGCTAACTCCGTGGTGTTGTCTTTTTCAGAGCTCGAGGGACACCTTCGCGTCACAAATGAAAAACTGAAAAGGCTCAATCTTCCTTACGCAGCAGGAAGAACAGACCAATCATTTCAAGAATTTAGCGGCACACCGCGAGGAGGCCGTTGGTGCTGCTTCTAGAGAAGTGAATCGGCTATCTTCGTTATTATCCCAAGCCCAACAGCGGACAACAGTTATTAAGCACAAGGCTCGTTGTCAATTGGCTGGGGAGACGAACAAGATGCTGGAGAGGATAGAACTTGGCCTATAGAACGAGCATGGTATCATGAAGAACTATCCTCGTCGTCCAGTTCCTTCTGCCTTTCCTGACTCCTCGGGACCTTCTTCTGGTGGGAGCGTCCCTTCAAGTCTTCGGAATAATCCTGCCGATGGGGCAGCAATCTAGGCAGAGACCGCAGCATTTTGTAGGGGCCGCGGCATCATTATGCGTGCCAAAGCGTGCCAAAGCGTCGCGGCATTCGCTTCCCGTAGGAAATGCAAGGCAAACTTGCATTTTCTTCTCAACCAACATCCCTTCCCTTTTTGTAATCATGTAACAAGAATATTTTTTGCTGATATCCTGTAAAAGGAATATTTTTTGATGTGTATCCTTGAATTGGCCTTTCACTTTTTGTAATCATCCTTTATGAAATGGATCCTTTTCTTGATATACCTGCAATGTTGGTTTGTTTTTATTTTAAGCATTTGTGAAAAAACAAACAAAAGTTTTTAAGTGTTTGAGTGCGATACTGAAGGAAGGTACCTTCGTGATCGTCTTGAGACCTGTCACCCCGCTGGCGAATCCTGGGCCAGAGGATTCCCAGACGGTGGGGGCCGGGGCAACGTTCTAGGATATGGGATTAAAATATTTACACACCCATTCCGTCGACCCGTTGCCTTAAGATTGGTTGGGTATCTCTTTCTGCTGGGTGCCTTCCCCCTGGTCTTACACTTATGGACACTGATGGGGGAGCCCTGAGAGATTGTAGATTAACTACTTTCCCCAATATTGTCGATAGATTCCGCTGACTTGATAATTTGAAAGCTTGTTTGATTGATAAGTTGAGGCCTGCAATTCCTCTTCCAGAGATAGAAACATGTGGAGCGGTCAGGCTCCCTTCTTCTTCTGGTACACTCCAAGCAGATTCAAGTCTGCGTTGCTCCTATGGGAAGTATGGTTTGAGCCACTTAGCATTCCAAGGATGCCGGAGGACCTCGCCTTTTAGATTACGAAGGTAGTAGGAACCGTTACCCGCAACGTCGTGTATTAAAAAGGTCCTCCCCACGTAGGTGCTAATTTTCCCCATTTCTTTTCTTGCTGATACCGTGGGATTGTTCTCAACACATACTGCCCCTCTACAAAATTCCGCAGCTTTACCTTTTTGTTGTACTCCCTTGCTAGTCTTCGTTGATAATTTTCCATCTTTTGTAATGCTACTTCCCTTCTTCCTTCCAAGTCGTCCAACCTTTCTAACATCATATCTGTTGTGAGGTTTTTCTCCCAAGCTTCGGTCTTCGTGGTTGGCATGAGGATTTCCGTAGGTATGACTGCTTCAGCTCCATAAGTTAGAAGAAACGGGGATTCCCCGGTGGCGGATCTTCGTGTTGTCCTGTATGCCCATAACACATTGTGCAGTTGTTCGCACCATCTTCCTTATGCTCGTCTAATTGTTTTTTGAGTATAAGGGCGAGGGTCTTGTTGGTAGCTTCCGCTTGTCCGTTGCTTTGAGGGTATATGGGGGTGGACTTGTTCTTTCTTATTTTGAAAGTATCGAAGAGCATGTCTATATTTTTCCCCTGTAATTGCTTGCCATTATCAGATACAATTTCAGCGGGTATACCAAATCTGCAAATGATGTTCTGGAATATGAAAGTAAACACATCCACGTCTCTGATCCTGGCCAAGGCCTTAGCCTCCACCCATTTACTGAAGTAGTCCGTGGCTACTATCAAAAATCGTCTTTTCCCTGATCCTTCGATGAAAGGCCCGACGATGTCTACGCCCCATTTTGCAAATGGCCACGGGCTATCGACGGAGTTTAACATTGTGCCGGCGCGTGGATCTTTTTTGCGAAGCGCTGACATTCTTCACATCGTCGGGACATCCTCGCGGCATCCTGTATCATTGTCGGCCAGTAATATCCTTGCGTTTTTGCTTTGTCAGCTAGTGATCTCATGCCGCTATGATTCCCCGCGTCACCATAATGGATATCATTTAGAATTCGATGCCCCTCTTTCCGGGACAAGCAACGTAGTAATGGTCCAAGGAAGGATTTCTTATACAGGACCCCATCCCGAAGATCATATCTTCCCACTTTGGAGAGTATCTTCCTAGCTTGTTTCTGATCCGCAGGTAAGCTTCCTTTTTCGAGAAAGGCATGGATTGTCACTCTCCAGTCATCTTCGTTGCTGAAGTCTTCGTCTTGATTTGCTCTTGACAGGATATCTCTTCGTCAAAGTCATTATGGATGTCTTCTCCTACCTGGTCTTCGATATTTTCTTCCACTGTATCTTGATTGGTAGCGAAGGAGAATTGAGATGCAATCGAAGGCTCGTATACCCTTGCTATTTTAATAGCTTCGACATTTTTATCCCTCAGCATGGATGATATATATGCTAGGGCATCCGCGTGCCTGAGGTCCCTTCTGCATAAGTGCCGGAACTTAATGTTCGGGATTTGTGATGCCAATGTTTGGACCAAGGCCATGTAAGCTGAGAGGGTGTCATCGTACACATTATACTCGAGCCCTATTTGCCGTATGACAAGCTGCGAATCACTTGTCAGCCTTACATCGGTTACCCCCATCTCTATTATTATACGGAGGGCATGTACGACAGCTTCGTATTCAACAATGTTGTTGGTATGCTCTTTGAATTCCAATCTAAGTGCCTGTATAATCCTTTCTCCAGTTGGGGTGATAATGACAATGCCTATTCCTGCTCCTTCCTTATTTTTGGATCCGTCGACGAAGACTTCCCATTGTCTTTGACTCGCAGGTTCGAGGATATCCATTGGATCCTTGTTTTCTTCCTCGGCTTCTGGTATTCCCTTAATCTCTTCGTCGTTGTCAAGGGGGAGGTCTGCTAAGAAATCCGCCAGAACTTGGGACTTCCGAGAATGTTGAATTTCATGAATGATGTTGAATTGGTCCAGATGGGTGTTCCATTTGGCTATTCGGCCCACTTTTCCCGTGCTTTTGAGGACTGCTTCCAATGGTGCTTTGCATGGACCCTGACGAGGTGAGTTAGGAAGTAGGTTCTCAGTTTTTGGGTAGCCCATACCAGTGCGAGGATGAGTTGTTCAATCTTAGTATAATTTCTTTCCGCAGAATTGAGGGTCTTGCTGACGTAATAGATAGGTTGTTCTATCTTTGTATTGGTTTTGACTAATACCGCGCTGACTGCGTCCTCTGTTGCTGCTATGTACAGTGCCAAAACCTCGTCAGGGTCTGGCTTCTGCAGGATCGGGATTGAGGCTAGGTGTTCTTTGATTTTTTGGAATGCTTCCTCGCATTCAGCGGTCCATTCGAACCTGCTCCCTTTTTTGAGAATATTGAAGAAATGTTTGCATTTGTCCGAAGACCGTGCAATAAATCTGCCCAACGCTGCTATAGATCCATTGAGCTTCTGTACTTCCTTTAAATTCTTTGGGGACGGCATCTCTACTATGGCTTGAATCTTTGCTGGGTCTACCTCGATGCCCCTTTTTGTTACCAGATACCCGAGGAACTTCCCCGAGGTGACACCGAAAGTACATTTCTCCGGATTCACTTTCATGTGATGTCTCATTGCTTCGAAGATATTCCTCAGGTCCTGGTGGTGATCTTTACGCAGCTTGCTTTTGACGAGCATGTCGTCAACGTAGACTTCTAGGGTTCCTCCAATCCATGGCTTGAAGATAGCATCGACCATCCTTTGGTATGTTGCCCCTGCGTTTCGAAGTCCGAAAGGCATTCTAGTATAGCAATAAAGGCCATGTGGGGTGTAGAACGCTGTGTGTGGCTGATCTTCTTCTGCCAGGGCTACTTGGTTGTAACCAGAATATCCGTCCATGAATGACAGCTCTTCGTACCCTTCACTGCTTCAACCAGTTGATCTATGCTCGGCAGGGGATAGCTGTCCTTTGGACATGCCTTGTTGAGATTAGTAAAGTCGATGCATATTCTAACCCCTCCATTTTTCTTAGGAACAATGACCATGTTGGAGATCCAGGTAGGATACTTGACTTCCTTGATAAATCCTGCGTCTAGTAGTTTCCGAAGTTCTGTTTCTACTGCCTCATGATACTCTGGAGCTACTTTTCGTATTTTCTGCCTGAACGGGGGCGTGCCCGGTTTGATGCGTAGTTCATGTTGGATTACTTTTGGGTCAATCCCCGGCATATCTCCTAGCTTCCAGGCGAACACATCCGCGTATTCCTTAAGTAATTTGGTTAAGGAATGTTCCCTTCCTTCGTCCATTATGGTCCCGATTTTGATCATCTTCGGGTTTTCTTCCGTTCCTATGTTGATTTCCTTTACGGGCTCCACTGGTGTGAACACAGGCTTCGGGTTTCCGAGGACTGGGACGTTCTTTAATTGCTATTTAGCGTGTTTCTGTTCTTCGCTGGTTGTTGAAGTACTTGTTTCTGTGCTTAGGACATTATCATCTTTCGTCAAGCCCTTCCCTGTAGTTTCCTTGAGGAACAGGTCTATGGCCTTCTCTTTCGCGGTTTCTTGATTTTTTACTCTTCGGATTTTTCGCTGCTCTTCTTGCTCGTTGTTGATATGATCCTGAGTGGCCTGGCACTCTCGCGTAGTGATCCGATCTCCCTTGATTTCCATTACTCCCTCAGGTGTTGGAAATCTGAGATATTGGTGGTATGTTGCCGCAACTCCTTTGAGCTTATGTATCCATTTTCGTCCAATAATAGCGTTGTAGGGGGAAGGGGTGTCCACCACACTGAATCGGGTTTCCAGTTTCATGGGCCCTGCGTTAACCTGCAACACGATGTCTCCCAAGGGCTTCGTGGCTGCTCCATTGAATCCGTAGATGGTGTGATAAGAGGTCATTAACTGTTCATCATGGAGCTTCATCCGTTTGAATGCATCGTAAATAGGACGTTTACGGAGCTTCCCCCGTCTATGAGGATCTTTTTGAGGTTACATCCAGCTACTGGTGTTAGGACCAAGGGATCGTTATGGTCTTCCATATCTTCTTCGATATCCTCGGCATCGAAGATGATAGGAGATTCCATCCATTCTTCGTGTTCGTCCACCACTATCCCATCGACCTTATATTTCGCAGCGGTCTTCGAATTGCTTCCGTAACCTCTTTCCTATCTGCGCTGTAAGTGAGGGTCCTGTGGCTTCAGAACACGAGATGGTGTTGATTGTTCGGTTTCCTTCCGGAAGTTGGACTGGTTTGGTTCGCTTGGATCTGTCCTCGGTAACATCCTTTCGTACGTAATGTTTGAGCTCTCCCGCATCAATTAATTTTTGGATCATTATTTTAAGGTTCTTGCACTTTTCGGTCTGGTGTCCGTTGAAACAGTGATATTCACAGTAATCTTTAGACTTCTCGGATCTCGGGGGCTGCTTTCCCTTAGACCATGGCCACTCCAAGTTTTCCCTCCCTTTGATCTCTCGTAGGATACGAGCATAGCTAGCGTTGAGTTTCGTGTAAACTTGATCTTCGAATTTTCGGTCACCTGTCTTCGTTCATCCCTTCGTTCCTTCCTATCTTCGTGAGGTCTCTCCCTGAGCAACTCCTTTTGGCCCCATTGGTTTGTTCCGCTGAATTGGTGCGGTGAGACCTCTGCGGATATGCCCTCGGGTTTTCCCGTTGAATTTCTTCAAGTCGAGCGTGCTTTTCGATAATTATTCGAAGATCTCCCTCTGTCTTAGGCACGCTCCCATGAATTTCAACAAATAGGGGACTCATTCGGTCTAAGCCCCATTTGTAGCAATTGATGCTTACCACTGGGTCCACGCTCCCTATGGCTTGGCAGATCTTGTGCCATCTGTTAGTGTACTCCCTCGTGGTTTCCTTGTAGCCAATCGCTAGTGAAAAGAGCTTATCCATTCCGGTGTTTACAGTCTTGTTGTACATGTACGTTCTTAAGAATTTCTCTGCGAGTTGGTCGTATGAGTGGATGGATTTGGTGGCAGATTATCGAACCATGATAACGCCGATCCCTTCAGGCTTGACGGGAAGTATCTGCAGAGTACGGCGTCGTTCTGACCCCATCTAGCTAAGACACGGTTGTAGTACCGAATATGTGCAGCAGGGTCGCTGGATCCATCATAGCATTCGAACGTTGGGACAGGGCATTTCAGTGGAATAGGGGTGTTGGCCAAGCGATGAGTTAAGGGCGTGGAGTTAGCTTCTCTCATGACCTCTTCTAACCTCCCCCCGCCTTGTTTTTTTTTAATTGCCTGATCTCGGCCATCATCTCATCTCGTAGTTCTTCCATTGCGCGGTGGTGCCCTAAATTCTTCTTCGTTACCGTCTGACTCTCCATCGTCATAATCCGGGTCGGATACGCTACTTCCCCTTGTCGCGTCTTCATTAGCCGCTATGACGACTCTACAGTCTCGGTTTGGCTCTGGTGCTTTGGAGTTTGCTTCATCAAGTTGTTGGCTGGTCTTCGTGCTTAGAGCAATCCGCTCCTTTAAATCTTGATTTTCTCTGGCCAACAGGGCTACTCATCTGCGTAAACCTGCTGGCTCTTCTTCAGTTCCTCAAGCTCAGCCATCAGTCGGTGTGATTGGTTGGACCCCTGATTGGGAGTCCCAGCGCGTGCTACTACAGCCATGGTGCCGCCCTCCTCCATGGTCTGCACTAAAGGTGGCAGGGGTTCAGCTTCGGTTGCTGGCATTTCCAAATTGGGGTGAGTGCCCCTCTGCGGTGCTAGAGCCGCCGGTATGGTTTGATTTTGATCATTTGTTGGTGGCATTCCAAAAGTTAGAAGGTGCACGGGTTGGAATGTTCTGGATTCATCCACCCTTTCTCTTGGTTGATTAAGTTGATTCATGGCGCAAGTATTGCTAGCCTCTGCAGCCTTCGGGACTACCGCAGCCGCACCGTACTTTGTCGCTGCTGCTCTGAGAGCCGCCGCTGCAACTGAATTAGCGTTCATAGGTGAAGTGATTTCCGCAGTATCTTGCCTTTGACTGGTCATTTTAGCTTTATCTCCTTCTGCTTGCTTCGGGTGATGACCGGGGTTGTCCTGGGTGTTCTTTTGACAAAGCTTTGGATTTTCCTGCTTCCTGCGTCTTTTCCATCACGTGTCCTTTTGTTGACAATGAAATCTCCCGAAACTCGCCTTCTTTACTCACAATACGTTCTTTCTGCATAAGGCATTTCAAACGAAAAACGGGAATATCCGCGTGAAGCGGGTTAGTTGGCGAAATACATTCTTCCAGGAGAGGATTAATACACGCAAGTTATAATTACGGGTTAAAGTTTTATTAAAGGAGATCCTTATAAAAACTACGAAAACCCCCAGAGAGACGGGTTCGCATGAGATTAAAGAAAATCGTAAATCCGCGGATTAGAACAATAAATCTTATCGAAGATAAAAGGTGGGTTTTTAACAATACAGTTAACAAATGATCTATACGGTCCGAGCTGATAAATCAGAGCAATCATATGCCAATTTAAAATGAAATCACAGGACAAGATAAATCTTTTACCGGGACGAAGTCCCTGTTTCTAGCGCCAAATTGTGAACACACAAATCACGAAGGGATCCCGTGCTCACAATCAATCATCATCATCTAAGGAGATTTGTGATGATGATATCCTAGTGTTGATTCATTGGCTCAAACCTTCGGGTTTATCATAGCCTCATCTAACAACTCCATGCGAGGCGTTTGCGCACGGGATATAAGTACAAGCAAAGAAAACAAAACGTATAAGTAAAGATCCATGGGGCTAAATAAATATAAAGTGCTGAAATGTAAATAAGACCAAGGTTTACGTGGTTCAGCACTAAGGCCTACGTCCACGGGGTTTGTTGTTTTACTATATTCTTCACGGTTACACGAATAGTCGAATGACTTTTGAGTTTACATGTTTCTCTCTTCTAAATGATTAACTTACACTTGCAAACTCTCTCTCTCTCCTTCCCTTCCTGATTCTTCCGATCCCCTTTCCTCTTGGTGGAGACGGGGTATTTATAAGGTTAGAATGTGGGACCCATCTCTGATGACCGTTGGAACCTTATCTTCTTGTGTCCTTGCGTCTATCACGCAGAGGTCTGCGTTTGCCCCTTGATCCCGCAGAGGCATCCTCGCTCGTTCCACAGGTTGATCGACACGTACACTGCTCAGAGTGTTTAATGTGGTAGTTGAGGGGTCTGCTCGTGTCAGACAAGTGTCTTCTGCCCCTGTCACGTCCGTGTCAGCTAACTTTCTCTCCACCGTTGATCCTAACTTCTCTTTTGGGGATGCGATAAAGTAACTCCTCGGGGTTTATTTGGTGTTTCGTGGCGCATCATGTTTTGATGTTTTGGCCTGCATGCTTTCCACGTATCTTTTTATATACACGTGTCTGATAATGAGATACATGTGTACACATCCACACAAAGCAGTGTACAAATATCGCTTAAGAAGTACGCATCATGAAAGAACCTGACGAACATTACTACAGTTTCAGAAAGTTTTTGTTTTTTCGGATCTAATTTTTACAAGTTATACAATATTGTCATGATGAGAGATGATAACACAGTATACTCGTTTGATTATGAATCGTCTTCATCATCAATACCTGATGATATTGCCTTGCATATTAAGAAGATTCATTTTCCACCAGTGGTGAGAGCTCATCCATTTATCGAGGTATACAAAGCTATACTTATATAAACAAGACCTGGATATGAATATGCTTCTTCAGGATACTCCACTAGAGAAATTACACAAGGGTTTGGATACGACTGCTTGACCAACGATTACAAGTTATTCAAAATACCCCTGGTACGAACAACAATCGATCTGTAGTAGGTGTCTACTAATTGAGATCAAATTCCTGGGAACCACGATATATTCCTCATGAATTTTCCCCTGAAACACCACCAAGGGTGTTGTCTAACGGAGATATTCATTGATTTTAACTACTTAGGACAGCAGAAACCCTAACTTCACCAGCAACCCCTCAATCTAAGTTGAACCCATTTATCGCGGATTCAATCCATACTCAAATACTCTTCAAATCTTCAGAAATCTGTTCAACACCTTCTTCAAATAATAATCAATCTCAGAACCCAAACAATATTTTCGGAATCCATTGGAATGGGTTTGTAAAGTATTATTCATCGAAAGCAATTATACAATCAAAACTTGTTTTGAACTAAGGTTTTGTAATGAAATCAAAACCAAAGAGAGATGCAGAGAGGAGACTGGACTGTTAAAAAATGAAAAACAAAAATTCTAAAAATTCAGGTTTCCTAGAAATTTTATCCCAAAAAATGGTTGCCCGCGTAAATATTTTCGTCCGTGGATTTGACGGTGTAGAAAATCTGAAAAATAGGTTTCCCTGTAGTTTTCAGGGAACAGAATTCAAGGTTTGCTCAATTTGGGCCCTATGTTGATCCAACGTCCTAAATTATGCTTCCATGGAAGTAACTAAGCTATCGGCAGTGGGACATGACAACATGCCCTTGTCGCGAAATTTCTTGATCTCAACAAAATCTTGTTTAACTTTATGAAGTTCCTCCCAATCAATCTCGACCTGATCAAGCATAGTAAAATGATCGCTATGCCATTGAATAAAAATATTTTTATGAGCTTGGAGCTCACCAATCTTCTCAGCACGAGGTACATCCAACATTTTAACCCTACCTAGCTCATATCGTAGTTCCTTGATACGATCACGATCGTCCTTCTGATAAAACAAGCTGCTGATTTAAGGAATCAATCTTACATTCTCGAGATCTAAGATCAATCCTTACAACGTGGAGCTCTTCATTATGCATCCGAGCAACGTTGTCGGCCCTCTCTTCGAGATGACGAATCGTGGCTACCAACAGAAGGACCACTTCAGACCCAAAGAGCCTAATCAACTTAGAAAATTAGAAGATGGAAAAAAATAAATAGCTTCATTCACTTGCTTATCCCGACGTAGCCCATTGATTTTTAGCATGTCATCATCTAGCTCGAACGGAAGACAATGAACATCGCCCTTAACGGCCTTGTCATACTTTCTTGCCATATAAGACTCAACCAACATAGTAGTTCTCAAGTTGTTACTTTGATTGCTTCAAAAAAAAAAAGTTGTTACTTTGATAAATTCAGTGAAGGATTAATCCGGGGAAACTGGGTATATAAAAACCACGTACGAAATACCTAAGTACACTAACAATGTTCACCAAGCGACATTGAGTTTCCTTGTCTTGAGAACTCAAGACACGGGCCTGGTCCTCCTCGTTCTATTAACACTGATAGTGTTCTCTACAATCAGTTAACATCAATTGTACCAAAAAAAATGATATTTCAGTTGATACAGTGGTGAAGGATAAGTAAACTTAAGCAGTGAAGGATAAGCAGTTACAACTCATGCTAGGTTGTCTACAGCTGGTCAATGTCACATGCTTTCTGTTCACGTCAAAGTGTTTGTTGTGATTGGTCACTATAAATATTCACCTGGTTGGGTCATGTGCTTGTAATGAAGTTTTATCTTCTTTCTAATAAACAGAAAGAGTTTTCTTAAATGAAATATCACACTGTTGCTACGTTCATCTGAGTAAACTCATCAGAACACAGTAGGGTGGCGACCTGATCAGCCTCACCAAATACAATAAAAGAGGACGAAATAACAATCATTATACTACCAGAACCAGCACTTCCATCACCAACAACACTTATACCAGCAGAATCCATAATAACCTTCTCACCACTACCGACACCAACACCCGAAGCACTTTCATCGTTGGGAGCACCCTTGTCAAAGACATTACTCGTAAGGAGCAGCTCAACCTCGGGCATCGGAGAAGGTATGCCTATAACTCAACTTGGTTCTGCTAGTACACATGTGCATGAGCATTCTGATAGACACATTTTTGTGTCTGAATTGTCCTCAGTGTCTCTATTGCTAGTGCTTGATTTTGTACTTATTATGGTGTTTTTATGTTTGTGTAGGTGTTTTTGGAGAAATACACTTGTGCGGAAAAAGTTGCTCAAAAAGTGCTATTTGGACCCCTGGAGGACATTTGCTATACGGACCCCATATTTGGCTAAGGGACACCCAAGGTTATGCGTAGCCCAAATTCATCCTCAGCACCCAAATTTATCCTCAGCACCCATCTGCTACTCGCACCCCGGGAAAGGATAGGGGCATTTCATCTTCAACATTTCAAAAAAACATTTTGGCGGGAAAATATTTCCATTCAGTGGCAGATTTTTCGATCGGATTTTGGAGGAGTTTTTGTGCGATTCAATCGCTGAAACTTTACGGGTAGTTGTGATATGTCCTAACAGAGCTGGTATGGGTGTTTGTTTTGATCAAATTTGGCTGAAAAATCCGTGAGAAGAAAACAGGCAGCACGTGCATGAGAGGAACAGTTCACGGGATTGCATGAGTTTTGGAGAATTTAAACGTGTTTTGCTCATGTTTGATGACTCGAGCAACACTTTGGACCTTGACAAAGATAAATAAGGAGATTTTGCAGATGTAGAAACGCGTGAGAAGCTAAATCAGGGAAGAAAATATTCCCAGAATATTTTCTTTACTGCCCGAGTTCAATGAAGAATATTGAGAATTATGGCGTGATTAAATGAGGCTGAGAAGTATAAATAGATTTCTGGGATCATATAGAAGGGGGGCGGAGAGTTTGGGGTCGAGAGGAGAGCTCAGGATACGTGAATCAAGAGTTTTCAGAACTCTGTTTCTGCTGCTGCACCAAGAACAAGAAGAACAAAAGACCACCAGAGGCAGTCGTTTATCAACAGTGACAACGACAGCCACACAAGGGTCGCAGAGTTACAACAACAGCAGTTCTTTTCTATCGTTCTTTGTAACAGTGTTTTGCAACAATTATAAACGTTGCAAACACCCAATTTTCATCATTTTCTCCATTTCATCATTTGTACACCTACTTTGAGCAATGAAATCAACTTTTGAGCGTGTTTCCAACATCATGATGAGCTAAACCCAATCCTTGGGGCTATGGAGGAAGCCATTGTTTCGTTAAAAGTGATATATTTCTATTAATTAATTACAACTTTATTATGATTTTTGCATTGAACTAAAAATTGTTTATATGATTTTGATTAGTTAGGTGTATTTTCTCTTGATAGAATATGCTTGCTTTAGGGTTTTGATATTCTATGCTTGGATGAACATCTATTCTTTTGGAAATCTACATGTCTAGGAAATACTATTAGAATCAATTTGAATGTTGAGTATCATAATTATTGTTTTATTAAATCACTAACATCAACCAATGGTGGAATCCTAGCCCTATTCTCTCCATAATTTTCACAACATCTTTTAATTTAGTTCAGCTATTTTTATTTATTAAAAGGGAAATCTAAAAATCCGCTTTCACAAGTCTTGAAAGAATCATATTACTACAACAACTTTGAAAATACATCACATTCTTTCTCTCTTAGTGACATTCTAATAGTGTCAAAATCTTCTCATAATCTTCTCTAAATTCATAAATTCACTTCTGAGAATAACTGCTCCATAACTCTTGATTCTGCTGGTTTTTCTGTGTAGGACTTGAGCTCTGGGAAGACTCTTTTCCAAGGACCACATAAGAATGGCCTTTATCCAATTCAGTACACTCCATCTACCTATGCCTTATCATCAACAATAACAGATCATACTCTTCTTCATAAGAGATTTGGTCATCCATCCTTTCAAACTTTTCAGAGAATTTGTAATCATCTCAATTTAAACAATGTAGCTAATAAACCATTTACTTGCTTAGATTGTAAAGTTTGTAGAACTCACAAACTACCATTTCAACTTTCTTTAAATTCTGCAAAATAACCTCTGGAGTTGTTGCATATGGATCTTTGGGGTCCTTGTCATGAACAATCTTTATCTGGCTCTCTTTATTATGCAAATATAGTGGATGATTACACAAAGTATTGTTGGGTTCTACCATCAAACTCTAAGGCTGATTTTAAACATGCTTTTCATTCCTTTGTCACAAAAATTGAAAAACGTTTATCTTGTTATGTCATTACCATCAGAACTGACAATGGTGGTGAATTTTTAAATGACTTACTACATTCTTTCTGTGATCAAAAAGGCATTACTCATGAACTGTCTTGTCTTCAGACACCAGAGCATAATGGTATTGCTGAAACTAAACATAAGCATTTACTGGATGTTACTAGAACTCTCTTATTTCAGTCTGGTCTACCTCCCTCTTATTGGGTTAAAGCTTTACTTACATCTAATCATCTTATTAACATACTTCCAACTAGAGCAATTCAGTTTGTCACTCCTTTTCAAATGCTTTTTCATAGAGTTCCAGATTATAATTTTTTGAAAGTTTTTGGATGTTCTTGTTTTTCATGGTTAAAACCATATACTTCCAACAAGCTTGAACCAAGGAGCAAGCATTGTGTGTTCACAGGCTATAGTTTACATCACAAAGGCTATAGATATTTAGACCCATCTACTGGAACTGTGTATATCTCAAGACATGTTACATTCAATGAGACTTGTTTTTCTTTTAAAGATGCTCTCTCTACTTCAGTACCCATTACTGATTTATCTAAAGCTTCTTCTGCTCCTCCTACAATAATTCCACCTTTACAATCTGTTCCTCAGACTTCCTCTTTTCCTGTCACTAAGAATGCTCATCACATGAAAACTAGGGGCAAGAATGGCATAATAACACCAAAATCATACTTTGCAACAAAACATCCTTTGCAACTTGTTTTGATAACTAATTTTGTTACAGTTCCTACTTGTATTATTGTTGCTCATAAACAAAAGGTTTGGAGAGTTGCTTCTGCAAATAATTTACTGCTTTACAGCATGTTGGTACTTGGTCTCTAGTGGATACCTCTGAAGCTCAACATGTAGTAGGTTGTAAATGGGTTTTTAGAGTCAAATACAAAGCAGATGGCACTATTGACAAACATAAGGCTAGATTAGTTGCAAAGGGTTATCACCAATAACATGGCATAGATTTTGATGAGACTTTTAATCCAGTTGCAAGGCCAACCACAATAAGAATTATCTTTTATATGGATGTTCAGTTTGGATGGAAAATACATCAATTGGATGTAAGCAATGCATTCCTTCATGGTGATTTAAAAGAAACAGTTTATATGTCTCAGCCTCCAGGTTTTGTTGATTCCGAGAATCCTAATCATGTTTGTTTACTACACAAGGCCATATATGGATTAAAGAAAGCCCCTAGGGCATGGTATGAAAATCTAAGTACAGCTCTTTTGGACTTAAAATTTGAGAATTCCAAAGCTGATCCTTCTCTCTTTGTGCATCATGATGGCTCACACATTACAGTAGCTCTCATCTATGTGGATGATATTTTGCTCACTGGTTCTTCTAAAAGTTCCCTGCAATCAGTGATCTCTAATCTTCAAACTCAGTTTCCAATCAAAGATATGGGATATGTTCACTATATTTTAGGTCTTGAGGTTAAAAGAGATTCAGATACATTGATTCTTTCTCAAACTAAATATGATGTTGACTTGTTAAAGAGATTCAATATGGAAGGTGCTAAAGCTTGTCAAATACCATTGGATGCTTCTGATAAACTGTCAAAGGATGTTGGTGATTTACTTGAAGATCCATCTGAATACAGAAAATTGGTAGGTTCTCTTCACTATATTACATGGACTAGGCATGAGTTTTCTTATGCAGAGAACTTGGTTTGTCAGCATATGCAACACCCTAGAGTTCCACACTTTCTTGCAGCAAAAAGGATTCTCAGATATGTTAAAGGCACTCTCAGTTTTGGTCTGCAGTTCACAAAAGGTTCTACTTTTCTCTTGGGATTCTCAGATGCTGATTGGGTTGTCTGTGTTAATGATAGGAGATCCACAGGTGGATACAACATCTTTTTGGGTTCAAATGTAGTGTCTTGGTCATCTAAAAAGCAGACAACAGTTGCAAGATCAAGCACAAAAGCTAAATACAAGACTCTTGCTCATAGTGCAGCTGGGATTGTGTGGATTTGTTATCTTCTTCAGGATTTGCACTTTCCTATATATGGTATTCCTAAACCTTCTTGTGATAATATTAGTTCTCTGTCTCTTGCTTCTAATCCAGTTTAACATTCCAAAATGAAGCATGTTCATCTGGACTATCATTTTACTAGAGAACTAGTACAATCCAAGGCTTTGGATGTATTCTATGTGAACACTTTGGATCAGTTGGTAGACATTTTTACCAAACCTCTCCATGGTCCCAGATTTAGTGATATAATATCCAAGCTCAATGTCCTTGCTGCTCCCTTGAGCTTGAGGGGGGATATTAACACTGATAGTGTTCTCTACAATCAGTTAACATCAGCTGTACAAGAAAAGGATATTTCAGCTGATACAGTGGTGAAGGATAAGTAAACTTAAGCAATGAAGGATAAGCAGTTACAGCTCATGCCAGGATGTTTATAGCTGGTCAATGTCACATGCTTTCTGTTCACATGAAAGTTTTTGTTCTGATTGGTCACCATAAATATTCACCTGATTGGGTCATGTGCTTGTAGTGAAGTTTTATCTTCTTTGTAACAAACAAAAAGAGTTTTCTTAAATGAAATATCACACTGTTGCTACGTTCATCTGAGTAAACTCATCAAAACACAGTAGGGTGGCGACCTGATCAGCCTCACCAAATACAATAAAAGGGGAGGAAATAACAATCATTATACTACCAGAACCAACACTTCCATCACCAACAACACTTATACCAGCAGAATCCATAATAACCTTCTCACCACTACCGACACCAACACCCGAAGCACTTTCATCGTTGGGAGCACCCTTGTCAAAGACATTACTCGTAAGGAGCATCTCAACCTCGGGCATCAGAGTCAAATTCTCACCCCGAGAGGAAAATACTCGTGCAGGGGCACGACGTCCACATCCTCAAGCAAATATCAATATCATCAGAAGCAGTAACATCATCATCATAATCAGAGAGTGAAAAAGCGGGGGTCCAACAACCATACCAAATATTTCATTCGGCAATATGAATAGACAAACTCCAATATACTTTCAATAGAATCAACTATACAGTCAGTCTCAATCTAGAGAAAAGTATATCAAAGATTTTTATATCTCTATTTCTCAATTCAATCTGCAATCAGCAAATAGGAATTTGCGATCCCGATTGAATATAAGAGAAGTAACTTGAACGGTACCAAATACCAATGTTCAAGGATCAATCAATTTCAATCAACAACCAAAGGTTGGATTTACCAATTGCTCGATTCGACGCACAACCTGTGATATTTCTATTATGTAACAAAATATAATGCGGAAAAGAAATAACATAGACACCAGAAGCTTTGTTAACGAGGAAACTGCAAATGCAAAAAAAAACTAGGACCTAGTCCATATTTGAACACCACATTATATTAAACCGCTACAGACACTAGCATATTACCAATGAACTACAGACTGGACTGTAATCGAGCCCTAATCAATTTCACACTGATCAAGGTACAGTTGTGCACCTTACGTCTCAGAACCCCAACAGGATTCTACGCACTTGATTCCCTTCCGGGGAGCAGCGAACGAATTTAGTTGTTTTCTTTTTTCTTTTTGATTTATTCTTCCTTTGTTAGATTCTATTATCGTGTCTAACGTATTTTTTAAGAATCTTGTTTCAGGTACTTGATCTCTGGCACCTAAACAGTGGGATTACCAACGTTGTGGGATTACAACTCCCAATGGAACAATACTACAAGAAGCTTGAAACTTGCAAGAAAAACCATCTACATCAGAAGAGATGATAAATCCTCCACCATCTCCACCTGGAAAGAAGAAGTCGCGAGAGTTGACGTCTCCATGATTCGTAACCAGTGTGTATTCCTCTAACTAACAAAGTGGAGCTGAAGTCGAATATCATTCACCATATACCGAAGTTCAAGGGACTCCCTGGTGAGGATCCAAATCGTCATCTTCAATTATTTCAACACAAGATGACAAGTCTTAGGAAAAGTACAGAAGTCGAAGATAGGGATATGGCTATGTTACAAGCCTTTCCATTCTCCTTACAAGACTCAACCGAAGAAAAGTTGTATTATCTACCCTCAGGGAGTAGTACAACATGGACTGAGATGAAAAAGCTATTCCTAGAGAAGTATTTTCTAGCTTCCAAGGCTGTTGTGGTTCGTAAAGAGATTAGTGGAGTCTTACAAATTACAGGGGAATCACTCCATGAGTATTGGGAGCGGTACAAAAAGTTGTTAGCAAGCTGCCCATACCATAATATATCGCCACCACTCATCATTCAATATTTTTATGAAGGATTACTTCCGGAACAACGAAACTTGATTGATGCAGCTGCGAGTGGTTCACTTACTGGGAAGACTCTTTCCCAAGCAACTAGTTTGATTGAGAAAATGGACGCAAATGCACAACAGTTTTATACAAGACATGATTCAAATATTCGAAGAGTCACTGAGATGGGAGATTTCTCACATATAGAACATCGGATGGGTAATGTGGAAAATGTGGTACAGCGTATAACTTCTGTAGTTGTTCCTTCATACGAATAGGAGACCGAACGAGTAAATGCTTTGTTTCCAAATCAAAGGCCAATGTACGATCCATACTCAAATACTTACAGTCCCGGTTGGAAGGATCATCCTAACTGTAGTTATGCAAACAAGAAATCGGCGGCTCCTAATCCATATGTGCAACAAGGTGGATTCCAACAATCACGCTTCCAACCACAACAAGTCAAGGAGCAAGATTCTTCGAATAATGACAAGTTCAATGTGATAATTCAAGGCATGAAAGGTCTCACTTTTATGTTACAACAAAACACCGACTCGGCTATCAAGGCTTTGAAAATTCAAGTGGGGAAATTGGCGACCGATGTGAACTTATTGAAAGATCAAGCGTCCATAAAGCTTCCTTCACAACCATTTTTGAATCTAAGAGAAAGTGATAATGTGGTTACTTTGAGGAGTGGAAAACAAGTGAAGCAACCAAATCAACAAGATGAGGTGCATGATGAGAAAGAGGAAGTTGAAACCGCACCAAAGGAGAATACATCCCCAACCAACCAACCCTAGGAGACGGTTCCTACTTTCACAACTCCACCCCTGTTTCCTAGCCGGTTTGTTAAGTCAAAGAAAGAATTGGAATACAAGGATATTTGGGACGTCCTTAAGAAAGTACAAGTCAATATTCCACTTATTGAAGCTATTCGTCAAATACCATGCTATGCAAAGTTATTAAAGGAGTTGTGCATGAATAAGAAAAGGTTAAAAGGGAATGAAGTCATGAGTGTGAGGGAGAATGCCTCGGCGTTCCTTCTCAAGAAACTCCCACCTAAATTGAAAGACCCCGGTAGTTTCAACATACCTGGGAAAATTGGTAAACAAGGTTTACTCGAGCTTTTCTAGATTTAGGAGCATATGTTAATGTTATGCCTTCTTCGATTTATGATTCGTTAAATCTTAGTCCTCTTAAGGAGACCGGGGTAGTCCTTGAACTTGCTAACCGATCTAATGTTTACCCGAAAGGGATTATTGAGAATGTCTTGGTGCAGGTTAATGGGCTTATATTCCCGACTGATTTCTATGTCTTAGACATGCATGATGAGAACTCGTCTAAGTCTACACCTTTGTTATTGGGTAAACCATTCTTGAGTACCGCTGGAATGAAGATTGATGTCCAAAATGGCGTTTGACTATGGAGTTTGATGGTGAAGTCATCCACTTCAATATCTTTGAGACAATGAGATACCCAAGTGATGTGAAGTCATGTTTTCCCGTTGAAGAGATTGATGCGGGATAATGAATCTAACAAGAGCTAAGTCGGGCGGACGACGTTAAAACAAGCGCTTCATGGGAGGCAAACCATTGGTTTTGTATTTCTTATCCTTTTACTTTTTATTTTGTTATTTATTTTTCTTGTTCCATATCATGTTAAGATTTCCCACC
Organism: Papaver somniferum; assembly: GCF_003573695.1. Classification (NCBI taxonomy): domain Eukaryota; kingdom Viridiplantae; phylum Streptophyta; class Magnoliopsida; order Ranunculales; family Papaveraceae; genus Papaver; species Papaver somniferum. The sequence goes on from NW_020622934.1 coordinate 3,161,259, forward strand.
TTGACTTTGCCATAAGGATTCAATTATATTGAGGACAATGTATGGTTTAAGTGTGGGTGAGTGGTTAAGCATATATTAAAAAAAAAAATGCATAGAACCTCCAACTTGTAGAGATTTTAGAGTCACTAGTATACTTCTAGCTATGTTTACATACGGAATTCTCAGCCGAAATAATGGAACTTAGAAGTGCTAGAGAATACTAAAAATTAGGTGTTATTAATCTTTGCGATAAGGCATTTACTGTTTGTGGCTCAACTTAACCATGCCGGTGGCAAATGAGGTGCAGAAAGATATTTAGTCATAGAGTTGTTGATCAACCATTAGTGGAGACTACCCGTATTTATACCATGTGAGGCACCAACCATAAATTCTTTGTATCTGACTAAAAAGCTTTGTTTTGAGTGTGTATCACCGTATGTTAATTCCAGGTAGAATGGTTTACCCCACTTTGCACCAATTTCAGCACTATTTTTGATCTCTTGAGTGCTAATTTTGGCAATCATGAGGGTGATGTCTATGGATGAAAGCCTCCTTCTTGTAGTTCTATTTGCAGTTAGCACCATTTTCTCGACAACAAAGGGTCCATAGAAATACCATTATCATCAACAAGTGGAGTGGAGCATCACAAGTTCGAAGTTGAAGACGTTCAAGGTTTACAATCAACGGAACAAGAAAACAGCAAATTTCATATTCAAGTAAAGCAACATACAATGAGCATAATTATACATACAAGTTGAAGACTTATTTACAAGAGCAAAGAAAAACAAAAGATGAGAATTATTGTAGTTTATGATTTCGAGATGATACAAGTTATGAAGAATCAAGCGGTAAAGTACTTTTCCCACTGCCATGGTTTGTTTTATTTCACTTTATTTTGTATTATTTCTCTTGTCTTAACACAATATATATATATATATAAGTTGAAAATTTAAAAAGAAGAAAAGAAGAAAAAAAAATGAGACAAGAGAAAAATTTATCATTGTTTTTATTTTTTATTTAATAAGCCATGGGGAAGGAATAATATATTAAGAAGTTTCAAGCGACAAGGATTTAAGGAAAATAGTTACAAATTGTCAAGGATCTACGAAGCTCGAGAGTTTATCATCAATAGTTGAAGCCGCAGACCAAGACCAAGAAGATGAAGACGAGGATCCGAAGACGTTTCTATTAGATGCTGTTAGAGTGGTGTTATCATAATTGGCGATCGGATGTGAAGGTGAGTAAGTAATCTCATCCTCGATAATATTGGTTGATTTCCTTTCTTAGAAATCATCGGAAAAAATTTTTACTTCCCACGATTTTGTGGGTTCTCCAGAAATTATTCGGAAGGTTTCCTTCCCACCATTCAACGTGTCGCAGGATGTCTCTCTTCATTCCTATCTGCACACATATGAGAACCATAAAAGTACGTCTTTTGAGTGCAATTTCATAAAACCCTTTTGGTGAGGCAGAAGTCAAGGCGAAATTCTTATTGGTCGCGCTCAAACCTGAAATCTTTCATTATGGCATAGGTTGACCGAGCAGTGCTCTAACAATCTCCCTCTTTGTCAATTTTAGTGAAAAACTATCAATACATATGGATTACAAAATAAATAAACTTTGTAGCTTCTCATCCAAATACTTGATCTCCTTGATTCTTCAACATTACTCGAAATCTTTGTCACTTCCAAGTACTACAATGATTCTAGATGTGTTCAACTCAGCATCATAGTTGTTGAAGATTCGTATCTATAACAATGAGGAAACAGTTGCTCTCAATCATCGTTATATATAGTGTCATAGTATTATCACACAGCATCAAAGTTCAACTGTATCACAACTTTGACAACAACACTTCATCTCACAATGAAAACCACTCCCCCTTACATAATGTTCCGTAAACCATATGTATTTTTAGTGTGAACTACACATTAATTCTCCCCCTTTTTGTCAATATAAATTGGCAAAGGTACGAAAACTAGTGGGATCCTCATGAAATTTTCATAGAGATACTTCATGACCAAAAGAGAACAACATACCAACTTGTGTCGATGATTTCACATAGTCAAAAATTAGTGTATTCATCAAGGAGTTTATAAAGATACAAGATAACTCCAACAATATTCCACAACCACACTCCTCACAACGATTTGGCAATTAAGCACAAGTTCAATTAAGAACTTCCCCCTATATAATGTCATTACCGAAAGAACAACAAGAGCGACCTTACTTTTACAAGAAAATAAAGATTTCTTTGGACATTAACAAATCACATGAAACATGAATTTGTATCTAAAAAAACTCAATTGAATTAACCACAAGGAAAATGATCAATTCAACTGGCCATGCTCAACATAAGAGAACTAACGGAGCCGCACAATATATACCCAAAGATGTGGATCACGTCAAGTCCAATACTGCGGAATAATCAAAGATTCGTTCTATTTTTCATCACTATTTGCACAATGACATATGAAAATGCGGGGGTCTAGCAACCACACCCAATAATTCTTTTGGCAATCTGAGAGGACTTACTCTAATATACTTTCTAGAGAATCAACTAGACAGTCAGACCCAATCTAGAGAAAAGTATATCAAAGAATTTAATATCTCTAACTCTTAATCAATCTGTAATCAGAAAATAGAAATCTGTGAGCCCGAATGAATAAAAGGAGTTACTTGAACGGTACCAAAGACCAATGTTCAAGTGTCAATCAATGTAAATCAACAACCAAAGGTTGGATATTCTACTTTATTGATCTTAACGCAGAACCTGGGATATTTCAATTATATAACAAAATATAATACGGAAAACAACACAGACACCAGAATTTTGTTAACGAGGAAACTGCAAATGCAGAAAACCCCGGGACATAGTCCAGATTGAACATCACATTGTATTAAGCCGCTACAGACTCTATCCTACTACCAATTAACTTCGGACTGGACTGTAGTTGAACCCTAATCAATCTCACACTGATTTAAGGTACAATTGTGTTCCTTACGTCTCTGATCCCAGCAGGATACTACGCACTTGATTCCCTTAGTTGATCTCACCCACAACCAAGAGTTGCTACGACCCAAAGTCGAAGACTTGATAAACAAATCTGCCTCACACAAAAAAGTCTATAGATTTATTCAAACAATCTAATATCTTTCAATCGTTGGATCGAACTTAGCTTGTTACACACAAGTGAAATGTACCCTCATTTAGGTTTATGTAACCGTACCTAAACGTGTACACCATGTTGGTTCACGAATAGTTAACCGAGGTTAGCCATATGATTACTCTCATATCAACCTTATTCATCTTAACCATAACTAGTTCAAATGACTCAAATGAAACTAGTTAAAGAGTTGTTCAGTTGTTATATTCTCATAGAATTATACAAGAACACAATTGAAGCAAAATCGGTTTGATTCAATCGAATCAATCATGAACATTATAGCCACTGTTTGCGAATATTGCATTCCTTATTATATAAATTTTTATGTTCATGCTTAAAACCGATTTTAGAACTTTAACCTTCAAGTATACAAACGGGTACGCATACTTGAAATACCCGGACTAAGATTGAGTTACGCCAGTGCGCAAACGGGTACGCGAGCTTCAAATCCCATCAGAAATTCTCGGACATGAACCTGTACGCCAGTACGCAAATGGGTACGCATACTTAGGTTCCTGGATTTCTCAAACCAACAGGTACCCAAACGGGTGCGCATACTATGGTTCCCGGGCATGGATTACATATATGCAAGAGTGCACAACATAACATATCCAATAATGGTTAAGTGTTCTAAACTCCTATTTCAATCATTGAAACTTACTTAGAGGATGAAAATAGCCGTTTTTCACACACTATTAGCATCAAAAAAAATTTCAAGTTATTGAAATAATCATTACGAAACATTCCAAGGCAACACCAAATGATTGTATCACACAAACTATGTAAGATGTTACTCGGTAATTTTCACATGATCATTTTTTGACTTTGGTCAAGAATATAAGATGAACTTGGTTGAAGCGAAAGTTTACTAACACATATTTTGAGAAATTTGTAAGCGAGTTAAACTCAGCTCGAAATCTCAAATGTGCATAATCGAATACTATATAGTAATACGACTTTTGTCTCAATATAGGAGATAAAGGAGAAATAGATTTTCCAAGTGATAGATGAGTTTTAGTCTCCACATACCTTTTATTGATGAAGTTCCACAAGCTTTCCTTAGTAGTTCTTCGTCTTCAATTGCTGAACGTCGTGAAGTCTAATGCTCAACTACACAATCTATCCTAGTCCGAGACATCACTATAAGTAGACTAGAAATCAAGACTTATAGTTTTGATCACTAACATTGACAAACAAGCTTGAGATAGCAACGCTTGCGAGTTCGACCGAGCAGTGCTCTAACAGAGAGATAGGTAACATCCACATCCATCGCACGATTCACGACACCATAAGGAGCACTAGGAGGACCCAATCCAGCCACATCCTTTCCTCGCTGAAAAAAGGTGAAAGCAGATGCTAAGATATTAAACATGGGCAAGGTATATATACCTTAAACAAAAAAAAACATTATTTTCTACCTTAGCATCTTCTGGAGCTCGAAGTGTCTAAACTCGACGCTTACGAATAGGAGCATCCCACCTGAGCATCTGGGGACTATAAGTCGGCAAATGACTATGCATATTGGGTAGACCAGGAATAATGCCAGAAATATCGTCCCATCCAAAGTCTCATGGACCCACGATGGGAAGATGACACATAAAACACTTCAGATCATTAGTTTAATGAAGGGTATGATTGCTAAGAGCAAGTATTATGGTGGAATCCAACCTATTCCAAGTGTGGAAAATTCATGGAATGTCAAGTCTAGTGGCTTCCAAATTGGGGTTTTCCACAGAAAATCCAAGCAAGGTTACATGGTTTGGTGGAAGGGTCCGTGGAATCCATCTAAACGCCAATAAGAATAGCGTTAAACGCAATTAAGAATGGAGCTAAAAAAACGCAATTAAGAATTGCGTTTTTTTTTATCCGTGGATTTAAAATGAGTTGTTGAAATCTAACGGCTGAAAAAAAGCTCCATTCTTAATTGCGTTTTTTTAGCTCCATTCTTAATTGCGTTTTTTTTTTTAATCCGTAGATTTAAAATGAGTTGTTGAAATCTAACGGCTGAAAAAAAAAGCTCCATTCTTAATTGTGTTTTTTTAGCTCCATTCTTAATTGCGTTTTTTTAGCTCCATTAAGAATAGCGTTTCTACTATTCAACCATTACACTTGCGCTTCCATCCACAGTTCCAAATGCTAAGGTGGCGTGAAAGATGGAAGATGGATGGATTCCACCATAAGACTTGCTCTAAGAACACGAGGATCCAAGTATGGAAGGAGATGAGAACCCCTCAGAGCACGACGATTTCGCGAGATGCCCACGACAAATCCTCCAAACTTCTCTCCTAGATGATGACACCAATAGTCTTCACAAAGTTTTTTGGAGTATAAAGAGCAGACATGGAAGGATCAAACTCATTCTTTTCGTGCTTAGTGATCTTACCTTGCTACGACGAGTACTTTCTCGGAGGAGACGCCAATAATTACCAGAGGGTTGGAACACAACTCTCTAAGAAGCAGCACGAGCATGAGCTTTTACTGAAAGGATCTCATCGGACAGTACAAGGGGTGACGAAGACCTGCATCTAGTTGTCCCTCAGCGATCACGATCTCGTTTGGACCCCACTGCTGCTTGGCGAGCTCACGGGTCATGACCCCTGCTTGTCTATCCGGGAAGGCAAAAGATACTTTCAAACGAGTCACCGTGTATTTCTGAGGTTTTTGAGATATTGGGCATCTGCCATCCTCGAATATTTGCTAGAACTATGAGGCTTAGAAATAGGTTTGTTTTCACCGGTGCTGAAAACACCACCGGAGAAAACCAAAATTCAGAAGTAAAACTAAAAAAAGAATAATCAGAGAAAGTAAGACAAATAAGAAGATGAACAAAAGACGAAGCAAACATCGGTGAATAAAACAAGAGATAAAAAACGGCGAATACAACTCTAAAAAAAAAAAGCAAAGCTTACCATTTTGGTGGATGAGATATTGGACTTCTTCCATAATGACAAAAGGAACTCTGCAAACTTTTCAGAAGAAGTAATGAAATGAAGATGAAGCACTACCCTAGGAGGATTTTATAATAAACAACATCTCTTCGAATATTAACCGGCACCTCAGGTAAAGCATGTCATAAGGTATTAAAGATGGAGACGTGGCGCACATATCGGGACATGGCGAAGATGAAACCGTGAAAACCTAAATTTCTTCCGATAGTATCCTCGGTAAGATGGAAAAAAAAAAAGCAAACTGTAAGAGGAAAAATACCTGATCGCCACGTGTAAGCGTCGCGGGAGGAGATTACAAGATAAAAAGATTAGTGAGACACACCAAAGACGAGCCTAAAAGGTGATTACACTAGAACCAAGATATCTACTGCTTCTGCTCATGAAGAATGCGTGGAAAGTCAGTCAAACCATCCAACGGTCAAGTTCAAAAGAATAACAATTCATTTAATGAGGAAGCAAAAGAGATACGATACAGGTGTAGAAGAATATAAGCTATGTTGGAGTCTTGGAGGAGAAAGGATTTGAAGTGCTACCCTACAAAGGAGACAACACGATGTATCTCCTTTTAGACTAATATTTCTTTTGAGAACTTCATGAAAAAACGGGGGTCTAACAACCTCACCCAATATTTCGTTTAGCAATTTGTATGGACAAACTCGAATATAATTCCAAGAGAATCAACTAGACAGTCAGACTCAATCAATGGAAATATATCCAAGAGTTGTATCTCTGTTTCACAATGTAATCAGCAAATCAAACAGATAGAAATCTGTGAGCCAGATTATTATGTGAAACAACTTGAACGGTACCAAAGACCAATGTTCAAGTGTCAACCAATTTATATCAACAACCAAATATTGGATTATCTAACTGATTGAACTATGCACAACCTGTGATATTTCAATTATATAAAAAAACATATAATGCGGAAAAGAAATTACACAAACACCAGATATTTTGTTAACGAGGAAACCTCAAATGCAGAAAACCTCGGGACCTAGTCCAGATTTGAACACCATATTGTATTAAGCCGCTATAGACACTAGACTACTCCAAGTTAACTTCAGACTGGAATGTAGTTGATCCCTAACCAATCTCACATTGACCGAGGTACAATCGAGTTCCTCACGCTTCTGAATCCCAGCATGACTCTGTGCACTTGATTCTTTTAGCTGATCTCACCTACAACTAAGAGTTGCTACGACCCAAAGTCGAAGACTTGATAAACCAATATGTCTCACATAGAAAATTCTATTGAATAGATAAATATGTCTCCCACAGAAATACCTAAGAGTTTTGTTTCGTCTTTTGATAAATCAAGGTGAACAGGAACCAATTGATACACCGGACTTATATTCCCGAAGAACAACCTAGTAATATCAATCACCTCACAATAATCTTAATCGTATGGTATGGAAACAAGATATTGTGGATTCACAAACGATGAGATGAAGATGTTTGTGACTAATTTTTATCTTGCCTGTCGGAGATTGAATCTCGAGCAAATCTTAGAGAAGATAGTACTCAATACGATAGAAAACCGCAAGATCAGAACCCGCAACTACAGAGAAATAGTTGGGTCTGGCTTCACAATCCCAATGAAGTCTTCAAGTCATTAACCTACAAGGTTTTGAAAAATACCTAAGGTTAAAGGAGAATCGACTTTAGTCGCAACTAATATTACACATGAGGTGTGTGGATTGGGTTTCCCAGTTGCTAGAGTTATCCCTTATATAGTCTTCAAATCAGGGTTTGCAATCAATGTTACCTTGGTAGCAAATCATTCAACGTCAGATGAAAACCTGATTAGACTCAAGCTAATATCTTTCAACCATTAGATCGAACTTAGCTTGTTACACACAAATGAAAAGTGACTTCATTTATATATGAGTAACCGTACCTAAACGTGTACACCTTGTTGGCTCAACAATAATTAACCGAAGTTATCCATATGAACACTTTCATATCAACCTTATTCATCTTAATCATAACTAGTTCAAATGACTCAAATGAAACTAGTTTTAGAGTTGTTCAATTGTTTATATTCTCATAAAAGTATACAAGACACAATTGAAAATCGATTTTGATTCACTCGAATCAATTCATGAACATTATAGCCACGGTTTGCAAAAGATTGTATTCCTTAATATATAAATGTATTATTTCATGAACAAGCCGATTTTAGAACATAACCTACTCAAGTATGCAAACGGGTACGCATACCTAAGTGGCCAGACTAAGTTTGGGTTCGCCTGTATGCGAACGGGTAAGCATACCTTCCAAACTCAGTTGAATTTCCGGACATGAACTTTACGCCAGTACGCATGTGTGTATGCATACTAAATTTCCGGACTTTCATTAAACCAACCAGTACGCATACGAGTATGCATACTATGGTTCCCGGACTTGGAATAACTTGCAACAGTTAGCATACAAGTACGCATATTGTGCTATATCTAATCATGGTTAATAGTTCTAAACTCCCATTTCAATCATTGAAACATTCTTAGAAGACGACAATAGCTATCTCACACAAACTATTAGCTTCAAAGCAATTTTAAAGTGATTGATAGATCAATACGAAACATTCTGAGTCTACATCAAATGACTGTCTCACACAAATCATGTAAGATGTTACCAGGCGATTTTCACATGATCATCTTTTGACTTTCGTCAAGAATATAAGATGAATTTGATTAAAGCGAAAGCTTACCAACACATATTTCGAGAAATA